>NC_140931.1:36216468-36766468 GCF_014529385.1 Adiantum capillus-veneris | reverse complement strand
GAGGTTTTAGTTAAGGCTTGACTTGCTGATCAAGGCATTGACAAATGACGATTAAAACTCTTAATAATGCTCTTCTGGTACTTGTCTTCTCAGACATCTGAAGGTAAGTATACTAGCTGGTCTCTGGCGGCAGCTAGCTTGCATAATATAATTATTTTTTTTCCGAGAAAAAGATCCTTCTATTAGTTAATGAAACCGCCCATGGGGCTACAACCTCCTCTACAAGAGAGGACTACAACAATCATGCTGGGGAGACTCTCCTAATGAAAAAACAACATATGTACAAGAGGCTAAATCAAGGGATGGGAGGAGGGAAGAGCCACACAGGTGGACGGTAGTGCCATCTGAGTACACCCTTTACCATGGTGAAAAATGGCCCAGGACGCCAAAGTCGAAGGAAAGCCTCTCTGCGCTCCCTCATGCGGTCAGAACTGCCCTGGAGTGCCTCGAACTGTCCTCTGAGAGTATGGACCAGCTCAAGCCAAAGGTCCCGAACAGTCTCTGCTGGTGGTACAGGGCGAGCCTCGAAGATGCGGAAGCAACGGGCCCGCCAGATGAACTAGAGTGTCAGGCCACTGATGAGCTCCCAACACACCTCTCTCTCACTGCACCACTCCTGTGGAGTAAGCTCTGTGGCAGGCTGGAGTGTAGGTCGCCCCCCTTGCATCACTATCGTCCTGTTGGTGGATGATAGCTCAAACCGAAGTACCGGACCCGTGAGAGTGGACCAAGCAGCTGCCCCCCAAGTGTACTGCCCAGCTGTGGAAAGAGCGGGCATCAGCCGAAGAACACGCAGTCACACCTACTGTGCCAAGGGATAGTCCCAAAGACCACGACGTTGACTCTCCACAAGATGGTCACAAGCTGTGCATGCGGACGAGAGACCACTATGCACAAGCCAGCTCCCAACTGTTGTAGCTCTGTGTGCGACCAGCCTCTGAAACAAAGTGACTCGCCTCAGCAGTCTGGAGTCCCACAACCTCTCCCAAAAAGCTACCAAGAACTCAGCTGTGAGACCCTCCTCCTGCCAATGAGGTGCTGCAGCAGGGCGAGCCTCTCTCTGTGCTGCCAGTATGTGACGTCCCAGTCGAACAGTGTACTGAAAGAAAGGGACACCTGGCTGGTCTGCAGAAGAGACGGGGTCCCTCCAAAGCCACTCTCCAGGATCCCACTGTACTCGTGCAAGTGGACAACACTCCCAAGCCCCAAGTCTCCAATGTCCAGTCTCAAGAGTAGCTGGGTCAGGATCGATGACACAAGTCCTCCCACAGATGCCCACCACTCGAATCCTCTGAAAACAGCACTCTGCCACCTGCGGGGCCTCTACTGTAACTCGCTGTAAGCGTCCCTCACCCTGTAGCTCGAAAAACAGGGAAGGAACGGTCTCTGAGCAAGCCCGAATAGAGATGAGAACCTCCAGTCGTGTGAAGGCTCCCATCCATCTGGGCGCTGTTGACTGGATAGGCGTGAGCCACTGAGCTGGTACTGCCTCTGAGATGTCCTGGCACATGCTCTGCACCGCTCTCATGCCCTGTAGCTGAAGGCCCTGTAGCTCCTCTGACAAACCTGAAAACTGTAACCAGTCACCTAAAGAGCGTGCTGGACCCCAGGAAACATGAGGCAGACTACCAACCAAGTGACCTCTCTGAGTGCAAACCATGGGGTTCCAAACAAGGGGCTGTCGCAGGCGCTCCTCCGTGCAAGTAGGTTGATGTTGCTCCAGGCCTCGCCGCAAGTGCTCCCAAGATCGAAGCAACCCCACAGCGAAGCGATCCTCCAGTCTCCTGCTCAAACCAACTCTGCTCATCTCTGTGAAGATCCATCTGGTCGAAGGTTGCCAGGGGTCTCTTGCCTGAGGCACCCTAGCACGAAGCCGCTGTAACAAGAACTCTTTCCAGGGCTCCTCACCTGGAAGAAGACCTCGGACGATGAACTTCCCCAGAAGGGCTCTGCTCTGCTGTGTTGGGTCTATGATCCCTAGCCCTCCCTGTGAACAAGGAAGAGTGATGACCTGCCAAGCCACTTTGGCCCGGACTGTCAGTGTGTCTCGCCCTGACCAAAGGAAATTCCTGATAGCCCGCTCTACCTGGCTGATACAAGAACTCGAGAAGATCCAGCAAGAAGTGATGTACCACATAGTAGCCAACAACACCTGGTTGGCCACTACAACTCTGCCAGCCAAAGAAATTCGTGCGGAGCTCCAATGTAGCAACTTCCTCTTGATAGACCGGAGGAGGGGAGCAATCTGCTGCTCGGGAGACAAGTCCAAACCAACCTGACAGCCCAAGTACCGAACTGCAATCCCTGGGGGGGCTTTCTCTTATCCTCTGTATGGTATATAGGACTATTGTAAAGTATTCGGCCCAGGATATAGTGTGGGTTGACCTTATATATGGTCTTTTTTGCTGGTATTAACTGGCTTTCCACTTCTTTTCTATATACTTTGTATAAACCTTTTATCTACTTGAATATGGTTGGGAAACTGATGGGCTTTCCACTGGTTTATCTGGTATGGAATAATGAGTGATTGGTTCTAATGGTGTTTGCAGCCCAGGTGGGTAATGGGCTCACACTACTGATCGGAAAAGTATCTCTTCTAGTGCTTGTCCTTGAAATATTCTCTAAATTCCGTTTGCTTTTATGTTCGCTCTTCATCTGGGTTGTATGGGCTCCTTCATCGGCCTAGATTTGGATCTCACATAAATTTAACCCAATTGGCTATTCGGTGGTAATTACCTGGAGGAAGATATAACTAAAAATACTCTTTTATTCTGCACAACAAAGAAAGGTTTACATAGAACTTTGACTTCAATAAATACATTGAATTAATTTTCTAAAGAAAGTCTTCTGGAAACTGATGGGGTTAAGGAAGTATGAGCTTCTTTTAGCTGATTATGTATGTCAATTAAGGAAATTTTCAGGCTCTATTTCACATTTGAATTTTGGTATTTAACTTTGAATTAGAAGGAATAGTGTATATTCGAAAAATTTAACCTAAATACTTTGATGAATTTTTTCTAGAAATCACGGCCTTTAAGAAGGCTATTACACATCATTTTCATTTAAACAGCATAGTTTTCTTCTTAAGTTAGTACCAAGGTGACATGGATGACAACTACGTCACCTCAATTACCTGTTATGCGGTTTGAAAACTAACGAATAGTTTGTTTTCTTACTGTGGATGCAGGTAAGGGTGTCCTTTCCTTGACTGCTATTTGAGAAGTTGGAATGCTGTTCACTTATACTGTCACACTAATCAGGACCTTCTTACCCTATTATGGCCTGATACTGAGATGTATTTGTTTGGATTTTCAGTCGAAAGGAATACATGATTTGATACTTTGAACTGTAGACCTTGGTCTTTGTAGTTTTTCTCATGTGTTATGTATATTGATAATAGTTTAAACTCTCTCTCTCAAGAGTCAAACTTCATCCTTGTCTCAAGCTTTGTCATCGTAAAAAATGTCTAAATATGGCTCTAATGAGGATGGTCGAATTTAAAAGCTTAGCTTATAGTTTTTCGCTAACATATGAGCCTATAATACATATAGTATATATAGTTCCTTTGGTCTACCGCTCTGGCCCCGTTCCCGTTCCGGGTAACTATGGTTTGTTAACACGTGTAATACGTATTCAAGGTTAACGAATTTGTTGTCTTGTTAATATGGATGCAGGTGAGGACTCTATCTTTACTTAGGATCTTTTTGGCTAAGCTATTGTCCATCATTGTCGAACCTAGCCTCTTTCACTTCAAAATAAGTTGTTCTTGACTATCTTATGTACAAAACATTAATATGATACCTCATTCTCACTATAATGTACAAAAATGAATCAAAGACTGAGTTGTTTTTGTGTTAATCATTGTTCTTTGTCTAAAGCCAGCCGTCTTTTGAACTGTTATGTTCTTTTGTGTATAAGTATAAGTCTAAAAACAACAGCAAGACACACGCGCTGTGCGCGCACACACACAAAAGAAGAAGAAGAAGAAGAAGAAGAAGAAGAGAATTTTTACGTGGTGGGAAACTATTCCAAGAGACCTTAAAGATCTATTCCACGAGGAGAGTTGAACTCAAGATCTGTTATTCAAGAAGGAAATGGCATAACCAATCTACCACACTTGAGAGAGAGAGAGAGAGAGAGAGAGAGAGAGAGAGAGAGAGAGAGAGAGAGAGAGAGAGAGAAATGAAATGATATATTAATGTCTTCAAAAGGCCAAAATGACCTATGAGACCATCAGATACAAAATGGTGAATCTAATACAATGTCTGAAGTACAAGTACAAAAAGTACTGAATGTAAAAATGAAAACTGAAAATGAAGTGTGAAATGTGAAATGTGAAAATGTAGAATAGGCCCTCAATGACACTGTGGGTGTCGTGCTAGAATGCCTCTGATCCTCTGCTGGAGTCTCCGTCGATGGAGTGTGCTCCTGTGTCTCGGTCGTGGTCGTCTCGATCTCCCGAGCTCAATCGCCCTGTCAATGAGGGTGCCTCTGGTATGAATGTGGGTACAACCCTGTGCTGGTGGTTGGTCTCCTGGCTCCCTCGATCCAAAGAAGTCTGTGGTCTGTCTCTGTGACTGTCGTACTCCATGTCTCCTCAGTAGACTATCTCTATGTCGGTGTAGCTCAAGTAGATATAAGCCAAGGCATCTGTGATCCTGATACCTCATGACTCTATCTAGGGGTCCAAAACCCTCCCTGAATAAGCAATGGAAGCGCCCTCGTATCTCATAATACACAGTGCTCTGTCTCTGGCTCTCTATCACATAGTTGGCATATCCTAGACTCCGGTGGTATCCCTCTGAATCTACCCGTCTCAATCTCAGCTGGTGTGAGGATGTGCGAATCTGATCAATAGCACATCGCAGACCATGAGACAAATGAGTGTCCATGTAGCTCGGACGAATCACAAACCCATCTCCCAAAAGTTGGAGAAGATGCTCTTTGTTGAAAGCCATCTTCGTGCCCAACTCGTGCATCGGCTCTACCCATGTCCTCCTGGTGTCCAACTGTATAAGATCTTGACGAATGAGTCTGGTGATCTCCGTCCGTGTGACTGGTAGGGAGGGTGCATCCAGGGAATACTGAAAAGGAGGCAATCTATCCATGCTGAAACCATGCCTTTGAAACCATGAGGTCATCTGCGCATACCAACATGATGCGTTTCTCTGCATCGCTAACTGTCTAGAGGACTCAAGAGCGAATCTAGTATATCTTCCTCTATGTGTATCCCATAGACTATGCATAAAGGACACTGATCTGGTAAGAGCCTCAATCTCTATAGGAGGGGCGACTACCTCCGCTCGAATAATCGCATGTGGTACGGAGGCCTTGGCTCTAATCACCCGGGATATTATAAATACCAAGGGTCTCTCCATGCTCCTCCAATTGTCATGATTCACAGATGGTCCCCAGACCTGGACCCCATAAAGCATAGCTAAAGCAACCAAAGTATCAAAGAGCCATAGCTTTGTTCGTGGTTCTTGAAACTGAACCTGCGAACACATCCTCTCTAGCCCTCCCAATGCCGCATATGCTCTGGACAGTTTAGTCTCTGCTGCTCTCCTCAGAGTAAACCTCGGTCCCGTGAATACCACCCCTAGATATGTATATTCATCTGTGTACTCCACACTGTCCTTACCATATACGGGTGTAGGTGCCGATCTCTTGACCCACTGTGGTGTGGTGTTAAACACCATAACCTTGGTTTTACCAAGGTTCACAGAACAATCCACTATCCTATGCAAAGCTGTGCAATGCATCCAACTGTCTCTGCATGCCCTCTTGTGACTCTGATATCAACACAATATCATCAGCATATAATAATAAAGGGATCCATGTCCCTGCTAGCTGAGCGCCTCTGTCGCCCTCTCTGTCAATGTAGCCAGAGACCTCATCTACATACATACCAAAAAGTGTAGGGGACAAAGGACACCCCTGTTTCACTCCAATAGTGGAATGAACAATGTTAGAAATCCCCTCAAGAGTGCGTACCTGGCCAGTCACTGAGCCGTATAAAGCCACGATCCCCCGTATGATCTCTGTGGGTACTCCCAACTTCAGTAGCTTGCGCATCAATCTGGCCCTCGGCATTGTGTCAAATGCTTTGCGGAAGTCCACAAAGCAACAATACATCCGTCTCCCATGTGCCTGACCCTCCTCAATAATGGCTCTGAGTGTAAGAATATGGTCCAAAGTGGAGAAACCCCTTTTGAAACCAGCCTATCCTGCTGCTCGTATGCCCTCATTTTCTGCCCATTTACTCAGTTGCTGTTCAAGAATGGATGCATACAACCGTGCCAATGTGTGCCCTATCATAATAGTACGGTAGTTCCTTGGCATCGTGGGGTCCCCTGCCTTGAAGAGAGGTACAATAGTAGATAATCTCCAAGACTCGGGTAGTCCCTCACACATGACACGGTTAAACAACCGCGCAAGAACCTCTGACAGTAAATCTCTAGCATGTATCAAGTGCTCTGCCACCAAACCATCATGATCATATGCTCTCCTAGTCCTCATCCTGTCAATGGCATTCTTCACCATCTCAGTGGTAAAGAAGGTGCTAGTGGCTGGACATGGCTCTAGAGGGTCTGGTAATGGTGGTTGCCCAGGTACTGTATATAATGATGCTGCATAGTGACCCCAAATCTCGGGAGAAGTAATCACTGGAGGAGGTGAGTGCTCATGGAAGAGACGCAAGGCCTCATCTGAATCTCGAGTCAAAAAGAGTTGATACAAATCACGTTCCATATGGGCTAAAAAGGCCCGCTTCTTCCGTCGCACTAAACGCCGAAGGGCAATCCGAGACTGTCTATATGTAATGACTCTAAGTATAAGCTCGCTCTAAATCTGAACTCATCTCTCTGCACTCCTCATCATACCAACTATTCTGAGGCATGTTCCCAGAACGTCTTCTCTGATCTGGTTGAGTGTGTGGGTATGCCTATGCTGCTGCCCCGATGATCTCCTCCACGGTATATACAGGCTCGGCTGCCCACATCTGCCTGTAAATCTCCTCCACAAATTGAGTCCGTCTTTGGTGTAAAAGTATACCGTGTGTGTGAAATCCTCCGTGGTGTTTGAGAGGCACTATACAGGAAAGAGATTGAAAAAGTCAGGAGAGCATGGTCCACTTCTACTCCAACAGGTCTAGGTCCCACACTGAGATCCTGAATACTAGAGATGAAGCTCGGTGAAGTCATGGCATAGTCCACTGTACTGGCCCCATGTCTGTGTGGAAAGCATGTGAATCCCCCAGACGAAGGAAAAATCTCTAGACCATTAAGTATGGCCAAACCATGCGTAGTCTTCATCTCCATGAGATGTCTCCCATACTCTGTGCGCTCTCTATCCTGTGAGTGTCTGTCAAGCCCCATCTCCGATATATCCATCTCTCTAAGCATCTCCTCCGCGGTATCATAAAATACCGTTTGGGAGTTGGCCGTCCTGGCATTAAAGTCTCCCAAGAGAATGATATCTCCATCTCTAGAGAACTCCCATATGTCATCATCAAGTATAGAGAAAAGGGATTGCCCTCTAGGTGAGGTATAGACTGATGTGCTAGGGGGAAAGTAACATATAGCAATGTATAAGAATCTGCCCGTCTCAGCTCTCAGTCTCACCCACATGTATCTCGCCTGGTCATCTCTTCGGACAATCTGTAATAGCGGTTGCAACTCCTCCCTGAATAAGACTGCTACCCCTCCTGAACCTCGACTCCCATGCTGGGATCTAGTGTCTGGCCGACAAGCTCTCCCATGAATAAACAGTCACACTTGGCATCAACTGTCCAGATTTCTGATGTGTCTCTGAGTAAAAGACAATTTCTCTATCTCTGAAGCTATCCTCAAAGGCACCCACATCCAGCCTATATGATCCATTACAATTCCATGCCGCCATCCGGAGTGTGGTCCCATATATCTCGGACCGTCATGTTGTGCGTCTTTCCAAAACCACTACTTTCCCTCCTCTATAAAAGGCAATTTTTCCCTTCTCCCTTGCTGCCTTGATCTCTGGCATCAACTCTTGCATATGTGCTATTTGTGCTAAAGTAAGGTCATCCCCCATAAATATCCCAGTTTTCTTAAGTGCTGGTCTCTTCTTCAGGAATTCCTTCCTTGTTTCCAAAGTCGGGAAACGCAAAATAAGTGCTCTCTCTTTGATGTTTCCCTTCTCATCCACTCCCTTCTTTCCTACTCTCCAAGCACCTGTGTGCATAGGTTCCGGGATGCCCATGTGCTGCAAGAGTTCCTTCACTTCTTCTTCTACATTTTCGGTGTCTTTGATACCAGTAATACGCACATGGAGGGCTCTATTCCTCCTCTTCTGTTCCTCCTCAATGGTCATATTGATGATGGTAGAAGTCTGTGCGGCTTTTGGCATCCGGGCCTTCCCTTTCTTTGCACTTTCAATCCATTTTTCTGCTTCGTCAACCTTCTCCTGTGTCTTAAAAAGGCGCTCCGCCCATGAGGAAGCCTCTTTCGAGTTTTGTTCTTCCCCTTCGCGCAGAATTTTCACCTGCTCCTTAATTTCTTTGAGCTCCTTTAACATCGAGGGCTGATTTCCCCCCTCTATTTTGGGCATAATTTTGCAAGCTGCAAGTTTCCCTTTAAGCTCTTCAATCACTGCATCCTTTTCCTTCATTCACTTTTCCACATTGGTTTTCCAAGATTCAAAGCTTGCAATTGCCTCATCCAACTTTTTCTGCATAATACATTCCATTACATTCACTTCTACCCGCATTAGAGCCCGCATCTCCCCTTTCACACCACCGACAGATCGAGGAGATCCGAGCCCGGGAGCGCCGTGCCACTGAGGAGCGAGTGGCTCAGATGAGGGCCGACCCGACAGCTTTCATCACGGTAGCCTTGGCACCAGACCCGCCCATGTACCACATCTTACATCCCCCCATTAGTACATGATGGAGCTAGATAGCTTGATGCATTCTCATGATTGTACTACCTTGAGCATATAGACATGCATATACCCCTAGAGATAGAGCTCCATCCCTCCTCAAATACTCCACTACCTACATTCAGTTCAGTTTTGTATCAGTTTTGTTTCATTTGTCTTTCCGATAGACGGATGACATACACACCATGTACATTTGATTTGTCTCATAGGCCGATTTCGGCCTGACATAGACGTTAAAAATCTTTCTTTCTTTCTTTCTTTCTCTCTCACGGCAGCTAGCAGGCCCACTGTGTCTCTGCAGCAACTTACATTGCTCTGTCACATCAACACCAATGGCAGCTGGTGAGGGCCTTGACTCAATGCTCGCTCTGTTCTTCTCTCTCGGATGGACCAACCAACCGAGGATGGTGATGCAAGTGGCTTCACCACCCCACAAAAAATGAAAGCGACTTTCAAGCGGAGGAACAGAGATAGTATACTCTCGTCAAGCTCTCTACGGGCAGGGAAAACCGTCAGAGTCCAAGATGATTTAATGATGGAGAGGGTTCAAGTGCTTATTAAATCGGAGCTCCGCTTTGTGAGAGATGACATCAGGAAAGAGATGAGAGAGAGAGAGAGAGAGAGAGAGAGAGAGAGAGAGAGAGAGAGAGAGAGAGAGAGAGAGAGAGAGAGAGAGAGGATGGCAATGCAGGAAAGGAAGAAGATTATAAAGGGATTGAAAGGACATGCGACAAAAGTAGCTTGCGATGCATATGGATGCTTGGTATAGGGAACTTGCCAATTGATTGGTTTGTTTACTATTTGCCATGTAAAGATTTCATTGGCTCAGTGCAGTAATACCTTTTTTGGTAATTTAGGTGCTGGTGGCAATCTTAGACCTGGTTGACGATACTGAAATGTTAAATAAGGTGCAGTCAGCTTTATAAAGATTTGTTACAATGCATGTGTTAAGTTATATTCTGTTATGCATTCACTTTCATTCATTTTCCAGTTTATAGTAAATGAACTGGCAAAGAATGTCGAGCAAATTGCATTTGATCGGGTATGTTGTTAAGTTTGTTCAATAGTTTCAGTTTTTTTTTTGAGTCAGCCGGTTTCCTCATTCTGTTGACGGCTGAATTACAGCATGGACGACGAGTATTTTTACACCTTTTGGCTCCGCAAAAAGCACAGTATATGTCGGCTGGTGCCCTCATGCCTTTACCAATTGGTGGTGATGTCTCCGAGGAAGTATGTTTGCTTCAGAAGATAGTGAAATTTTTGATACTGATTTTAGGTTGATCATGTGTATAATAATCCAGTTTGTGTAGTTCAGGCAACTGTTGAGGAGGCGGATGAGCAAAATAATGAGGTTCTGGATGGATCAAGGATGGATAGTAAAAGTAAAAAGGATCCATTTGTTCGCAGAATGGAGCTTTTGAAGTCTGCTTCGTTGGGTGAGGTAAGGTTTTCTTTCTCTAATTTCACCCCTCCTTTTCTCAAGCAACGCAAGCATGTTTATAAAGCTGTTGGCACTTGCAAGAGTGGCATGTTGTAGTTGATTCAGACCTAACTATACTTTGGGGAGGAAGCAAGAGTATCCATTTTACCTCTTTTTAAGGGGTTAATGCTGTCATGTTGACAATGCTTTAGAGAGATACCTTTGTGTTTTGTTTCTTTTACTGAGTTCTTTTGCCTTGCTTGGCAAGTCTTGCTAGAGAGTTGGTGATGTGTTGGAACAATGGGAACGTCTTGAATCCTTCGGATTTTTGTCCCTGACTATTATTATAGCAACTGTACATTGTGGTGTTGACAAAATTCTGTGTCCATTCTTTATTTGATTGCAAAAAAGTTTTTTGAGGTTGCTTGGAAAGTTCAAAGGTACGATCCTTAAGGATAGAGTTGACACAACCTATGGCCATAATTTTTTCTCTGGAAGCTTTTTAGGGTATTAAGTTAATAACAGAATAACCAGACTTCTTTAGTTACTTTTTGGGCCAAAGTGCCTTTGAATTGAAGGCCTCAGTGCTAGTTTTAAGCAGATTTAACAGTGTGGTCACACGGAACAGTCGTAATCTCTCTTGATTAATATACAAAGAAGCTAGGACCGCTTGACTTGAGGGTCACTACTCTCTGAAGGGAAACTATGTGTGCTTCTTGAGCAAGTAGCTTTTACACCCCTGGACATAGAGCTTCATTCTATATCTCTATGACTTTGCTTCTTACCCATGTTTACACCACTCTCATCTCACAGCTTAGGGTTTTCCTATAGCATTTGTATTTGTACCTTCTGGCATTTTACTAGATACCCAGAGGACGCACTCATGTACAATGATGTCTCATAGGCCGGCTTAGGCCTCAAGAAGATGATGAGTGCAGAGAGTTATACCGACGCCTCCGTGCACGGCGAGCCTTAGGAGAGATCACAGAGAGAGAGGCCAGACGAGATATGAAGACGCTGACACGCCAAAAGCGGCGAGCATTCGAAGAGGCACAGGAGCTTGAGCTATACCGCCTATTCATGAGCATAGATAGCGCGACGGCATGGCGCACCCTGCGCGAGCCACGTCCGACCACAGCTATTGAGGATCCACAGATATGGCATGATTATGCAGAGCGCCTCTATGAGGTGCCAGGGCAGCCTCCTATCCCACAGCCACATGAGCCACGCCCCACGTGCTCCTCCTTCTTTACAGCAGAGATGGTAGAGAGGGCCATACGCCGCATGCAGCACAGACGATCAGCTGACCACACTGGATTACAGAGTGAGCACATCATTTATGCGGCCTCCACTATAGCCCCGTTGATTGCACATGTCTTCAACCGGGCTATAGGGGAGGGCTTCCCAGAGGAGTGGACACAGCACACCATAGTGCCTATCCACAAATCTGGCGACACCCTGGACCCAGGGAACTACAGGACTATCATGATTGGCCACACGATGGCCAAACTTTATGGAGCAGTACTTGAGGCACAGCTTAGCTGCTACGCAGAGACCGAGGGTTTACGAGCTCCAGGCCAGGCAGGTTTCAGACGAGCTTTCTCCACCACTGACCACATCTTCGTTCTGCGCTGCCTCATTGATGGGGCAAAGGCGCGGAAGAAGAGGCTTTACTGCTGCTTTGTGGATTTCCGCAAGGCCTTTGACACAGTCCCACGCGAGAGACTCTTCCAGCGCCTTCACAGCATTGGGGTACCGACAGAGATGATTTGGGCCATATATACTCTCTACGAGAGGGTGACGGGTCGAGTTCGTTGCCCAGGCGGCTTTTTAGAGACCATTGCTAGCACCATTGGTGTTAAGCAAGGATGCCCACTCTCCCCGACACTCTTTGGGCTCTACATCGACGAGATCTCCGACTACATACTACGAGCAGGGGGAGAGGGGAGCGACTTGGCAGGTACTCCGGTCCACATCATGTTATATGCTGATGATATTGTGTTGATTTCAGAGTCACCCGAGGGCCTGCAACGCCATCTTGAGGCCTTGGACGAATTCAGCACACACAAGGGGTTGACTGTGAACCTTGGCAAAACCAAGGTCATGATCTTTCACACATCCAGTGCAGTGAGGAGCGCTGCCACCTTCACAGCAGCAGGAGGACAGGTTGATGTAGTCACCTCCTATGTCTATCTTGGCATCACATTCACCAGCCTACCAGGACCCTTCACTATGAGGCAGGCTGCTGCTGACAGGCTCACCCGAGGATATGCAGCTCTGACCATGCTAGAGCGGAGATGCCACCAGGCACACTTTCAGGAGCCCCGCACGAAGGGCTGGCTTTTTGACACCTTAGTCACCCCGGCCCTGATGTACTCGGCGGCAGTATGGGCACCAGGATTGACGGATGACCAGTGGACACAGCTTGAGAGGCCACAGGTATGTATGATCTCACGCTTGCTCCGCAGCAAGAAGACAGTGCCACATGACATTATTAGAGCCGAGCTCGCCACACCACCTATGGTTGTAGAGGCATTATTCCAGACAGTCTGCTTCATCCAGAGGATGAGAGAGCTACCTCCTGACAGACTTACTCGTAGAGCATTTGAGGCAGCTATACAGCTATCAGAGAGTGGGCATGCGAGAGCTTGGCACTCACAGGTCAGAGCATGGTTTGAGGGACACGGTCTTGACATGGAGAGCCTACCACCATTCCAGTACGACCCCCACTCACCATCTGTTCACCTCTCTCGCAGTGAGAGAAACTTGGTATTGAGACAGGATCTGTGGCAGCTATACACTAGGAGAGTCTGGGAGTCACCTGGCTTGGGGACGAGGATGTCAGATTACAGAGACCAGTTTCTCACCATATTGTCTGGGGGGTTCATACAGAGACCACGCTATATGGACACATATATGCCACATAGCTCACGGGTGGCGATTGGTCAGCTGAGAGTGGCTTCACACAGGTTAGAGATTGAGATCGGGAGACATACTGGTGTTCCCAGGGAGGAGCGAGTCTGCAGAGCCTGCACAGAGGAGGTGGAGAGTGAGGAGCACTTTATATGTAGATGCAGAGCATACACTGAGATCAGAGGCAGGTATGAGGCCTTATTCAGAGGACAGCCCACTCTCCGAGAGATCATGGACTCTCGAGATCAGAGACAGCTCGGACGTTTCTTACTAGAGATACAGAGCCATCGGGACACACTACTACAGCCACGCACAGCTACACAGACAGAGGGGAGACAGTCGCAGCTCACAGACTTCTTTCAGAGGATTGCCACCCCTACCTCACCAGATACTCAGAGAGGAGTGACACTCCCACAGGCGGAGGTAAACCGAGCTAGACGACGACCACGAGTCACAGGCTACAGGGGCGTGAGCTCCCACCACCGACAGATCGAGGAGATCCGAGCCCGGGAGCGCCGTGCCACTGAGGAGCGAGTAGCTCAGATGAGGGCCGACCCGACAGCTTTCATCCGGGTAGCCTTGGCACCAGCCCCGCCCATGTACCACATCTTACATCCCCCCATTTGTACAGAATGGAGCTAGAGAGCTTGATGCATTCTCATGATTGTACTACCTTGAGCATATAGACATGCATATACCCCTAGAGATAGAACCCCATCCCTCCTCAGATACTCCATTACCTACATTCAGTTCAGTTTTGTATCAGTTTTGTTTCATTTGTCTTTCCGATAGACGGATGACATACACGCCATGTACATTTGATTTGTCTCATAGGCCGATTTCGGCCTGACATAGACGTTAAAAATCTTTCTTTCTTTCTTTCTTTCTTTCTCTCTCTCTCTCTCTCTCTCTCTCTCTCTCTCTCTCTCTCAGACAGTCTTGGATAGCCTTCCGGCGCCTGGTGCAATGGAAGAAGCGCGCATTCCTAGCTCAGATGAAGCGAGACTTATACTAGCTCTTCTTGAGTAGAGACTCGGGAGAAGCATGGCGTTTCTTTCATGAGCACTCCCCTCCCCCAGTGATTACTTCTCTTGATGTGTGGGGTCAGTATGCAACATCCTTATGTACGGTCCCTGGACAGACACCCCTTCCAGATCCTTGTGAGCCATGTGCATCTACGAGTACCTTCTTTTCTACTTAGATGGTAAAGACGGCCATTGACAAGATGAGGATACTCTCGTCATCGGAAGAGAGCGTTTGCGGAGGCTGAGTCCTCCCCATTGTACCCCATCAATCTCATGTATCTTGTTTCTGTGCAATGAAGAAGTATCTACTGTGCGGCTGAGCGTGGCTATTCAAAGCCACCGACTCCCTAGCAATCTCTCTGCCCTATGTCATATTCTGTTCAAGTTATCCAAGAAATTATAGTTGCTGCTCAGTTGTGGTAGCACTTGGTTGTCACTACCTTCTGCAACTGCAAGCTGGTTATTGTAGGGGGGGGGTATGCGAATGGTATTCAGGTTAAAAGTGCAGAATACATGGTAAAGAAAAGCGAGAATTAGCATACTTCAGCTTGCATAACTGCTAGTTTGTCATATTATCGTGTTGACCAAAGAATAGAGCTTAGTGTTCTCTCCACCATTTTTGTGCACAAATGAATAAGTGCGGGAAAAACCACCAGGCATTCATTTGTAGGCGACGTAGAGGCTTGTAGTTACTTTGCTTGGTTATTTATTCCAGAAGTATCACATCTCTTGTGTATGCTAAATACTATTAGCACAGCCTGTTTCTAAAGAGTGCTGTCTTTTGCTTTGATTGTCTTTTGCTTAATGTAGTGGTAAATATGCCTTTATACCACATTCTGATGGTTTGCATGCTTCCAATCCCTTGCAGAAGCTGGCTGATTTATGTACAGCACATGCTGGTGACCTTCTTCGTTCTCCACTTGGAAAAGATTTGATCTATGAGGTGTGTGCTAAATTGCACTGTTTATAAGCATTCCCTTTCAAATATCTGATTGTCAGAGCAAGGTTATCTTTACTTACAGGTTGCAAAAGGAGGTCACGACGGTATCCTATGGCATGTCGCTCCTAATAGCGTTTGCAAATTGCACCGGGCTGTTTCGGATATCGGAGCACAGCCACGGACACTTGGTGATGTTGAGCACATTTTTGAACATTACCATGCGAGTAGAACATTAAGGAGGCTAATTCTGGAGCCGGCTTTACTTCCAAGTGACGTCACTGCTCCTTCCTTTGCAAGTGTACTTTGGAACATTGCACTGAAAGGAAAATGCATGGATTGGGCTACTGGCCACAGGTATGCTCTTGGAAACAACTTCTTATTATCATATTGAGGGACCTTTTACTGTGGCAGTAGGCCCATGTTTTTTTCAGTCTAGTCCTCACATGGTGCTTAAAATGCACACTTCTGAATATTGTTGTTCGTGCAACATTTTATATCCACTTTAACACTACGCGACTTCTATGATCAATTATGAGTGTTTTAGCCTTCTACTCCAGCATGTTTCACCATTGGCTAGACTAAATCCTTTAATTTGTTTTTGGTTACTGCAGTCAAAAGATTGTTTCTGCTTTTCAAATCTGCACCGACAAGAAGGTGCATGAGGAGGCAATGAAAGAACTCCAGCCACTACTAAATTCGGGTCTTCTTCAAGACAGGACTGAGAGAACAGAAACTGCAAAAGGAGCCAAGCGAAAAAGGGCTGTAAAAGGAAATGGAGTGAGTGGTTCAGATTAGGGCTCCTCCTAAAATTATAGCAATTGTTTGTGGGGTTCAGGTATCAAATGGATGGTGTGATTATTGGAGGGTCCCCTGTTCAACAAATCATTAGTCATCAAAGGCAGTCTCATATATATTAGAGGTCACATGTTTTCTTTACAATAGTGGCTACGGAAAATGGACCTTTGATGTGGGGGATGTGTCAAACTGTATAGCAGCAGCAACATCACGAGGATACTCGCAATGGTGAGTCACAGCTTTGGTCCAATGAATTTCGGTCTTTTCTTCATACGTGACCAGCATTCTTGCAGAAGGTTTGGGGCTGCGATTTACTCCTTTCGGTGAAATGGCCGAGGTGCTGGTTCACCTTCAATTGCTAGCCAGCTGAACTTTGTTTGTAGAATGGTCAGATACTCTATTCAAATTTCTTAACATAAATCTGTTGAGGATATCCGTATCAAGAAGCTGCGGCAATTTGTGAAGGAAGAATGGTACAAAAAACTCTTGGGAAGGTGTATGCCAGTAAAAAACAAGTAAAATCTGTCTACATAGGATTTCTGTCTGCCGTTGCGCACTAATCATGAAGGTTGATCGTCCTCATTTAGCTCATTTATCCTTGCACTTAGTGATCACGTGGCTATCTGATCTCTGAAGATAGCATCTAAAGCTAAGAGTAATTCTATGCTAGATTGATTGCAGTAGGTAGTAACTCTTCACAAACAAGCACTGGATTTTGGTCAGTCTTATGTTTTCGTTGCACTTCTTATGTGCAATCTTTTGGGGGGTGTTAATTTTTCTCATACTTGTCTTCTTTTTTTGCTCGCCCCAATCTACTGGAGGTTTTATATTGTTTGGGTTCTTTTGATTGCCATTCTTGTGGGTAGGAGTTCTTTGTCACCTATGCACAGGGTTTCTAGAGATGCTTCACGAGTATATTGTGGGCCTCCTTTTTGTGTGCTTGGTCTGTTGCAATCTGATGTATATTTTGTTTTGCATAGTAATCCGACCTCTTTCTTGGTTTATCAAGGTCTAACTCCAAATCAAAATCAGAAGCTAAACTTCCCAAGCTTGATCCATCATCATCTAATGCCTAATTAAAACAATCATTTAAAGTTTCTTGCCTGTTTCTTCTCTTTCCTTTTCTTGTTCTTTCCAATTTGGGTGGATCCCTATATTTTGTCAACTTTGGTGTGCTTGAAATAGAATGCCAAATTTTGTTGGTTACGTCCGTGCCTACTCTTGCCGTTACATTCTAGTCTCTACAATAAAGACCCTACTAGGTAGGCCTTTTTGGCTTGCTCAAAGGGTAAGGCCTTAGTGATGCCTTCCCTTTTTGCTAATGAAAAATAATTTTTTGAATTTTTAAATTCATTGATTTTTTATTGGTGCATGGAGTTAGTGGTCATTTATTTCATTAGATTGCATGCTCTAAGAATCTCAGGTGAATGAGATTTGGAAGCATCACATCAAATATGCAGACAGCAGTCCCAAGACCGATTATAGGTGGTTTATTTATTATTGAAGGCAAGGTGGGTGATGGAGGTGGTAACTGAACTCTGAAAGTAGCACTGAGCAGGATATTTATGAAATGAAGAATACTCTTTAATGATTACCTTGCACTACGCTTTGCCTTAATCTTGTTTCTACTTTTTTTAGAGAACCTGGTTTGTAAATGATTGTTCTACTTCCCTCTTAGCACCATATGCCACATGTTTGGAGCCGATTGCTTTTACAATCTTAGGGAGGGATCTTGTATGATAGGCTTTGTTAAATATTGTTTAGGAACATGTATTCTTAGAGATGTGGAACACATGTTTCCCCTAGTATTCTATGAGCACTCTTTCCATACTTTCTTTGTAATGGTGAGTATAACATCCCTTGGAAACTCAAAAAGTATCTATCTGGAAAGATATTTATTTAAGCTTTAGACTCTTCCTCCTTCGTGACCCAATTGTCGCACCATAGTTGCCACGTACCTATGATCCTACTACTACAAGATTCATGTCCAAGGAGGCATTTGTGTGTGTGCGCACACACCTACTTTGTTAATAGAGGGCTACCGGAGGAATGGAACCATTGGTTGTATGCAAAAGCCTTAATGGCATTGCTTTCAAGGACTGGCTAAGTGTGTTATGCACTTGTTTGCACTTTTTGCACAAAACGCAATGTGATGTGTTTGTCTAAAGTTTTTAATATAATTCACTTGATTTCTAATAAGGAGTCTCTAAATTGTGTTATTCCAAAGGTGCTGACTTTGGTCTCTGACTACCATCCCTCGCTTCTTGATGTCTCTTTGAGTGACAATTCACGAGGCACTTGAACTAGGCTAGGACAATGTGATGCTTCAATTGCAAGTTTGGTTTGAGATTATTGATGGAGGATGATCCATATGCACTCGACAAAATTTTTTTGACTAGGCAAGCTTCATGCCTTGATCAAGCGTAATAGTTTCCCCGACTTTCAAAGCGTTTGTATATGATTTACCCTTTTAACATTACATTCCCAAGTATAATTTGTGCTTTTGCATCCTTTCCAAACTTGTTATGGGCTTGTTTTCACTCCAATCGGGCTCCAAATGCAATATGGTGTTGGGAATGGAGTGTCGATGAAATGTTAGTGCTCTAGGAAATCTCTGACCTAAAAATAAAATGTTAGATGTTGGAACCCATGGATTACAATCCATGCTTTTCCTTGTTTGCAAGGAAATGTTATACACTTGTTCCCTATACTCGTATGATTGTAATGGTGTACTACTTTGTGTGAAAGGACTTTCCACTTTTTCCGTATATTCCAAAGTTTCAATTCAGACATTGAATTTTGCAATTGTATGTCCCTTGACTCAAAGTGGTGAATTTTCTCACTGCAATGTAGGAATGGGATGTACAATCAACATAAATTACACACCCCCTCCAAAATTTACCCAAAATTGCATCTAAGGTAACTATGTCTCAAATCTCAGGGTTCCAAGATTTGCAAATTCAGGTTATTTTTCACCTTTTGATCACTCAAATATTGAGCAGTTTGCTTGATGCCACAGGGACATACTCTAGCTATAGTCATTATGTGCTTGCCCAAGAATCTTGATCCATGTGCCGTGTCAATCCAATGCAAACTTATTAGTTTTGCTTCCACAAGCTTGGTGATACCAATTTCAAGTGTTTCAAGCTTTTTATTCCCCCCTAGGCACCTTATTTTTGACCTTTTAACTTGTTTTTTTGAGTTATGGTTTTTATGGAAAATTTTTGGCAATACTTGGAGATAGCAAGAGATAGACTTTGGCATACCTATCCCTAATGGTACAAAAGAAAAAAACTTGAAATGAAAAAAGTTTCGAGTGAGTAGTAGGTATGGGGTACCCAATCCTAGAAAATCAAGAAATCGATCATTAGTTTTAGAAGGAAAAGGGAAGAGGTTAGTGGAAGGCTAAGAATACGAGGCGAAGTGGAGTTCATGCATTCTGTTTCCAATTTAATTTATTGGTTCTCCCTCTTTTTCTCTCCCACTGAATGAGGTCGCGAGGCTGGCAGCCCTGAGAACCGTGCCACAGCTCTCTCTCTCTCTCTCTCTCTCGCCTTCGGAGCTAGCCTTGAAAGAGCTCTCCCTTGGCAGCCAGAGTTCTCTGTAAACTGTCTCGCGGCCTGCACAAAGATAACTCTGTGTGCAGGCTGTTGTGGGTATCGCGAGTTGTGTTCGCGGATAGCATGTGGGGGGAAGGCGGAGTGTGCAAGAGATGTTGCGTGCAGAGGCGGAGGCAGCGACAATGGTAGGCGAGGGCGACGGCAGGTGGAGGACCACGTGGAAGGGGAGGGGGGAGATTCCAGTTACGAGGAAAGGGGGGTTAGGGAATATGGAGTTGTGATGATAGTTTGAACAAGAATCTAGTGGACATGGACTTCCCAACACAAAAACACTAATAACACACTCAACAACTCCCAATCAAGAGCACAAGGAAGCACCCCCACTTCCATCTTCCCTCAAGCACCAAAAGCCAAGTTTTGTTGCAGTATCATAGGTGTAATGGAAGATGCAACTCTAGATATTCTAGAGGGTCTCTAAGGTCACTCTACCAACCTTGAGAGGATTGGTTCTTTGCAATGGTGCCAGCGTTAGCGAGTCAATGCCATAGATGATGCATTGTGCCATATGGGCTTATTGCCTAGGACCCTTGTCCTCACAGTACTTCCCCCCTTGGAGAAGAGTTTTTGTCATTAAAAATAAATAAATTAGAGAAACATTTCTTGATTATAGTGACGTTCTCTCGGGCATAACTCTTTGCAGGGGTGTCCTTCCACTTGACCAAAATGTGATTGCATTTATAGTGCCTTGTTTGTAATACATGAGATTGCACAAGATGATCTCGTTCATGAGGTAAACTTGGTGGTTGGATAGAATCAAACAAAACATATAGGTCCACAACATTATCATCAACGCCTAGCCATTTCCTCAATTGACTAACATGGAATACTAGATACATACTTGAAGATGATGGTAAATCCAACTTATGGAAAACTTTGACAATGTGTTTTATGGCCTTGAATGGACCACAATAACGAGGATATAAATTTGGAATTGGACTTGCCTTGATACTTTTGAAATGTTTGATAAAGTAGAAAATCTTGATCACCGTCTTTGAAAGCAACCAACTTTATTTTTTGTTATCATACTTTTGATATGATCGTATGCTTGTTTAACATTTAAATGAGTAGCACATAACATGCACATGTGATCTTGTAAGAAGCCCTTGACTTACTAAATCTTTGAGTGGCTAAACCCACTAGAATTGGCGGTTGAGGTTGGAAGTTGTCCATTAGCAAAAAGAGACTAAACCTTATAGAAACACAACGTATACTTTTGTAAAAAAATTCCAAGATTGGAAGATAATCTTTCCAATTCGTCCATTTCTTGATTTCATAGGCACATAACATATCCTCTATGACTTAATTTACCCATCCAATTTGACTATAAGCTTCAGGATGATTAGTTGTACTTTAACTTGACTTAGTACCCAACTTTTGGAATACTGCTCGCCAAAAATGGCTATTGAACTACAATTGCGATCACTTACAATATTGTTGGGTAAACCATACATCTTATAGGCATTCCGCATGAATAGTCTTGCTAATTTTGGAGTTCAACTGTAGTCTTTTTAGGAATAAGCCTACACATCTTGGTAAAACGGTCAACCACTACCCAAATGGAGTCATGTCCATTTACATTAGTTGAAAGTCCTACTATAAAATCGTTCGAGATACTTTCCTACTTGCCATCAAGGATATCTAAAGGATGAATAAGAGTTGCTTTTAGTTGTTCTGTTTTTTTTAACCCGTTTTTTTTAAAAATTTGATCACATAATCTTGTACGTCTTTATACAAGTATGGCTAATAGAATCGACGATGTATGAGTGCGTAAGTATTTATTATCTTGGGATGACAAGCACTAGGGACTATAATGACACTCATAAAGGATTTGGTGCCTAATGTTAATCCTTGTTTTGGTACACATACTCTCCTTGTTTGGATGCGAGTTTTGTTGCATCTCTTATGTGAACTCTTATGTGAACACTCTCTTCCACCTAGAAAAGCCTTATGTGTCAATCCATGTGAAAAGTCTCTTGCAACCTTTGTAAAGAGAAAGCCACTTGTATTGTGCATTGGAAGCCACCTTTTGTGCTTATGTGTCAAAGGATGCCTATTTCCAAAAGCTTATATAGAGGCAGGTTCTGCTGAATAATATTAAGCTTTATCATTTGCAAGTATAGTTATATTGTATTGTCTAATAGTTTCTCTCTCAAGCTCTACACTAACCTCTCCAAGCATGCTTATGCCATGAATGGTACACTAACCTATCCACCTTAACCCTACAACTGGTATCAGAGCTATTATTAGATTAGTATCTCCTAATCTAATTAGATCCTATGCATTTTTCTATGCTAGATTGCATTGGCGCTTACTCTAATTAACCATTGCAATGGTTAACTCAATACCCCTTCGCATTGCATACTCATCATGGCGTTAATCACATCGTTATTTTTCTCTTTTGAAATTCTTTGGTAATGGGATATGTATAATTCGTTCCACTACACATACCAATTAATCACGAAGAGAATTTAACGATTGTTTGTATTTGCATCGTGATTGTCGCATCATTAGCATCAATAATTAGGTCAATTTTACGCATTTTGTGTGCATATTTGGCTTCGATCTACTGCAAATTTGCGAGCTTTTTTTGATTTCTCAAGTGTGCATGCTCATAGTGAGCCCTCAAGAGGTTAAGTCGATTAAGTGGGCTTTCATGTGTGTATGAGAGATAAAGAAAAATAGTGTGTGTGTGTGTGTGTTACTATTAGTGGGAGCCACCCCTTGCATAAACAATTCTTATTTTGGAAAGGGAAATTTGGGGGAGCATCTCTTCAAAAGCTGCAATAACGGCCCCGCCATCTTTTGTCTTCACGTTCTCACGGCCACAACCTCTCTACCCCAGCTTGCATCCACAACTCGCCAAACTTCACAGCCTGAAATCCAATCAACCTTGCTGGCTCATCATCAACGTGTCAAGCTTGGCAGTACATTGGATTCAAGGACAGCTATCGTGCCGCTACAAATTGTTGCAACGTAGCCTCCATTGCCGTCTAGCTCTGCGTGTGCTCGTCATCACCAACAGCCCGCGCCACTGGCCCCACAGCACCAACACACCAACCTCTGTCAGGTCACAAAAGTTGCTACTTGCTACTATACCTCTGCCCAGGCATCGGCCACCTTCTTTGACCTGCCGACACCTGCCTCCCCCCCAATCAAGTCCTCTTTACTGCTGTGTGTCATCACCTTCTGAGGCACCAAGGTATTGTGTGCTCCTCGCGGTGCAGTCACGTCATCATCTGTGCTAAACCCTGCCCACCATGGGCTGCTGCTATGCCACACACCACTAAGTATCTACAGGTGGTTATTGGACCTTTACTTTGAATCAAGCTAATTTTAAGGCCCATTCCCACCAAATTTTCAAAACTGTTTGGAGATTAAAGCTCTCAACCAAGCCTGAAAATCGTCCCACTATTTGGCCAAGCTTTGTTTTCGTTGCTACCGTGTCCACTACACATCTTCAAAGCATCATCGAGCTTCAACAAGCATTCAAAGGCTCTCCATTAAGGTTCGATTTTCAACTTCAATTTTGTTTTTATTTTTGGTGAAGAGGTGCTCCATATTGGAGAGTGACTTCACCAATAATTTGTAAAAACCTTTGAAGCAAGTGCTCACGAGGACTAGACACTGCCCCCTCACCCGAGTAAGACCTTCCTCTCACCACACACAGTAGAGCACCATCATGGGGGAGATAATAACATTGACAAATTCAACGGGCATGGTTTCCACATGTGGCAGGCTAAAACCAAAGGGTACTTAATGCGAAAGCAGTTATGGTCCGTCATTAAGCCACCAAATGACGATGACAAAATAGAAACGCGACAGAGCTTAGCACAATTTGCAGCTAAGGATGAGCAAGCTCTCGGCATTTTACTCACTTCACTTGACGACAACTTCGTGCATTATTTAGATGATTGTACCACTGCACATGATGCATGGATAACTTTAGAGCAGCATTTTGGTGCTATTGCCAAGCATTCCAAAATTGCATTAAAAATGCAACTTTATGGACTACTTATGGAGCCTGGAGAAGATGTGTCATCTCTAGTCAATAGGCTCAAAAGTATTTGCACACAGTTGACATATATAAAATGCCCTGTACATAATGAAGACCAAATTGCTGTGCCTCTCAAAGCAGTACCAGATGCAAATTTTGGCCAAATTGTAACAGTGCTGAAAGAGAAAGATCCGATCCCTAAAATTGAAGATGTAATAAAATCTCTTCAAGAGCACGAAAAGAAACTCAAAGGCAGTCAACAACAGTCAAGTGGTGCTTATGTGGTCTCATCCAACCGCTACAACCGCAATCACAAAAGAAACTTAAAGTGCACACACTGTGGCAGAACAAATCACCTTTCAAAGGATTGCTATGAAATCAACCCTTGTCGCATTTGTGGCAAAAACAACCATGCTACAAAATATTGCAGACTCAAAGATAAATCTTCAT
This sequence comes from Adiantum capillus-veneris, assembly GCF_014529385.1. Taxonomy (NCBI): domain Eukaryota; kingdom Viridiplantae; phylum Streptophyta; class Polypodiopsida; order Polypodiales; family Pteridaceae; genus Adiantum; species Adiantum capillus-veneris. The sequence goes on along the minus strand of NC_140931.1, from coordinate 36,742,398 downwards.
AGCTTACCAATTACAAAGAGCATTTCAAGGATAAACCAAAAGCAAAAATCAACCTTGCCACCGCTGAAGATTGTGACGAAGATAACGACAACAATATTGGCTTGGTTTATGATGATGTGTTGTGAGCATTATCTCTCTTGTGTACCTTACCCTCTATTTGTGTCACGGGAGGCTTGTGTGTGCCTAAACCCTGATGTTGTGTGTGCCTACACCCTTTGTGCTTAGGGGAGGCAACTTTGTGTTCAAGGGGTGCCTCACCCTAGTGTGTTTTGAGGGGAGGATTGTGTGAGTGATATGCAACCAAAACCCACATAGGGGAGGATTGTTGGGATGCGAGTTTTGTTGCATCTCTTATGTGAACTCTTATGTGAACAGTCTCTTCCACCTAGAAAAGCCTTATGTGTCAATCCATGTGAAAAGTCTCTTGCAACCTTTGTAAAGAGAAAGCCACTTGTATTGTGCATTGGAAGCCACCTTTTGTGCTTATGTGTCAAAGGCTGCCTATTTCCAAAAGCCTATATAGAGGCAGGTTCTGCTGAATAATATTAAGCTTTATCATTTGCAAGTATAGTCTATATTGTATTGTCTAATAGTTTCTCTCTTAAGCTCTACACTAACCTCTCCAAGCATGCTTATGCCATGAATGGTACACTATCCTATCCACCTTAACCCTACACTCCTCTTGTGGAGTGAGTACCCTTTATCAACCTAAAAATGCTTCCAAAAATTAAGTTAATCTCTAGTTAAAGTGGAACCTTGGAAATTTGTGTAGAGTTGTCTTGAACACTAGCTTGAGTGTTGGCAAGATGTCTCTTAATAACATGAGCACATGTTGAGTAAGATTGGTCATTCTTGCATTTTTCCTTAAGAGATCGCAAAAAGGTCACTTTGAACTTCAGTAAATGCAAGAGTAATTACCTCAAGCATGCGACCTAAAGCATAAACTATACTTCAAATTTTTGCTCTTTGAATTTTTGTAAATGCAAGATTAATTATCTCAGGCATGCAACTTAAAGCATCAACTACAACATTATACTAGCCTTTATAATACCTTAAATTCCAGTCATGCTCATGAAGGATTTTAGACCACTTGGCCTTAAGTCCCTTCAACTTTTTTTATTGTGCAAAACATTTGATGCTTTCATAATTGAAAATATTCGCAAATTGAGCACCATGCAGACAATGTTGCAAAACATGAATGATGCCATTAACCTCCCGCTCATAAGAAAAATAATTAAATTGAGCAATAGCATTGCACCAATAGATTTTTTATTTGCATCTTTCTCAAGCACAAATCGTTTGAGAGGATCAACAGTAGCTAAAATGGGTGTCGTTGTTACATCTACCTTAATCTTATCAAAACTACATTTCTGTTCTTCGCTCAAGTGAAGGCCTTGGATTGAGCCTTTAATTGGCTTATTATGGGAACTTATATCTTCATATAATCCTTCAGCAACAGCTTTGTCATTTGCATTGGTCTCAAGCACAAATGGGTTGAGAGGATCAACAATAGATAAAATGGGTGCCGTTGTTAAAGCTATGTTAAGCTTATCAAAACTACATCTTTGTTCTTTGCTCAAGCGAAGGCCTTGGATTGAGCCTTTAATTGGTTTGTCATGGGAACTTATATCTTCATATAATCCTTTACAAGTTTATGATAATAGCTTTCCACATCTAAAAAGTATGGGGATCTTCCAAATTAGTAGGATGTGGCCATTGTAAAATTACATCTACCTTGGTCCGATCCATTCAACGACCAACATAAGAGAAAACATGCCCCAAGTAGTTGATTTTAATTTTCAAAAACTCACACTGGCTGAGCTTTGCAAAGAACTTCTGCTCTCTTAACAAGTCAAACACCAACTTGAGGTTTTGTAAGCGCTCCTATTTAGTAGCACCGTGTAGACCAAAATGTCATCCAAGAAAACAATGAAAAATTTCCATGAATATGGCCATGAAGTATTGTCCATCGTGGTCATGCAAGTGGTAGGAGAGGTAGTTAAACCAAAAGGCATAACTAAGCATTCCTTATGCCAAAATCTTGTATAAAAATCAATATTTGGAATATTTGCTAAACATATTCGTATGCAAAATACAACCTCAAAAGATGCCCAAGTGGTTGGCTTATGAGGTGCCTTGAGAATCATCCACCACTTCTAGGCCCTTCCCTCATTCAAAGTGAGATTTCTCTCTACCCCTTTTTCATTTGGATCATACTTGAGCATGCGAATATCACTCCACTTATGGATACATTATTCACATAATTCTTATTTTGATCATGGTTGCTTTCCCCTTGTAAGCTTGTGGTGTCATGTTCTTAAGCTTATTGCCAATGATGGCTGGAAATGACATGCCATATGGGGTGGCCTCTACACCACACATAGCGTGAACATCCCCAAGCATCATCTCGAGGTAGGAGTGATCCTATGGGTAGGAAGGGGCACCACCTAGCATAAATGCGGCTAGGACGCAAACATACATGGCCTAGGGTAGCAAACGTGAAATGCCCTCTAGGTAATCAACATGAAATGGTGGTGTGATAACCATTCACGTGTAGAAAAGATGACTAATCATTAAATCATTAGTGTGTGCACAAGAGAGGTACGTGAAAAGCTCGGAACATGGCACACTGACTGGTGGGAGAGATTGCACATGATGGAGCACGAGTAGGGTGATGTACAAGAAGCGAAACATCCCATAATCCTAGGAAATCAAAATCGAGAATGGACTCAAAAGATCAAGACAACATTACACCCTTTATTGGCAATGGAGATACTTACAAGTGATGGTCTTGACGACTACAAACCTGGCTCTTGGCATTAGGGATGTAATGTGGAATACGAGCGCCATATGGTGCATGGCGAGGTTTTGAGTTAGCGGGAGGGTTAGTTGAGGGAAAATAGCAAGACGATGCATCCACCGACGACGTCAATCACCAACAGTGGGAGCGATGCCTTCAATCCAAGTGTGCTCATGTTGCTTGGTGGAGAGTAGCGACTACTTTATGTGCATAGAGTGATCGTGATTAGTGACTCAACGTGGTGTGGTGAATCATGGCGGGGGAGGTGGTCCTTACCCACTGGTCATTGCAAATATCCTCTGGTTGCTGTAGAAGGCCTAGATGCCTCTCTAGTGAGAGAGATAGGGAGAGAGAAGGTAGAGATAGAGAGAGGAAAGAGTGGGATGGGTAGATTTTTTTACAAACCACTAGCCATGGCTAGGTTATTAGGGAAGAGTGGGATTTTAGGGTATTTACATGGGTTTTGTCGATGGTTCGGGTGGTCGGTGTGAGGTTTTAGTGTTGCCGGAGTCGGTTTTTGTCGTGAGAAGCCGAGATGTCTTGAATTACCTCCTTTCGGTGCTAGCCAAATGCTGGCCAAGGCGTGCCTTCGGTGCCACTTCTTGTTTTGGTGTTGGCGATGCGCGAGTTGGCCTGCTTCTTTCCTTTGATGTTGGTGTTGATAGTTTCCTTTTCTTCTTTTTTTGTTGTGAGTGTGTATATGCGTGTATGCATGTATGGGTATATGTGTATGTGTATGTATAGTTTTGTGTGTGTGTATGCGGGTGAATGTGTGTGAAGAAATGGTATGAGTGTGTGGGAATGGGAGTAGGAGGTGGGTTTTTTATTAAGTGCATAATATATCTATATATATATATTATGCAGGAAGATGGGGATGATGAGCGGCGGCAACGCTGAAGGGGGGGGGGATGGTGAGTGTGTGTGTATGTGTTGAGTGTGTGTGATGAGAGAGCTTTAGCGCCCTGCACCTGCAGGCCTGTCTATGCCGACACCGAGAGCGAGAGAGAGAGTGTGAGAGAGTGAGCGATGGCGGGCCTGAGAAGGTGAGGGTGAGGGTGAGGGGGTTGAGGGAGAGGGATCATCCCGTGCGGCCTATGGTCTGGTCCGAGAGGACGCGCGAGGGGGGGGGGGGGGGGGGGGGTGAGATGGTGAGGTGGTAGGCTAGGCTTTCGGCCGTTTGAGCGAGGAAGGGGGGGTTCTTAATGCAGTCAAAGGTGGATTATATGTTAGCAGCGGCTAACGGCTACACCAATTATGTACCAAGCTGTGGATGTGCCATAGTGCACAATATTTACTTTTCATTGTATAGGGCTTGGGCTCATTTAGGAGTTCCAAAGTTGTATGAGTTTAGGCTAGAGAGCTCACTTTATCCCATAGTTGAAGGGTTTGAGGCCCAACGCTATAAAAGAGCCCTATGCTTAATGAGAGGTCATTCTAGAGTGGTCCTTTTGAGAACTCTCTCCCTAGAGTAGCTCTTGATGGCCTAGCCTTTGAGCTTAATGCCCATGCTTAGAAGGCTAGTGCTAATCACATGTAATGAGTGTAATCCTCTCTTAATTAATCTAGTCTTCATTATGTTATCAATCATGTTTCTCTACTTTCCTTCATTGGTTTGAAGTGTTGATCTTCTCTAATCTTACTCTTACTTATGCTAAGCTACTCCGATTAGTGGAGTCCTTATCTAACTCTCTCGATTAAGCAGAGTGGGCGTACTCGTGATTGAGGGATTAGAGTTGTCCTCCAATGGTGTGCTTGTGTGTGTGTAGGTTTAAGAAGACTTGAGCTTAATTTGATTATATGTGACTTGATTGGACACCATGATTGGCATGGTTGGGGTGGCCGACTTGAATGCGATCTTGTGTGCTTAATCGTCAATGCATGTAATTAGAGTTGTGCTTGAGAGACTCCAAGATTAGTGTGTTTCACTTTGTTGCTTGATGTGTGTAGATGATTGCTTGTATTGATGCTTGATGTTCGATTAGCATTAGTTGATTTGGGATGATTTCTATTTGCATTGGAGGATGCACGCTCTTGAATCCTCTCAATCTTTGCATCCGATGATGCTCTCGCACATTCTTTGTGTGATGCCTCCAAGCCCTAGCCGGGTCATGCTCTCTCTCTCCGGATTGATAGATTTTGTGGGAGATTGCCTATGCTATGGCGAGCCTCCAACATTGGCGCCGTTGCCGGGGACGGGTTGCCTATGCTAGTGGAGTTGAGGTTGCAAAAGATAAAAGTAATTTGATTACCGATTTCTTGTAATTAGGTAGGATTTGATTTGTGTGTAGTGTAATTAGGTTTAATTAGATGTGTATAGAGTCATTTCACCCCAAAAACTCCTAAATTCTCTTTTGATTTTGCTAATTTTTCACTAACCTTCACTAATTTTGCATCCCATTCATGCTAAGTGTACTAATTCCATGCTAATTTCATGCTAATTGTGCTAACCTAACCACTAATTTTGATTTGGAATGTATGCTAAATCCCCTTAATTGAGGAGGATCATCACTCTTAATTGCTCTAATATCTGCCTAATCATGTGATTGAGTGTTGATTTTGGTCAATTTTTTGATCAATTTTGGACCGAATTGGAGTCGCACACATGTGTGTGCAATGGAGTGTCTACGCGAGGAGCAAGGACTAAGCGAGCAAGCAATCAATTGTAAGTGGATTGACCTACTCCGTTCAATTTTTGATTGATTAAGTTGATCCCATTGAGTTGCTAAATCATTGCTAAATTTAGGTGTGTGTGCCTAATTGATGGAATTTATACCTAATTTGATGAAATTGGATGCCTAGATGTTTGAGGAATGGTAGTTTTGCATAAATTGTGTGTGCAAATCACTAAATTGATGTGTATATGAGGCTATTCTGGTCATGGAGTAGGCCTAATTGCCAAAATTAGGGCAAGATTTGAATGTGTGTACCCATTTTAAATAACTTTGATGAGAAGATTTATGGTCAAATTGAACACCTAAATGCTTGTAGATTGATGATTTTGCAAGAAATGTGTGTGCAAACATTAGGAATTGGCTTAATTTCGTTGCTAATTGAGCAAAAAATTGGATTTGTGCACCTAATTTTTGTGTGTGTGCGCAATACTAAATTGAGTTAAAATTTGATCAATTTTTGATTAAAATTAAGTTAATTTAGCATGTATATACTCATGTATGTGTGATCAAGTGTGCAATTGATGAAATGCAATGAGTGTTTAATGAAATTTTTGCACAAATTGATGGCCTAAATTTAGGTGTGTGTGCCTAATTAATGGCCAATTATGCCTAAATTGTGAATGATTAATTGGTATTTTACCAATTATGATGATTAATTTGGCCATATAGTTGATGTGTATGCCACAAATTGCCTTTGAGGATTGAAATTTATCGCTCAATTGACGCTCAATTGTGAAATTTTTTTGCCATGCTAATGATTGATCAAGATGAACATGGGAATGTTACATTCATTTGTGTGTAATTGTGACTAAAATTCACTCATGTCGAGCCATGAAAATACCAAATGATAAACCTAATTGGGGTTGAGTGATTGCGGATATCGAATATGAGCAACTGAGTTGCAATGATTATGAAGGGAGGTCCAATTGGCAATTGAGATGAAATTTATGCACATCATTTTTTGAATTCAAAATTAGGACATTTTAGTGCATGAATAATCCAATAAATGAAAGTTTTGAAGGAATTGAATGAAAATGAATAAAAATAGTTGAGGCGTTTCGATCCTTGTGTGCAAAGGATTGTGCATCTCGATCAAGAATTGCAAACTTTCTTTTATGATGATCAATTGCTCTGGAGAAATGTGCTTGGAAAGCGGACCCAATCCCACTTTCAAAGACACACAATACTCAGCGTGCGAACCTCTTTTTAAAAGGATGTTTATAATAATAATAACTTTTTTTAAAAAGGAGTTAGGCTCGTTTTGGACTGCCATTTTTTGGACCTGCCACCTTTTGGCCTGGATTGGCGCTCAATTACACACACACACACACACACACACACACACACACACACACACACACACACACACACACACACACACACACACACACACACACACACACACACACACACACACACACACGTTGAGGCGGTCCGGGGCGGGCAACAAGAGAGGCGACCTCTAAACACCCCTCAAGGCTCCCGTGCTGCTCAATTGGGGCTGGGGCAACCACAAGCACAACACAACAACAAACCCACAACCAAACCCAAACAAGATAGGGGCACCACCTAGTTATGGTATGCGAACTAGGACGCAAGAGAGATTTTGGCACAACCAAGAAGATGCACCACACAACACACACAAACAACCTCACACCAAGACACACACAAACTGGACCAGAGAGATCTAGAGCAAAGGGAAGAGGGAGAGAAAAGGATCTTGCGTAATACCTTATTTGTGACTTGCAAATGGAGATGGTTCGTTATGATGCTATCGTAGAACTTGTATAAAACTCACTCAATGCTTAGTGATTGCTAAACATTGCCAAAACACACACACACTGTCTTAGGGTGTGGGAGACCTCTCACCACAATACCCTCTTACAATGGATACAAAAATGGCAATGAAAAACACACTAAAACACTTTCTAAAATCAAGATCAACCGATAAAAACTCAAATACACAAGTCACCTTGAATTCACCAAACCGTATTGCACAAATGGAAGGACGAAGATTTGAACGTCGAATCACGCCTTTGATGCACCAAACCTCAATTTATTGATGATGAAGGAGCATATACAATAGTGGTTTTGAGATTTGTGGAACTCACGCTCTGTCACTTGCAATGTGTAGCTTGAAGGCTTCTCTCACACCAAGAGTGAAGCTCACAAGTGGTTGCTACACCTAAGTCTCTCTTCACGCATAGAGTGTTGGGGTGCTATGTGAGATGTTGGAGGTTGTTTTACAAGAAGGAAAGGGGCCTATTTATAGGTTGGAGACCCCTCATTAAGATTATTGGAAATCCTAATTTACAAGCTAACAAATCAGGATTATGATTTTTTTGAATATCAAAACATTGCGGGCCTTCTTTGTCTGCTTGAGTCATGGGTGTGGGCTCAAAAGAGAGCATTATTGATGGTAGATAAGGTGAAAGTAAGTAGAGAGAGAGAGAGAGAGAGAGAGAGAGAGAGAGAGAGAGAGAGAGAGAGAGAGAGAGAGTTACTATACACATGTCTTGAGGCGAGGTGTCTTTTATGGTTAGGTCAATGGCTATTTTGTGTTAGTATGTTAGTGGTTAGTAATCACTAGAAAGTTAATGTTACATTTACAATGGGTAGAATGAGGTGGATGGTTGAATGAAGTGAGCAAATCCTTGTGATGGTGAAGCTTGAAGATGTTTTGGACTTGTGTAGGTTCTCAAAATGACTATCGATCTTCTTCTTCGTCTTCTCTTCTTTACGCCACCGCCGCCAAGGTTCATTATCGTGATGAAAATGGTAATTTCGTTGATGAGATCTCTTGATTTGCAGAGGTTAATCATAGTACACACGCTGAATTTATGTATATATATAAGGGTTAAGATGGAATTGTACTGTGGAGATAATAGAGAGAGGCATAGAGATGGTGTATGTATGTAGAGGTTCATAAAAGAACTATAGGGATGAGAGAGAAGGGTAATGGTGAAGAGGGTGGGAGAAGCCATGGAAATTGCAGGTTTGAGTGAGGGAAGGAGAGGGAGGGATGTGTAAGAGTGAGTAGGTGTGTGGAAGGGTGAGAGAAGACTAAAAGCTACTTGTGAGAAAAGTGGGCAGACTGGGGTCCACTCAAAAAATCATATCTCACCGCTGGTAGCTCCAAAAATCATGAAAAAATTTGAGGTGATTATTCAGAGCGTGGGCTACATTTTCTCTTTTGACCACCGCTCCAAATTCGGAGTGGAGATAGGTGCCAAAATTCTCACCAAAAAGCCTTTTTTTATGCTTGCAAAAGTCTTTTAGTGGCCCCCTCCTTTGTTGAATTTGTACAATGCATCCAAGAGTGAGCCCCTCCTTTGTCATATCATAATACAAAGCATCCAAGTTGCCCTTGACCCATGCATAGAGGAGGATTATTGGTGAATAAAGAAATATATACATGGTGGGACTAGTGTATGGACTATTCATGGACTTTAGCTCAATGAGCACATGGTGTTAGAATAATGAGTAAAAATAATAATAAAAATATGGAGGAGTTATGGATATGGAAAGATATTGGAATCATATGATATGGTCCCTCTTTGAATTATTTTGGGTGAAAGAGGAAAAGGTATGCAAGTAAATAATATAATAAACGTGACCAATGAGTAGAAATTAATTTTTTGTTTTCACGAGGGTGAGAGTGAAAATGTGGGAGTGATTTGTATAAAGAAAAAATATAAGGTTAGAGTATGTACATATTGGCAAAAAATATACTTATGGTGTAAGAGGATGAAAGAAGGTGTACATAGGTTTAATAAAACACACACCTAAGTAGAAATATTTAAATAAAATACCAAAATAATTATAAAAATCCCTATATTTAGGCCATATATATAATGCAATATTTACACACAAATGGGCCATAATATATTTTATTTTTTTGATTTTATTTATTTTTTGGCTCAACTAGCCTAGTGACTAGCTAGCTGAGGGTTTTTAAGGAGATATGGAAAAAGTCCCGTAACTCACACACGCCTATGTACAGTGAAATGGTAGGGATAGCCATAGTGTTTGGGTGAATTTGGTAGGGTGATGTAGCTTACTATGGCAATTATGGAGAACTGAAAAACGGCTATCATTAGCCCCCCCCCTTAGATAATGGTACATGCATGTACCATTTATCCGATCATACAACATGTAGATTGTGTAACGTCTGTCTTTGTCTGCTCTCATCTTTGTATGATTAAGAAACCTTGTGTGATATGAAAGGTTCTCAGAGCCAATAGCAGGATGAAATGAAGTGACGGAGTAAACCTCCTCCATCGAGAAAGTTTCCATAAGCACCCCCAGGATGAAAGATCTTGAAAAGCGAGATGTATGGTATGGAATCACTTACTGATTTTGATTGAAGAAACTTGTAGATTTTACTATTGTCCATCATTGCCTCTATCACTATGAATGTGATATAAAAGATTGGTTGCTCTTCCTCATGTGTAAAGTTGATGTATCTGCTACGATCTTCAAGAGCTTGTATGAGCGAATTCCTGAATTGTAGCTCATAAAATTCATTCAACCTGGGTAGGCTCACCAAGTCAAAAATTATATGGCCTTCATGATTTAGGAAATCTTGATCCATGCTTCCAGCTGCTATTGGAAGATATTGCAGATAGTTTACCACATAAGTAGATAATAGATGAAGGTTTCTATTGCTTCCAACACATTGGAAGAGAATAGATTTTGGTACTGATTGATGAAATATCCACATGTAGCAATCAACAAGTTTTTCATCTATGATGAATACCAGAAGCATCACAATGTGCGACCTCCATACAACAAAGAACCAAGTGAAGAATATTTGGAAACATCCGTTTATCACCAAGTATTCATGTCCTCTTCCACTTAAGAAGGTATGGTGTCCCCGATGAAAGTTATATGTGAAGAGAGGAGAAGTTGACCTTGAAGAGGTGAAACCCAATGTGAAGATTATTGGGGCTTCAAAAACTTGGATTTTCTTGCTAAGAGATTGTCCCATGAATGAAGAGCCACCCACTAAAACACCATTGGAGAGAATGATACCCTTCTGATAGTTTCCTTTTATGATTTTATTTTTTACTACTCTCCCATGTTCTTCATCCCCTTCTAAGCCCCCCCTTTGGCAAGGTTGTAACTGCTCACATTGTACCACCTCAAAGGTTGATGGAATATTGTTTGATTTTGTGAAACATTTGGCTTCTTGCATGATAGGTTCCTCTATGCTTAACATACATGGGTCATACCAATGCTTTTCAACATCCTCAAACACTTCTTCACCTGGATTCAACTCACACTCTTCTACTTTGTTTTGGAGTTGGCATTCCATGTACACAATCATCTCTTTATGATCAATGTGGTCTATGATCTCTCCACCTATGATTTCATCTTCTTCTTCACTCTCTTCTTTTAGGCAAGATACACTCTCAGACATTCCATAAGATCAAGGTTACCTTCAAGGTCTTCATTCTCCATAGAGTCATGTTGCACAAAAGCTTCGTCTGCTCGGACTAGAAATTGATCCTCCACCAAAAGGTTGGATGTATCCATTATTGAATCATCAATGCCATTTTGAGATATCTTGTGTCGATTTTTGCATGCTTGTGATAAAGGTAGAAGAAAGAGATTCCACATTTGAATCTTGGCCACACACTTTAGCACTTGAATAATCAGTTGGCATGTAAGTAACTTCTTCAACATTTGTCGGAGTAGAAGGAGACAAGTATGGCAAAGGAGATGACTCCTTGATAGAAACATTTTCATCAGGGTTGGTTCTTCCAGCATGATGGAAACCATTTTTGATATAGAAGTACTTGTGAAACCTCCTTCGGGCAATAGTGACTGCTTCTTCAAAGGTAGAGGGTCCACTACAAGTAACCTTAGTCTTTAGGAAAGGAGAGAAACCCGAAATAAATTGATCCATTTTTACATAATCTGGAAATGTAGAACTAAATCCACATCCTTCCCATTGACGAGAAAAAATATCCTCATAAGCATAGTAGTCTTCACCATGTTGTTGAAGTCTCCCTAGTGAAGCCCATGCTTTCTCCGTTGTTGGAACTTTAGAGAATCTGGCCTTCAAAGCTTTGGAAATTTGGGTATATCCATCTTCAATCTGAGAAGACACAATCCAAAACCATTGCTCAGCGTTGCCTCTAAGGCATAGCAATAGAAAATCCCCTTTTTCAATGTCATCCCTTTTACCAAGGATATGACAAACCATTCTAAAATCAACAAGAAAATCATCAACATATTCTTTTGGATTTCCAAAGAAGATTAGGATATCATCAAAGGCATAGCGTGTCATAGTCTCTCAATGCTAGAACCACACAAAGATTAGTTCCAAACAATCATCAACTAACTACACAAAGTTTTGAAAGGTCTTTCAACATGAATTCTAGACTTTTATGTGAAAATGTTTTTTTCCTTTCTTATGTTATGCATAATCCGAACCATATTCTAGATCAATTTTTGTTTCCTTGAAATTAAACTCGGTCATACATGTTTTCATGATTCATAAAATCTACTTGATTATGCTGAAATTCAAGCATTCATGGAATACAACAACACTAAGCACACAATCGCTCCTCCGTGGGGGCACCAAAATTGAGGTGGTCCGGGGCGGGCAACAAGAGAGGCGACCTCTAAACACCCCTCAAGGCTCCCGTGCTGCTCAATTGGGGCTGGGGCAACCACAAGCACAACACAACAACAAACCCACAACCAAACCCAAACAAGATAGGGGCACCACCTAGTTATGGTATGCGAACTAGGACGCAAGAGAGATTTTGGCACAACCAAGAAGATGCACCACACAACACACACAAACAACCTCACACCAAGACACACACAAACTGGACCAGAGAGATCTAGAGCAAAGGGAAGAGGGAGAGAAAAGGATCTTGCGTAATACCTTATTTGTGACTTGCAAATGGAGATGGTTCGTTATGATGCTATCATAGAACATGTATAAAACTCACTCAATGCTTAGTGATTGCTAAACATTGCCAAAACACACACACACTGTCTTAGGGTGTGGGAGACCTCTCACCACAATACCCTCTTACAATGGATACAAAAATGGCAATGAAAAACACACTAAAACACTTTCTAAAATCAAGATCAACCGATAAAAACTCAAATACACAAGTCACCTTGAATTCACCAAACCGTATTGCACAAATGGAAGGACGAAGATTTGAACGTCGAATCACGCCTTTGATGCACCAAACCTCAATTTATTGATGATGAAGGAGCATATACAATAGTGGTTTTGAGATTTGTGGAACTCACGCTCTGTCACTTGCAATGTGTAGCTTGAAGGCTTCTCTCACACCAAGAGTGAAGCTCACAAGTGGTTGCTACACCTAAGTCTCTCTTCACGCATAGAGTGTTGGGGTGCTATGTGAGATGTTGGAGGTTGTTTTACAAGAAGGAAAGGGGCCTATTTATAGGTTGGAGACCCCTCATTAAGATTATTGGAAATCCTAATTTACAAGCTAACAAATCAGGATTATGATTTTTTTGAATATCAAAACATTGCGGGCCTTCTTTGTCTGCTTGAGTCATGGGTGTGGGCTCAGAAGAGAGCATTATTGATGGTAGATAAGGTGAAAGTAAGTAGAGAGAGAGAGAGAGAGAGAGAGAGAGAGAGAGAGAGAGAGAGAGAGTTACTATACACATGTCTTGAGGCGAGGTGTCTTTTATGGTTGGGTCAATGGCTATTTTGTGTTAGTATGTTAGTGGTTAGTAATCACTAGAAAGTTAATGTTACATTTACAATGGGTAGAATGAGGTGGATGGTTGAATGAAGTGAGCAAATCCTTGTGATGGTGAAGCTTGAAGATGTTTTGGACTTGTGTAGGTTCTCAAAATGACTATCGATCTTCTTCTTCGTCTTCTCTTCTTTACGCCACCGCCGCCAAGGTTCATTATCGTGATGAAAATGGTAATTTCGTTGATGAGATCTCTTGATTTGCAGAGGTTAATCATAGTACACATGCTGAATTTATGTATATATATAAGGGTTAAGATGGAATTGTACTTTGGAGATAATAGAGAGAGGCATAGAGATGGTGTATGTATGTAGAGGTTCATAAAAGAACTATAGGGATGAGAGAGAAGGGGTAATGGTGAAGAGGGTGGGAGAATCCATGGAAATTGCAGGTTTGAGTGAGGGAAGGAGAGGGAGGGATGTGTAAGAGTGAGTAGGTGTGTGGAAGGGTGAGAGAAGACTAAAAGCTACTTGTGAGAAAAGTGGGCAGACTGGGGTCCACTCAAAAAATCATATCTCACCGCTGGTAGCTCCAAAAATCATGAAAAAATTTGAGGTGATTATTCAGAGCGTGGGCTACATTTTCTCTTTTGACCATGGCTCCAAATTCGGAGTGGAGATAGGTGCCAAAATTCTCACCAAAAAGCCTTTTTTTATGCCTGCAAAAGTCTTTTAGTGGCCCCCTCCTTTGTTGAATTTGTACAATGCATCCAAGAGTGAGCCCCTCCTTTGTCATATCATAATACAAAGCATCCAAGTTGCCCTTGACCCATGCATAGAGGAGGATTATTGGTGAATAAAGAAATATATACATGGTGGGACTAGTGTATGGACTATTCATGGACTTTAGCTCAATGAGCACATGGTGTTAGAATAATGAGTAAAAATAATAATAAAAATATGGAGGAGTTATGGATATGGAAAGATATTGGAATCATATGATATGGTCCCTCTTTGAATTATTTTGGGTGAAAGAGGAAAAGGTATGCAAGTAAATAATATAATAAACGTGACCAATGAGTAGAAATCAATTTTTTGTTTTCACGAGGGTGAGGGTGAAAATGTGGGAGTGATTTGTATAAAGAAAAAATATAAGGTTAGAGTATGTACATATTGGCAAAAAATATACTTATGGTGTAAGAGGATGAAAGAAGGTGTACATAGGTTTAATAAAACACACACCTAAGTAGAAATATTTAAATAAAATACCAAAATAATTATAAAAATCCCTATATTTAGGCCATATATATAATGCAATATTTACACACAAATGGGCCATAATATATTTTATTTTTTTGATTTTATTTATTTTTTGGCTCAACTAGCCCAGTGACTAGCTAGCTGAGGGTTTTTAAGGAGATATGGAAAAAGTCCCGTAACTCACACACGCCTATGTACAGTGAAATGGTAGGGATAGCCATAGTGTTTGGGTGAATTTTGTAGGGTGAGGTAGCTTACTATGGCAATTATGGAGAGCTGAAAAACGGCTATCAACGTGTTGATCATTGACGACATTCGCAGCCCGCCAACCTTGGCTCGCAGCGCTTGTGACCCGGAGCCGACCCCACCCACCTCCTCTACTGCACTGATTTGCTTGGCATTTTTGCCACACACACACCACTTGCTTTGGCTTGGCGCTAGCAAAACGACACACCACACTCAGTAGCATCTTGCCCACTTGCCGACCATTCGGTGCTTGCTACACACACACACACACACACACGGCTTCGGTTGAGCCCATAGCTTTCATTGCCTCAAAAACCCACCACACAACTTGCTTAGTCCTGCGACTATGAGTCTGCGAGCACTATGAACCCCACACATAGCCTTTCCAGAGTTCATGGGCCTATTGTTTGTCGATAAGCGTGCACACTGCATTGAGGACGCAGATCCAAATCTAGGTCGTGCTGGCCCTACCATGCCCTTTCTGTGAGAACTTAAAGATTAACTTAAATGTGATTAATATCACTATTACTTAATATGCTAATGTCAAGACATAAGAGAGTGCAAGATAGAAATAGAGCAATGACAATAGATTGCATTTGAATGGAGAGTGAAGACCTTGTTACAAATGAGGGCAGCTAATGGGATTTATATACAAGTTGAGGGAGTGAGGATTATCCATCACATGGGAATTATAGGTAGGTGGGAATAGACACATGTTGAGACTTGCATAGGTAAAAAGGGGTCCATGTGGGAATTAGGGAATAGAGGTAGGTGGAAAGGAAGTCCACACTTATTAAAATCATAAGTTACTTTTACATCCCCCCTTAAGGGTGGACTTCTCGTTGTAACATTGAGATTGATGAACAAAAGAGCTTTGTGAAGTAGCCATGTCGTAGATACATGCTATCCCCCCTCAATGAGAAGTTCATCCGGTAGGGATCAAACTAAAATTACAAGATGAGGCGTGAGAGATGTAGTCAATCGCTCGCAGAATCATGTACTCCGATGTGCCAAGAAGAGGAATGTCATCCGATGCGCCTAAGATAGCCATGCCTTTAGAGATTTTCCACATGTAGATATTGTAGTCTTGTTGTTGATTGAAGTCGTGAGCGACAAGGCGTGCCTTGTAGCGATCAACTGAGCCGTTGGGGTGGTATTTATTCTTTAATAGCCATTTGCAAGAGACAATGTTATGATTCTTAGGAGGTGGCACAAGCTCCCAAGTGATAGCTTCTTCGAGGGCTTGGAGTTCATCCAATATGGCGGCATGCCACTCCTTGATCTCGCTAGAAACGAGGGCATCGAGAACAGAGAGGGGAAGGGCATCTTCAAGAGGCTCTTGTGGATGTTCAAGAATCATTTCATCACTAAGGACAGTAGAGAAATTGGTGGCTTCATAAATCTCACGAAGAGAGCAAGTGCGACCATGTGAGCTAGAGGCAGCTTGGTCCAAGTGTATAGCCGAAGTGTGTTGCGATGGCGAGGTGGCAGAAGTAGATCTATGAGGCTCGAATTTGTCGACATCTTCTGGGATGGGAGTAACTGGCAAGGTTTCGTGGGAGTTGCGGAAAAAAGGGTGAGACCGGTAGTGAAGGTGATGGGAGCTCACGAGGTGGAGCACCGAGTGTCTGCGGTGTGATGGAAGTAGCGGCAGTCGGGATGGACGGTGTTGGTGATGGTGTCAACTGTGAGGAGATGAGTGCAAGAGGTGGTGCAAGAGTGTTGCCGATTGGCTGTGCATGAGAATGCGAGACACGAGGAGGTGAATGGGTGATGAGGAAAGGCCTTTGGATGGTTAAGGGAGGCTCAAGGTTGTGCCTAGAAGGGTGGGAAATTTGCATGGGTGTGTGTGTGGGTGAGGCCGTCAACAAAGATTGATGAGAAGATTTTCCTGAGATGATGAATTCTTCATCAAAGACGACGGTGCGGGCAAAGATAAACTTGTGATGGTCTGGGATATAGAGGCGGTATGCCTTGATGCCAAAGCGATCACCATAGCCCACAAAAGTTGTGCGTTGAGCACGTGGTGCTAGTTTTGATAAAGGTTGCGTCACAAGTGGGTATGCAATGCTTCCAAAGATGCGAAGGTGGCCAAGATGAGGTGGGTGACCGTGCCAGAGGGTGTAGGGTGTAGTAGTAGGATTGCGGGTGGATGGAATGCGGTTTTGAATGTAGCATGCAGTGGCGGTAGCTTCTTCCCAATAGGTGTCTGGGAGGCTAGCTTGAAGAAGCATGGCACGAGCAGCTTCAAATAGTGTGCGGTTCTTGCGCTCGGCACGACCGTTTTGTTGTGGGTGGTCGGTGATGGAGAATTCATGTCGAATACCAGCAGAAAGACATAGATCTTTGAATGCATGAGAAGTGTATTCCCCACCATGATCTGTGCGGAGAGTTTTAATATGACAGCCATGTTTAGTTTCAACTAATGCCTTGAATGTGCAAAAATGAGAGAAGGTTGAGGATTTCTCGGCCATGTAGTAAGTAGTTGTGTATTTTGAGAAATCATCTATAAAAGTAAGCATATACTTACTGCCAGTGAGGGAGTTGACAGGCAATGGGCCACAACCATCAGAGTGGATGAGGTCGAGAGGTGCAGTGGCTCGTGATGATGAAGTGGGGAATGGGACATGATGTGCTTTAGCAAGAATGCAACCCTCACAAAGTGTGATGTGAGTGAGGTGCTTGGGAAGACCTAGTGCAAGTTGGCGATGAGTGAGTTGGTGCAAAACATGTTGAGAAATATGTCCTAGTCTATAATGCCATTTGAGTGTGTTTTCTTGTGTTTTTATGGATGATGCAGATGCATGTGCAGGTGATGAGTCACCCAATGGATAAAGAATCTCATTTTTGGGTCCCAAAAGTGTGACATACTGACTATCTTTGTTTAGTGCCGAAATGTGGCAGCCTTCTTGCACGAATTTGATGATGATGCCGTTGTCGGTTAGCTCGCTGACAGAGATGAGATTTTTCTTGAGACCAGGGACATAATATACGTGAGAAATAGTGGTGTGTAGGCCATTAGGTAGGTTAATGAGAGCATCTCCATAGGCTTTGGCGAGCTGGATGCTGTTATCACCGAGGCATACTTCTAGAGGGTGTTCTAGATAAGTGATGTTGGATAGCTAGTGTAGGTGATATGTCATATGATGGGTGGCGCCCGTATCAAGTAGCCAGATATCGGGATATGAAGTAGCTATAGTGGTGGCATATAGTTGCAAAGGATAAGATGGGCTATCATAAGTAGATATGTCAGCATAATGAGCTTGACCATAAATAAAAGGAGATGGTTGGCCATGGCATGTTCCCCCTTGAGAGTAAGAAGGATATAGATTAGGGTGAGAGATAGGACGATTACCTTGATTGCGTGGTTGCCGACAATCCTTTGTGAGGTGTCCAAAGCGATGATAGTTGGCGCATTGCTTTGAATTTTGGTGATTGTGGTGGCTTTGAAAGTGCGACTTTCTTCGAGAATTATTGTGCTGTCGAGGAGGGCACGAATATTGAGGCTTCTTGCCATTGTAAGGGCGTGAGTTTCTTGTCATAGTGACAAGCACTGTGGACTTCTGCGAGCTGCTAGTGTGGTCGCGAAGAGTTTCCTCATGATGGATCTTGGCTACAAGATTTTGTAGCTGCAAGTTAGCCGTGGTGGCTTGTGTAGTGATAAAGGCTCTCCATGATGCAAGTAGAGAAGCCAATAAGAGCATACTTTGAAGATCTTCAGGGATGGCAAGCCCTGAGATAAGTACTTCATCTAGAAGTATTTGCCACGTCTCCAAAAACTTGGAGGATGATTGACCCTCTTGCATGGTAGTGTTTACCAATTTCTTGATCAGGGAAACTTGGTAGACGAGGTCAGTGTGCTCATAGTTCTTCTCGAAGAACTTCCAAATGGCACTAGTAGTAGTTAGCTTTTTCACCATTTGGACTTGCCGATCTTGGCAATGGAGAATGAGCTCCATCTTGGCACTATTGTTTCTAATATGCCAAGTATTATAGGTGTCGATGAAGTATGTTGAATCTTTGTCTTCGGGGTCTTTGGGGTGGTCAGGTTGCTCTTCGACTCCTGACGTGACGTCCCAAAGTTGCAGCTGCGTGAGGTAGAGTTCCATCCGAATCTTCCACACTTGGTAGTTAGTGCCATTAAGCTTGTCGATAATGTAGCGGGGCTTGTAGGTGGATGTGAAAGATGAAGAAGTTAACTCGGCCATCTTTCGAGGTTCCGAATTCCTTGAAAAGAATGGAGAGTGAGGCTTTGAGTGTGGACTAGAGAGATGGAAGACTCTTAGCACTATTTAGAAAAATTAATCTTAAGCTCTATAGCTCTGATACCATGTGAGAACTTAAAGATTAACTTAAATGTGATTAATATCACTATTACTTAATATGCTAATGTCAAGACATAAGAGAGTGCAAGATAGAAATAGAGCAATGACAATAGATTGCACTTGAATGGAGAGTGAAGACCTTGTTACAAACGAGGGCAGCTAATGGGATTTATATACAAGTTGAGGGAGTGAGGATTATCCATCACATGGGAATTATAGGTAGGTGGGAATAGACACATGTTGAGACTTGCATAGATAAAAAGGGGTCCATGTGGGAATTAGGGAATAGAGGTAGGTGGAAAGGAAGTCCACACTTATTAAAATCATAAGTTACTTTTACACTTTCGATGCTCACACACCCACTAATCTTCTGCTGAGGCGCTCATCGCTTCCAACTCACACACACACACACACACACACACACACACACACACACACACACACACACACACACACACACACACACACACACACACACACACACACACACACACACACACACACACTATGGCGGGCTGCAGCATGTGCCCTGCCCTTCACAAAAGCTGGCCAGCTCTGTCCAAACCCCACACACACACACTCGGTGTGTTCCCTGTATAGCTTACCTGGGCCAATCCAGAGCCACTCGCCGACGGGCCCCAGCTGCCAGTTTTTGGCTTGGGTCAGCGCACACACACACACACACACACTAATTTTCAAAAGCGCCATTAAAACAGGCAGTGAGCACACCACGACAGACACACACGACTGCCTCTTGGAGATTGCTCTCGCAGTGCACCTATACCTTTTCTCCGCCTTTCATGCCTGCAATACCTGCGGTGCTCTTTGTGCTACTCAATCCTGCTGCCTACACCTTCTTTTGCCGTCTGTGGCCCACCCCGCCTTAGCTGCTCTTGGCTTCTTCTACAGACACACACACACACACACACACACAGAGCCTTGGTCTTCACTCGATGTTGCCTCTCGACTCCTCCCCGGACTGCACCCTGCCAAGTCGCCATGAAAAATAAGCAAATAAAATAAAAGGAGTTGTTACTCGAAAAAGCCATCCTTTTTTTGAGATGAAAAAAAAAGAAAATAACATAAAAGGAGGTTCACACCCTCATTTGTGCGAAAAGATGTACTTTTCAAATTCAACTCACAACAAGCTTTTGAGAGGAGAGTGCATCAATGCTTTGATGCACTAATGGTCAAGCTTTATTTTGATGCGGCATGGCCAATTACACAAAATTGGGCATCGACGGCTGCAAGAGACGTGGAAATTACTGCATCATATGCTTATGCTATGTATGCTACATTAATATCAAAGAGCAAGGGAGTGGGCTTCAATTGATTGTGTGCTATGCTCGTGTCTTGTGCATAATTTGATAATCGAGTTCTTTGGAATTTTCATTACTCTACAAATCCTTTTGGCGAGCATACAAGCTTCATGTGAGAGTTACACTAGATGATGAGATGTGCTTGCTTGGTCGTACTTTGTGCTTAAACTTAACATTGCTTGTGCATTTTTGAATGCTTGAATTGAATGAGAAATTATTTGAAAGCATTAAAATTGAGCTTGTTTTGATGGCCAAGAATGAACATTAAAATTTTGGGCTTATGATTGATTGTGAATTCCGTTAGTGCTTGTATTGGATGTTCAAAAGCTAAAGAGCACTAATGATTTGAGACTTTTGTAAAGTGATGTGGGCAGGTGTGTGATTCCAAATGATCCAAGAAGGGGTCATCATTGCAAAATTTGGCTAATTAGAGCCATTCCATGTTTGGATTAAAGTTGTAATGCTAGCTCATAGCTTGGTCTAAAAATGCAAAATTTTTCATTTGAGCTAGTGTTTAGCCAACTTTTTGAGCTTTCAAGTACATAATTTGGCTAGTGAGAGCCATTCATTTTCGTTTCATCAAGTTGCAGTCATCTCTAGCTCATAGATTGCGTTCAAAAATGAAAAATCTCATGTGAGCTAGTTGTTAGCTAACTTTTTGAAAATCTTTAAAATGTAAAATTTGGCTTTCGAGAGCCACTTCATTTCATTCAAAAGTTGCATTATTTTCAGCTCTTAGCTTGTTTTTCCATATTTCATTGGGCTAGAAATTAATCGACTTTGAATCATGCATGAGAGATGGTAATCATTGCAAAATTTGCTTATGTAGAAGCATTTTATCTCTCTCATTGTTGTTGTGTATGCATAAATTTTCTACTTTAGAGCATCATGTGCATAACCAAAGGCATTTTTTCCCTTGGGTTTTTTTCCTTTGGCAAATTCGGGTATGCAAGACCCTAGCTTTAGGTTTTCATTAATGTTTTTTGTGTGCTTTTGGATTTCAATAATTGGCTTTTGTAGCTTGTGCTTACACTTAGCTTCAAAAGGCTTCTTTTGCAAATAAAAAGGATCAAGAGACTTCCCTACACAAAGGGAATGCTTGCTCGAGGATGCACAAAGAGCATGAATAGGTGTAATCCTTCCATGATTTTGCTCTTTTTATCTCTTCATTCTCTTGCTTGGTTTAAGTGAAATTTTGCTTCTAAGCTATGGTTTTTTCATGTTAGAAAGCTTGGAATTTTAAAGTTTCAACACTTTGCTTTGTGAAAATTAACTCATCAAAAAATTAAGTTTTATATGTGCTAATCATAGGTAATTGGCCTTGACCTTATGTTAATGTAGGTTCATTTCTTGCTAGTTCTAGATTCTTAGTGATAGTCTTAATACTCCACTCATTTTTGTCATGACCTAGGGCTATGATTAGGCTTTAGTCTTTTTTTAGTCCAATTGCCATTAGTATCTCATATGTAGCAAAAAATGTGCTAAAAAATGAACCATGAAGCAAAGAAGTGTCCAAAAAAGTAGCAAAAATGCTACTAAGGCACATGAAAATAAAAATTCTATGTTATGTTGTGTCTATGAGAGGCCTAGCATCTTATTGGCACTTGGCAGGTGGGGGAATCACCTTGGCTCGCTTGGTCAAGGCCCTAAACCGATGCCTGGGTTGATAGGGGTTAGCCGTCGCCTTGGTAAGCTAGTAGGTTTTTGGAACACCTTCTTGAGGGTTCAAGGAGCTGAGAGTCGCACCTAAACTTGCCTTGGGGTGGTAGCCTTGTATTGTGCTTAAATTTTTCAATGAATGACTAAATCAAAACTTCCATGAGCTTCAGAAAACTTTGACAATGTACTAATAGATTAGGAGCTTTTTTATAGCCCATAGACATGATAGACTTGAATGATTTATTAAGATTGCTCACATAGTTTTTAAGCTAGTAGGTTTATGAACTTTCATTAGCCTAGGGTCATAATTGATTACTGTGTTTCATGCATAAAAATGAAATTTCAAGTGGTTTAATCTTCACAATAGTTTGAGTATTTTTTTGCTTTATGTTGTTTAGTTTTTGACTATGATTGACCCATCTTTTAGAAGCAAAAAATCACTTTGCATGATTGTTCATTTATGCTTCATGTTTTATTCATTCTTGGTGGCCTTTGATGCTCATTACTTGTTCTTATGTTTTGAAGCTCAACATTTCTTCCATGGACTTGCTTTCTACCATGTCACCGTGTCTTGCTTCACCGGCACACGAGGACGTGCACCAAATTAGGAAGGGGGGAGTGTTAGCAGCGGCTAACGGCTACACCATAGTATGCACCAAGCTGTGGATGTGCCATATTGCACAATATTTACTTTTCATTGTATAGGGCTTGGGCTCATTTAAGAGTTCCAAAGTTATATGAGTTTAGGCTAGAGAGCTCACTTTATCCCACAGTTGAAGGGTTTGAGGCCCAAAGCTATAAAAGAGCCCTATGCTTAATGAGAGGTCATTCTAGAGTGGTCCTTTTGATAACTCTCTCCCTAGAGTAGCTCTTGATGGCTTAACCTTTGAGCTTAATGCCCATGCTTAGAAGGCTAGTGCTAATCACATATAATTAGTGTAATCCTCTCTTAATTAATCTAGTCTTCATTATGTTGTCAATCATGTTTCTCTACTTTCCTTCATTGTTTTGAAGTGTTGATCTTCTCTAATCTAACTCTTACTTATGCTAAGCTACTCCAATTAGTGGAGTTCTTATCTAACTCTCTCGATTAAGCGGAGTGGGCGTACTCATTATTGAGGGATTAGAGTTGTCTGGTGTGCTTGTGTGTGTGTAGGTTTAAGAAGCCTTGAGCTTAATTTGATTATGTGTGACTTGATTTGGACACCATGATTGGCATGGTTGGGGTGGCCGACTTGAATGAGATCTTGTGTGCTTAATCGTCAATTCATGTAATTAGAGTTGTGCTTGAGAGACTCCAAGATTAGTGTGTTTCACTTCGTTGCTTGATGTGTGTAGATGATTGCTTGTATTGATGCTTGATGTGCGATTAGCATTAGTTGATTTGGGATGATTTCTATTTGTATTGGAGGATGCACGCTCTTGAATCCTCTCAATCTTTGCATCCGATGACGCTCTCGCACATTCTGTGTGATGCCTCCAAGCCCTAGCTGGGTCATGCTCTCTCTCTCTCTCTCTCCGGATTGATAGATTTTGTGGGAGATTGCCTATGCTATGGCGAACCTCCAACAGTATATATATATAAAAAAGGATTTATTATAAGGCTCCCCTTATGGGTTGTTCACACACTGTAAGAGACAACGAGGGAGAGGAAGGAAAAAAGAAAGAAGGGGGAAGGGAAAGAGGCCATAGAGAGAGAGGAAAGATGGAAAAATGGGGGGTGGTCGGGCTCAGCCCGCTGGTGGAAAGAAAACAAGGGGAAGGAGAGAGAGGGGTGTGTGGGGTAAAGAAGAAAAAGGGGGGAATAAGAGAGAGAGTACAGATCATGATTAAAGAGAGGGCGACTTTTTTTTTTGAAAAAAACAGTGTCCGCCATTCGTTCCCTAGAACCTCATCTCTGCGGCCGCAGGCTAGAGTGCGGTGCGGACAACCCGGCATCACCAACATCCATGGAAGGAGACCGAGGTATGATATCATGTATTGCATCAACAATGGACAAAACTCCTTGAGCCCCTTGATCACCAATAGAAGCAGGAACTCCTTGAGTACCAATGACTAGAGGTGGTGCTATTGCACTATGTGATGCCATATTATTCATGAATTGATCAAGACATGTTGTTAATACACAAACATTAACACTAAGTTGTGTAAAATTATGATCTATATGCTTTGTCTAAGCTACATTTGATTGAAATCATGCTGATCAACACACCCTTGATCACTAGCTTTCCAAATTTCCTGCTCAAACACCCCTTTCACATGTAAAAGGAGTGTGTATGCATTGCATATCCTTTTTCTCTTCTTTGAGAACTCTTGTCCATGACTCTTCTCCCGCAATATCACTTGAGCTGTGATACCAATGTGAGGAGCTGGTTATGGAATAAGAATCTCTATCCATTTCTTATCTAGCCCTTGTTACTAAGGCCCCTTGCCATTATGCCATATGGTCTCCTTCCCGAGCCCCCTTGCCCTTACAATACAAATGTCAATACATGGGGAGTTGACCCGGTTGGGCATGGAGACTACATATCTTTTAGGCATGACGAAATAGTCTATCAACAATATCTAGAAGGCTAACAAACAATGACATTAATACAAGATCAACATGCAAAATTTCTTGACTACACTGCCTATTAACTAAATTTTCCATTTAAATGAGGAAACGAGCTCGGATTGCAACAAAATTTCGGGCGTGCTACCGTGTATTAGCATGCTAAGCTTGCAAAAAACACAACTTGGAGGGTGAAAAATATTGTTACCATGTCCTTGATCTTGATCTTACTATGTGCATTATTTTCCACATGCAAAAAAGGTGTCCCACAAAGCACTATCGTATGTAATTCCTTATGATGCTTGGTGTGCTATAATTCATCATTGATCATTTTCATGTTATCTATATGATTTCTAAAATTAATAGATATGTTGTGTCAATTGAAACCGTTATCAAGGTTGTTGCAACAAAGACAAAAGAAGATGAGGTACAAGTAAGAATGCACTTAATGTTATCAAGTGGCAAATGAGCCGACATAAGAGAATGACACCACTACCTAGATTAGGGTAGACGAAAACTTGGAGGTTATGAAGAGACACATGGGTTTCTTGAAGTGAACTTTATCACTTCATAGATAAATGTAGACAATAAACTAAAACAACAATAGACATGCAAGAGGTGCATCTATAGGCAAGACGAGAAGAGACTCCTAGAAGGATTGACATGTTTCTACAAGAGTAAGTATATAAAACTACGTGATCAAAGAATAGAATCTTTTCGTATAGGTGTTTTTTTGTTTTCGGAGTCGGGTAGGGCACGCTCGGCCGCTCCCCTCATACACCAAAAAAGTATACAAGAAGAACGACCAAGACTATGCACCCAGAAACTGAAGGCAAACGCTTTTGTCACTAGTTTCCTCTGGACTACGAGAGTTCAGAATTATCTACACTCTTAGGGCCATGACTAATCCCTTGAGAGACCCACTCCGTATAGGTGTCATGACACAATTGATCCTAGAGCTCATGTTGAAAAAGTTACCCCTTTATCACCATTTATTAGATACATGCGATGTGCATACGAAGACTTTACAATTTCTTCGAGAGGATAAAGTTTGTAGGTGCAATTTAATCATGCTGATTATTTTATTGAAGACCTTAACCAAGTGTAGGTATTTGTAAATTAAAAATATGTGGTTAGATGTTTAGTTCAATGTTTAATCATGATGATTAAACATCGAATTAAATATGATGATTAATCATGCTGATTATTTTATTGAAGACCTTAACCAAGTGTAGGCATTTGTAAAATAAAAATATTTGGTAGATGTTTAGTTCGAGTTTAATCATGATGATTGTTTTGTTGAAGACCTCAACCAAGTGTAGGCATTTGTAAAATAAAAATATTTGGTCAGATGTTTACTTTGATTGAACATGCTAGATATGAAAGCTACAATGCTTGCATTTAGTAAAAGAGTTGTGGTAGATATTTGACAGAAAATTATTGGGCGTACAAATTTACATATGCTGGTAGTGATCAAAAGTAAGAAGACTGTAACACATTAGCACAAGCTTGGAGTCTATGGTATGTAATTTTTTTGATGCATATCAGTTTAGAATGCACACAAATTAGGCAAGAAAATGCTCAGGGCTGTCAAGGCACATTTTCCCTCACTAGGAGGATTTTCTAAACTCATGCATTGTGTTTATGCCCATCACTCTAGGGCTAATTTATCTTTCTCTACGTGTATGCCAAAATGATAGGTGCATACTTTGCGTGATAGTAAACTGGATACAACTATGTCTAGTTGTACTTGTTTAGGTTCTTGCCATAAAATGTATGCATCAAATTGTAATGCTTTGGCTGTTTCTAGTTTATGTGATGAAGATGAACTTCTTTCATTTGATTGAGCACAAAAGTTAAAAAATTGGATGGATGCAGTGCAATCAAAATATGATGCACTTATAGAAATGAAACATGGACTTTATATGATTTTCCTCTTGGCAAAAGGGCCATGGGTACAAAGTGAGCTTACTATTGAAACGCAAGCTAGATGATGAGATTGATTACTACAAGGCTATACTTGTTGCAAAAGGTTATGCATAGAAAAAAGGCATTGACTATGAAGAGACTTTTGCTCCCACATTTTGTATGAATATTGTTTGTTTTCTAGGTGCATTGGCAAAGCAAAAAACCCTTGGCATACCTGTCAACCACAACTCCACAATGCATGAGGTTGTCTTCCAATAGCCTTTGACTACAGATCCCATAATGAGTTTGGTGAAAGCTTGAATTATGCCACATGCTTTCTAAATACAATCATAGGTGGCCACATTTAAAGAGAAGCCTTTTCTTTGCACTCGTTGAATACTGCCATGGAATCCATGTCTTGTAAGTACTTTCATGGTACATATTATCTCCTTTAGCAACATTCTCTCATCCAAACTTGCTACATCATATACATGGGATACCCCAATGCAACTACTCTCCTGAAGTTTGTCTTGAAGGAGCTCTCCACAACATAGCTTCGACACCAAGGCCCATTCTTGCTTTTTTGGATCCCACATCCACATAGCATGACATTTTTCTTCAATAGCCATAGAATCTTTGAGGTTCAATCATATACCAGTCAAGGATGCTTTGAACTCTATGAAGAGATGCAACAAGAGGGGGAAAGCACCTCCAAAGATGTAATCACTTCATTTAAGTGCTCAATTCATGTAGACACTTGGGTCCGGTGGATGAGGGTCAAATTTATTTTTCTAACATGAAGGAAAAATGTTCATTGCACTAAATGAAGAACTATACACTTGCATAGTTAATCTCTTTGTGTGTACAGGGATTTCGATAAAGATACATGTTCCTTAGTGAAACTTTGGCCAACATGTCTGAGAAATGTCCTTGGAGGTTTTTAAATCTTATTGGCAAAACTTTTCCAAAGGAAGCTTTGGGTCATTTTGGAAAAAAATTAGTGTGTGGGATTCTTTCTAGTTGTGGTCTCTTGGAATGTTGTAGGTTGTTTCAATGGAAGTCAGAGGAGGGCATTTCTCTTGAATTTTATTTTTTTTGTGGAATGCACTTATAGAAGGATATGCCTAGCAAGGGCATATCAAAAAATATATGGGCTATTTTCAATGAACGGATATCATCCCTTAAAAGCACTTACATGCATCGTGGAAACCATATGCTTTGGCCAAGGAAGCTCTAGGTTGTTTTCAATGGATGGAAAAGAAGGGCATCTCCCTAGATGCAACCACTTTGTCAATGGTCTAAGTGGATTATTGTTATAACACATTCTAATGAGATGAGGTAAAATTATGACATGCATAGAAAAACAAAGGATACAACAATGGGATGGCTAATCTCTATGGATGTGTAAAGATCTTTGACAAACATACAATATACCAATTGATGAAACATGGTCGACATAAATGCCAAATGTGTTTCACCTTTTGCGTATTGTAATCTCTTGGGATTTGGATTGATCATAGTACATATGCCCAACCCAATAGATTTACAAAGTAGAAAATGTGAAGTGAGGGATTCTCTCTAGTTGCACCCTCTAGGAACACACATAAAGGAGGATAAGCCCATCAATTGCCAAGGATGTAGAACAAAGCTCTCGTTTATTTTAAGTGGATTCAATAGGAGTCCATCTCCATAGATGCAATCACATAACATTGCATAACATTGAAATTCTCTCTAAAAGCACTTCTTTTTTTGACGCACTTTCTATGTGCAATAGAGTATTTTTGATTGCATTGATTTCTAGAATATGGTCAACAAGGGTAGATCAAGAAGCTCTATGCCATTTTCAATAAATTTGGAACAAGGGTTTCTCTCTAGATGCAGTGCACAAAAAGGGCTTGCCAACAAAGCTTTTATCAATTTTAGCGGACGTAAGAGGAGGCTCTTATCTCAAACGAAATTATTTGGAATGCGCTTATAGGAGGATAAGCCTAGCAAGGGCCACCTAAGGAAGGTTTAAGTACTTTTCAATGGATGCAACTAGAGAAAATCTTCCCAATTGCAAACTTTATTTCCTTAATGTGCTCAATGTAGGTAGTCGCTTGGATCAGAGAACCTTGTGTATTTCTTCTCAAAGAAGGTGAAAGTGCTAATTTATGAACTAAGCAAGCACCCCCAACTAGCTTGTTGTAGGGGTAAAGGCGCTATGTTTTGTGCCCAGGGCCGGACGTCTGGTGTCCCCAATCGCCCGCCCACGTGTGTACATACCCTTATTTTTCATTACATATGAGAATAAGAAGCTCCTCATCATTAGTTCCTAGGGTTGCTCCACCCACACCGGCTTGTGCTCTTCCCCCTTCCCCGCACGCACGCATCCGTGCACATGTGCACTCATAAGTGGTATCAGAGCTTCGACGGGAACCGCACGTGAGATCGCTCTCGGACGATCGACTCGGAAGCGACAGAGCTCAACAACTATGGCAGAGCTCAAAGCTCATGCTTTGTCATTAATAGCTAATATCTAATTCTCCTAAATGATTTTCTCATGTTAAACTGATCATTTAATATGGGGAAGTACCAGGGGAGAAAAGGCTAGAATATTGGTTAAGCTGGCATACCAGCCACAGTAGGGATCCAAAGGAGGGAAAATAGGGATCCTAAGGGGGGCCATATGTTAAAGAGCAATGTGCAACAGTGGGCTTTAAAGACCTTAAGGTTCAACCCATTAAGACTTCCAAAATGCTAAGGTTCCAAAAATCAAAGTTTGTGTTCAATGGTCAAAGCTTAGAAAATTTGGATGCAACCCATTAAGACTTCCAAAATGCTAAGGTTCCAAAAATCAAAGTTTGTGTTCAATGGTCAAAGCTTAGAAAATTTGGATGCTTTGTGTGTGTACAAACAAGTGTTAAAATCACAAGGCCTGCCAATAGATGAAACAAATTAAGAACATGGAAGGGAAACACAAATGTGTAAGGACGAAAGTCACATTGATTGAGAAAGTGATTAGCAAATTACATTACAAAATGTCGGCCTCAATGAAGGGCTGAAGGGTAGCAAAATTTCGTCCTTTGAGGATAAAGGTAGGCATAGAATATGTAAATATGGTTTGTTTTTGTGGAGAGGATGAGGGAAGGGAGAGATGACGGGAAAAAGGGAGGGAGGGAGCGAGCGAGGGAGGTATAAGAATCATTTAGGAATGATTAGATGTGTGGATGAATGATCGGACCAGAAGCAAAACCGTGTGCCTGTAATGAATGATGCAGGGGGATTTTTAATCCAAACATGATCGAGCTTTGAGTTGTACACAGTGGTCACATCATGAATTTGTTGTGTGTAGCCGTGTGCTTGGAGCTTTTCCTCCAAGTAACGATATTGATTGTTTGTGGGCTCATTGTCTACATTGAAGTCTCCCATGATGACACTCATTCGTGTAGAATGAGATTGTTGCAGCAAGGTATAGAGTTGTGTGACCAACGCGGTCGAAGATGTGTTTGGTGATTTGTAGATGCATATGATTTCCCAATCAAGGTGTTCATGGATGGCTAATATAACTTGAATTATTTCTATTCCTGGAGCTAGGAATGTTTTTGTAGAGTGGAGCTTGATGTTAGGCTTGTAGTAGATTGAAACACCTATTTTGCTGTGGTGATGGACATGATGAAACTTTGGTGCAAGATCGTTGAAAGAATTTTTTTTCTTTGTTTCTTGGAGGCATAGAATGTTAGAACTTGCAAAATTCAAATCCTCTTTGATATGTTTGAGATATTTGTGACTAGAAACGATGTTCAATGATTGAATGATATGATGTGTGTGTTTATATGCGAATGGAAATTTTGTCAAATACTGCCATTTGGCATCATTGTTGAGGCGGTCAAGCTCATCAAGCACAATTTTGTCGACTTTGATTTGAGCTGGATGAATTGGATTGAGAATGTGGAGGTTTGATGGATCTTTAATGCGTGAAAGAGCTGTGTAAACCAATCCATGTGAGTTTATTGATGTTGGATCAAAGGCTACTATGCTCATTGTCAAGCCTTGTGACCTATGGATAGTGCGTGCATTCGCTGCTTGTATTGGAAATTGAGTTCGAGAGACACTGTTCAATGCATTTTTACCAACTTGAAATTCTTTTGTTGTTTGAAAAATTGGTGTCCATTGAGGGCTAATGGGAATCATATTAAGGTGTTGGTTCACATGTCGCTGTCTGCAGCCTGTTGAGGAATCAAAAAACTCTATCCATGCAATAGGGTAGCTAGGTTTACTGTCCACAAGCTTCAGAATTCCATCTGCGCCATTCACAAGACCGTCGGAAATATCAATATTGCCACCACAAAGCTCGACAATCATTCCTGCTTTGAGCTCCAAGGTTGAGGACAAGCTTGTTGTGTTTTGTGGGTTGTTTGGAACAACTAGGTTTTTTGAGCAAGTTTTATGGTTCTTGTCTCTCGCATGGATTATGTATGCGTGAGTAGTCAACTCCTCAAAAACAAGTCGATTATGTGAGTCTTTCAAGTTGTTGGTGAAGTATAAATGGGGTGTTGTCAATTTGTTAAAGACCTTGTTGGTATGGTTGGTATTCAAGAGCAACAAATCCTCGGCTGTGTGTTTTCCTTTGCGTATTCTATTGAGAATGGCAATGAAGTCATTATCTAATTGACGCATTGTTTTTGTGAGCTCGTGGCATTTTATATGGATAAGCCAGAATGAAGGCGAGAGCACTTGCAGAGAATCCTGTGGCTCGCTAAATATCCAATGATCTCGAACTGGGCTTGCCTGACACAGGTCACAGCAGAAGATGACATCTAGACCACCGAATGGCTCTGTGTGATTGTGCTTAATTGATCGCAGCCTTGTGTCTATGATACCCAAGAGTCTATTCCCAATCAAAGATGCCTCATCAAACACAACAAGCTTGAGGTTTCTATACAGTTGCGAGAGCTCGGCAAGGCTCTCAGAAGAAAGAGAAACATTTGGTTGGAAGACAAGGGGCAAACGCAATGCTGAGTGAATCGTTGTTCCTCCGAGGTTGAAAGCTGCTTTTCCTGTATATGCCATTAGCAATGTTGAGGGAAGGTGTACATCTAATTCAAGCGAGGCATTGTAGTGACGAATCAAGCCTTGCACGATTGTTTGCAAAGTGAAAGTTTTTCCCGTGCCTACACCACCAGCCAAAAAGAGATGGATTGGTTGAGTTGGTTGCAAGCGCTTTCTAATCATAATGTCGTCAAAAAGGGAACGTTGTTCGATGTTCAACTTGGACACAAGTGAGTGATACTCCTCGTTGCACAATGCCAATTTTTGAAATGTTGGTAAGGATCTTGTAGTGGGCTTGCTTGGTTGAATATCAAGTGCCAACTCATATTTGTATGACTCGCCAGGCTTAGATCTTGAGGATGAGGGGATTGAAAGTGTGTTTGAGGTTGCTGCACGAAGTTCTAGCTTACAATATTTTTGACGATAGTCATCTATAACTGCATAGTTTGTGATAAATTTGTCTTTCCAACAATCAAAACTTGTCTCAAAGGTTTTCTCATCGCCCGTAAATGGAAGGAACAATAAGCAAAGCTCATGGAAATGCCTCTCTGCATCCTTCTCCTGAATGAAGTTAGCATATCGTATGACTCGAGGGTTCTTAGACTTGCGGGTGTGCAAGGTTGTCTGGACGATGTGTGTACTTGGTGACAATATCGTCAAAGAAAATGTTAGAATCATCACGATTTCAAAGTATTCAAAGAAGCTCTTCTTTTCAACAACAATGTGCGTTGGCTTTCGAAATCTGCATTGATGAACACGAATTGTCTACTCGCACTATGTAAAGGCAAAGAAAGAGAAATGTATGTGGCTTGTTGTGATGTCATCTCTTGTGTATTGATTAAAGCACCGCCAATTTTTTTCAATCGATCTAATGTTGATACACTTGTCTTCTTGCAATCTTGCAATATGTGCTTGATTGTTTTTCTTGTGGTCGAATCGTTTTTAGTCATGTATGATGTGCAATATGCAGCAGCGCCATGGCCATTGAATATAAATTGAATGTCAATGTTTGCATCCCATAGACTACATAACTCTTTGTTGAAATTGTTTGTGTAAATGTCTTTTGGATGTATTTTCAAGAGTAGTGTTGGGTCTGTGATGCTCACTGAAAGGGACTTAATGTACACTTCTTCAGTCATTCCCAAAGAGGTCAACCATTCATCGTATGACACTTTCGAATCATGTCCAAAAGCAAGCAATTGATCGTCAATGCACTTTTTGCAGGCTAACAATGTGTTTTTTTCCGTTTGTGCCACTGCGACTGGATATAGAATCATAGTTTGTCGAGAGGGTGGACGTGGGAAACCGAACCGGCAAAAGCTTTTACGTTTTTTGCACGCTTTACGATGGTGGTGGGCTTGCACGCTTCTAAGAGACTCTTCCAACAAAGTCTTGTCAGTAGCAATATGTGTGTCGATAAAATGTATTGTATCATTATCCGGCGCTACACCAAAGAGAGGTGCATGTTCCACCCAAAGCAATCCATGATCATGCTGACTTCCTCTATTTTGAAACTTGGTCACAAAAAAATATTCCGTCAACTCACCAAGGATGGCATTGTTGCGTTTTAACTCTGTTTTTATTGCTTGAAATCTATGGACATAGTATCGCGCTGTTGTTACTGGATTAGAACGTACAAGTGCACGGATGAATGAGGCTTTGTATGGGTAATCTGTTTCTTTAATATGAGGATTCAATGCACACAAACATTTTTTCAAAGGGTCCCATCTTTGCTCAGCACATAAAAATGTAACAAAGAAAGTCGGCTGGACCAATTGACGTATCATTGCAAACACGTTTCGCTTAAGCTTCATCTTGTAATTGATTGAAGTGCGAAGCATTGGAAGTCGTGGTACCCTAGCTCGGATGAAAGAAGCTTCTCTATGTTAGTGCTAGCTCGAACATCTTTTGCTTGTAATTGCTTGCCACAAAGTTTTCCCTTGCGTAAGCGCACCCATATAGATCCAAGCACCTTCGCAATAATAATTTTCATTGTTTTGAAGAACAAATTTTCAATGTTGCTTGCAAATCGTCTATCCACATTTTTAATCTCCCATTGTGCTACTTTTTGGTATTTTTTCTTCGCCAACACATGATACTTTCTTCTTTGACCAAAAAACAATGTTGGGAATGACAACTCCTCACAAGATTCATCATCAAAAATGCTCAGAGGGCTGAATCCCTCACAAGGTGCTATACTTGCAACTTGTGAATTATGATCCACAACTTGTTGAGCGGAGTAGATACCGTGCACCAAAGTGTCTGTAGAACCATTCTCGTCTTCAACATCTTCTTGGTGTGGACTGCGACACACATCTGCATGATTGTGAAACTAGACGACCAAGACATATCCATAGAAACACCATGCTCAATGTACAAGGAAGTACTCAATAGGTTAACCAAAGCTTGAAGCACACAGTTTGGCCGCACAATGCCACTCAAGTAGGCATGATCATAATCAAGCTTTCGCTTTATCTCAACTAGAATTGAAGCTTGATCACTAGAGAAGCGTGGCAACACTCTTTGTACTCGTGACAAATCTGCCATTACATTCACAATGCTTCCGCGCAAACCAAATTGACCTTCGAAGTTTAGTTCTCGAATTTGTGCGAATGGTATGCGCAATGACACAAGACGACTCTCTATTGAATTCAACCTCTCCACACTAGATATTTTGACACTAAAAGTCATCTCTCTTCTCATGCAAAATAGTGGCTCCTCTTGTTTCTTCAATGCGGCCTTGCACGGGTGACACACTCGAAGAACCTTATCGTCAACCACTGCGATTGATTTTATTTTTTTAAGAAGCAATAACTCCACCTTTGACATGCCATGCAAACTTTGACGAAACATAAGCGAACCACATGAAGCACAATCAAAAGAAGGGGTATCCTCGATGATCTTCGCATATTGGGAAGTTCTACAAGAAGAAACTGTAGAGATTCTTAGATGTTTTCGAGATGACTTGGACATATTGTAAATTTTGGTTGTGACTTGCTTAAGTGTAAAGGTGTTGGGATATAGACTCAAGAAAGTAGATGCAATTTGTTGAGCAGCAACATTATGGTTGTCGACAAGAGTAGCTAGAGATAGACTAGCCTCTTTAGTCCATACACATCTTTTACGTTTAGGACGGTCAAAACCAGCAGGAAACCATAAAAATTCACCATGCAAAGTCAACATGACCAATGATGGCAAAGTGGATGAAGATGGAAAATCATGTGCACCAAAGGAGCGAGCTTCACGCATAGCTTCACCTTGATAAAAGTAAAGTCTACACGCAGCAGAAAACATCGTGCACATTATACCAACCAAGTGTACACTTAACATCATTGAGGATTGACGACTAGACAAAAGAGACATTATAAATTCTCTTTGATCAAAAGAGGGCGATAGAAGACTTATGGTCCAAGGCTGCACCCAAATTTTCAAAATGTCTTCATTTCTTAATGCTATTTGCTCTACAATAACATCAACAACTTTGGACTCAAGAGATTGCAACGAGAGGCTCGAGTTAAACACTTGAAGTAAGCTTAACAAAACATCTTTGTTGCTCGGAAAGTTACATATAAATATGGGATCAAGGTACAACCTTTTGCTTTGTGCCCACAAAATGAGATCACTTACCATTTTACAAAAGGTATAGCTAAACAAAGAGAAACAGAACTAAGCACCTTTGAAAGCACTAACCTGACCAGCCTTGTCAATAGTGAACCAACCAGCCTTCTTAAAATTCAAGAGAGAAGATTTTAAATCCACCAAGCTTTGCTCAAAGAGATGCAGAAATGGGCGAGAGAATCCTAGCACCGAGTCGACTACTGCACCTTGTAAAATAACACCAACAGCCTCTCCATCTTGAGGATATAATTTGGCAGGTAAGACGGGTTGCTTATTGATTGTAGACAGTCTTCCACATGAGTAGCAAAATGGGTTTCTAGCTTGGCGGCTTACATTCAGACCTTTGCACGTGCCACAAGAGAACTCCACATCCAAGTTGTTCACACTCACAATCTCCAAAGTTCCAAACACCTACCAATTTCACATTTATCAATGAGGATTATACCGATTTTTAATTGATATGCAATAAAAAATTTACCTTCTTCCCAAAGCCTAAATTCGAGACTTGTTTATGCAAGTATTCTTGGAAGACATCAGCCAATGAAGGAGGCAATGGACATAAGATTGTAGCATCAACA
This sequence comes from Adiantum capillus-veneris, assembly GCF_014529385.1. Classification (NCBI taxonomy): domain Eukaryota; kingdom Viridiplantae; phylum Streptophyta; class Polypodiopsida; order Polypodiales; family Pteridaceae; genus Adiantum; species Adiantum capillus-veneris. The sequence continues at coordinate 36,706,729 of NC_140931.1, read as the reverse complement.
ACACTTAGAGTATTCGACAGGTGCTTGAAAACATTGATGTTTCGAGCAACACAAGTGTAGAATCCCTTTTCTTTGACCTCATTTACCATAAGTTGATAATCGAGGCGCCGAGTTGGGACAAACAAAAGATGCCATAAAAAAGTCTTAGAAAAAGGATACACTATAGATTTTAAGGATGGGAGACACTTACACTAGCTCAATCGCTTGTTGACGGCCCATCAGCAACAGTCAATCAAAAACTAGGGGTACCATCACTTCTAGTTGCATTCTCTATTTTGACGACAATGAACGCAACAGTTGCCACTGACTCGTTAGCACTAGAACTTTGGGCCAACAACTCTTTGATCTTCTGTTCTGGATAAAGGTAGAGGCAACACTCGAAAGGCTCAGCCTTCACAACCAAAGTAGTTGCATCAGCGTACAAAGCCCACAGACAGGTATCTCGTCTTTTGCAACAACTCTTTTTACACATGCCCCCTCGATGCGCACATAATCATGGACAGCAAAGGCCTCAATAAAGTCTGAGAGGTATATCTCGTTCACAACATTAAGCTCATCTTTCTCTTCCCATATATTTTTTATCAAAGGGGATGAGAATGAGGTATCTGCCAAGCACCTACTCGCCTTACCTAAGAAAAAGCATTGGTGTGAGCAAAATACTCTAAAGATCAAAACACAACAGGAAACATTACCTCTAACTGCAAGCAAGGCCCTTTTTATAGCTGAAGAAGAGGCTTTATTCAACTTTCCTCTTGGGCTAAGTTTTTTGTTGTGCGGAGAAGATTCAGAGATTTGATTGGGGTTTCGCGACACAGGTGAATATTCAGCAGTAGTGCTACACTTGGTATTCTCAAGAAGCTCTACTTCAGTTGAATGTGCTTCTACACGCTTGGGCTCAGACAATGCCTCATCAAAACTAAGATCTACAAACATATGCTCATGTCAATGCTCAAGATCATATGCTCAAGGTAATCACAGCTCAAATAAAATGTTGTTACATACTCACCCTTCATGGGAGTATCCATTGTATGAGGTATATAAACTAGAACTGCAAACAACTATGAGCAAGAAGAGCTAAAGCCTCAAGAGAGCATATGTATATTGTGCAAGGGATAGTTATATATATAGGAGCTGCATTAAAGGCAGAGGAAAGGAGTAGTGGATATGTTACCTCACGTTCAGCACAAAAGCCAAAACGAGAGATTGCAGTAAAATGATGCAATATCTTTTCATAAATGAGAAGCTATCATTTCACATTTTCAAAGTAAGTGCACGTTTTTCAAAGCAACTTTATTACCCGACTTGGTGGCATTGAGAGTAAGTTGTAATTAATTAATTCTTTTTAAAAGAGTAAGTTCATATCTAACAATTAATATGATATAAGACATTATTGGCATCAAATATATACTTATACGGTTTATTTATCATGGCATACGTGTTTATTTTAAAAGATTTTAAATTACCAATTATATAAATAAAATAATTTAAAAATATTATTTATAATATTAAAAGCTAGACTACATTAAAAGAACAGACTTTAATTCAAAACCCTAATCTTTTAATAAATACAATATGTTTATTAGAAATAATATAAACCTATCTATTTTCTTATATTAAAATTAAGATTGTGTACAATAATATTCTCTTAGTTTTGATCAATATTTCATGGAAAGCTATAATACCAAAACACTTTTGACTCCAGGATTCTAAACTAATTTTTATAACAACTCAGCAACAAAATAGACTTCATAACAAATTACTAAACAAAATAATCCACAAGAATTAAATTCAACCTTGACATTTGTCTTTCCCTATCCCATAAGCTTTGAACAATATGCCCAAAATGAAGGATGTACATCCATAATTGGGTATATATTAATCTTCACAACTTATCCAAAATCCCCGTTAAATAGTAAGCCAAAAGGCTCTATTCCTCACAGCTTATCCAAAATCCCCGTTAAACTGATAGTAAGTCAAAAGGCTCTATTCCTTTGCCTGAAGAGGTATAACAAAAATACTTTACTTTTCAACGCAAGAACTTGACTTATGCCTGTACAAAGCTAACCATTAAAAAGAGCAGCAGTGGATCGAAACACGGCTACTTATCTCACATTACCATGAAAGTAATTATATAAAAAACATAACCAATTTAAAGCGTCGCAGATGCTCACAAAAGTCTGAAGGCTTACTGATCCAGGATCTGCCTTGCAAAACTGAGAGAGGAAAGTAGATATTGTTAATAACTTAAATACTTCTCACCACTCAGCTTAATCAGAAAATCATCCAGGTTTTAGCAACTCGTGCATACAAGAAAAGCCTGAGATTCTTTAGCAGCCGCACACCAGAATTGAGCATGGTGTTAGAGCTGTACAATTAGCCAAGGCAATGGCCTGAGATCGACAACATGCGAGTAGGTACGCCAGAAACTTTCATCAGCGTATCTGCAGAGTCAAAAGCAGACGGGTAAATAAATAAAGAAAGCAACACGAGGCAGAGCCGGAAATATACGGCCCCAGTCCATACCCGAAACCTCAAGAATATGTATCCTATTATCTAAAGGCATAATAGCGAAAATAACATCAAATAAAATCTGCTCACATCGCCCCAGTCCTTCTCAGAAGACCTCAACATTACCTAACCTATTATCTAAAGGCAAATATTGGTGAAGTTAACATCTGCACACATCGTCCCAGCCCTTCTGAGTAGCTATGTCCCAACAGCCGAGTGTAACCGCCCCACTGCCCTGCAAATTGAAAACAATTACAAACACAACATAAGGAAGCATAAGCAAAGCAAAAAAACTCTGCAACAGTATGCGTTCAAGCAAAGAAATGGTATACCAAATTCAAAAAAGCTCTTCAACTTCTTCACAAGCTGCAACAAGACCATGAAAAACAGCGATTGAACTGCATAAAGCTTAAGCAAACTCTGCAAAATGCCAATCATGCACTACCTACACAAAGTGCCATTAATGTCATTTCTCTTCGTAGATCAATGAACCCTCTTGCACATGGCCCTATGCAAAACAGGAAACTTCGCCCACGAAAAAAGACGAAAACTGTGTCTTGCACCTCCTGTAGCTCCTCAATAAACTTCTCATTCTTGAGCTTGTCGCCGTGCTGATCTGTGACATGAAAAACTGCAAGACACTCGAACAAGCTTTCTCAGAATGGTACACTTTTATTTTCATGAAAGCAAATTAACATAAAAGAGAGTGTACCATCCATGAACCATCCTCCATCTGAAGAAATGTAGGCTTTAGAGATGCTCAGGTCAAGGTCAACGAGAACCTGTACAACCTCTAGTAAAATCCCATTCTTGTTCGCACTATTAACCTACAAATGTACTGAGCTAAATAAGAGACCAAGATGGCTACATCGAACCAAGGGATGTGGAAGCGGTGGGACCATATAGGCGAGCAGATTAAATGGGCACAATGGGCTCATTCTGCACATTGGCCGTGCTGTCTTAGCATCGGCAGCTAGCTTCTGCAGCCGATTACACATGCGCCAAAGCTGTCATACTCAGCGGGGCTGATTCTGCACAATGGGCGCACAATGGGCGTGTTGTCTTAGCATCGACATGCAACTTCTGCAGCGCATTTACACGTGCCAAAGCTGTCAGGGAGTCCGCGAGGCTCTCAATCTGCAGGGCCGTCGTAGTGTAGAAGCCCCCACCTGAAGCACATAAGCCGAGAGAGAGAGAGAGAGAGAGAGAGAGAGAGAGAGAGAGAGAGAGAGAGAGAGAGAGAGAGAGAGAGAGAGAGAGAGAGAGAGAGAGAGAGAGAGAGAGAGAGAGAGAGAGAGAGAGAGAGAGAGAGAGAGAGAGAGAGAGAGAGAGAGAGAGAGAGTGGGAGGGAGTTACTCTGCGTGAGCAAAATGCGCATGACTTTACCTAGGGCAGGCCCTATGGGGCTCACTGCCTTGAAGGCGTTTGCACACACCCAAGCAGCCGTCTCGACCTTGCCATCCCGCTGCAAAGGAGGAATCTACGCATCCAAATGATGGGCTTCTTGAAAACCTAAACGGAGTGTCTTATCACTCCTTCCAAAAAATTTGGGCAGGCCAATAAAAATGCTACACATGGGCAACCCATATCCCTATCTCTACCAACCACTTAGGATACCCACTTTGTGCGCTAGTCGTCACATTCCCCACCACTTTAATCATTCCACAAGACGGTGCTTGATTAAAAACCACAAAATGAACATAAAAAAAATAAAAATTATTTTAGTCAGCAAAAAGAGAAGTGATCTCTATAGCCTTTGCCCTTTGGGCAGCCCAAAAAGTCTTCATGGTTCCTACATAGGAGGAGGCAAGCCCTGTAAGTAGGGGATGAGAGAGAAACACACACACACACACACACACACACACACACACACACACACACACACACACACACACACACACACACACACACACACACACACACACACACACACACTCACACACTCACAAGCTTCCTTTACACAAAGGGAACGAGGGACACATGTCAGTTCCCTAGCCCAGATGCCCACAAGGTGCACTCAAATCCTATTGGATGGCCATGGAGGTGGACCAATGAGAATTAGGCTAGAGTAAATCTAGTTTAATTGATTTAAAAACACTTAATAAAAGAACCAATAAGAATTAATCTCTCTAGAAGACTATTGAACAGTCTCCCAAGGGGTCCAATGAGCATTCAACAGGCCAATGGCTTGCGTGATTCCTATTGGCTAGAAGACAAAGGGGTCCAATGAGAATTTAGTTGCATTAATTAATTACCTAAAGCTCTCACAAAAGGGGAAAGGGGAACACATGTCAGAAGGCTATCACTTATGCTACTTAATTCTTACTGACTAAGCCTGGCATGGGCCAATGGGGTGCCTATATGAGTAAAATGAAAGAGGGGTCGACCAAGAGAGAGAGGTTGGATTTCCCAAGGCATTATTTCACACACACTCACACTAGCTCATGTGTGAAGCAAGAAGACTCTCTCTCTCTCTCCTTCTCAGGCTTTAATGGAAAGCTTATCACCTAATCCAAGCTTTTGAGAAGGGAGGCCTACACCAACAACTCTTGGATTTGTGATGCAAATCCAACCAAGAGCCAAGATTCAATGCATGCTTATCTCCTCTACCATGCTAATTACTAAGCTATGCTATGCTAATATGAGTGATTATGTGAGGAGATGTATGTTGAGACTCACAAACCTATGGTGTCTATGTAGAGTTAAAAAGTAGAACCTCACTCATACGTTAAAAAGTAGAACCTCACTCATACGTTATGTTTTTACCTCAATTTTTGCAATGTAAGATGAAACCAATCCTTCACCGGTGGTTCATGCCTAAAGCTACAAGAGTAGCAAGGGAAATTTCCACTAGTTCTCTCTTAACATATGAAAATAGAGTGGAGACTTATCAAAGGTCCACCATAATTCATATTGATAAGGCAGGGACCTCACATAAAGCGCATTGCAAGGAAGAAAAATCCAATGGATTATATGCTCTCTAGCGCAAGGTATGAAGCTAAGGAGGATATGGTTGTTGAGGGAGTTGATGTAGGTTCAAATTTTTACACACTCTCATGTTAAGGGTGATCAAATGTGTTTGGTAGCTTCACTTGAGCCATTTTTAAAGGAGATGTATAAAGATGAATGGTTGCTTATTGGGTGCTACTTGCATACTTTAGAAAGACAAGAAGATTGGTCCAAACATGAATTCAAGAGGATAAGAAGAAAGGAATGTGGGCACTTTTTGAAGAATGGATACTTGTGGAAACATCCAAAACAAAGGGACGGAATGCCACAAAGGATAGTATGTGATAAAACACCATATTAGAGAGTTTGAGACTTAAGAGCTAATTTGGGAATCAAAATGTCTTGAAGATTTGGCCATATGGACAAATCTCAAAGTATTTTTTAAGGCCAAAGACTTCCACAAGATAGTACTTGAAAAGCTCTTTCGAGCCATGCTCTCAAAACTTTGGCTAAGATTTGACCATGTGGTCAAATCTTAAGATTCTTTTGAAAGTGGAAATTGGGAAATTTTTCACTATTGGTGTTATAAGGAAACTCAAATGAAGCTTATCAAGGAGTTTCATCAGAGTGTATGGGTCGTTCATCAAGGTATATGGGCAACCATTGCCAAGTGAAAAGAAAGGTATTGGTGGAGAGGAATGTAAAAATATGTATCTCAATATGTGGAATCTTGTGCAAATTATGAAATATATTTTATTGCAAGATATAGTGATGGGTTGTACCCCACTTACACATTATTCATGCACTACAAATTGGTGATAGTTTTGGTAACTATGCCTTAATCTACTCTCATACCCACTAGCTATCACCATCTTCGAAGGTGTGTGAGGTCTTGGGTCTGAGACCGTAAAGGAATTGATGTTGTGTTTTATAAGTGTTTGCTTAGTTCTTGAAGCTTCCATCTTCATTGCACTAGCTAGTTATTGAAGGAACACAAAGAAGTGTTTTGTAAAATGTCTCTCTTGATGGGGAAACCTATAATACAAAGCCTTTTGGAGGGGGGACCTGCTCCATGTAAATCCGGTCCTCAATTGTTGTAAATAGCTTAATTTCTCTCTCTTTTGAAGTATTGCTCATGCCTATCTAACTAGGTGTTATGCTTTTTGTTGCTCTCTCCACCCAAGCACTCTTGTTATGCTCGTTAGGAATCTATTCTAATGAAATGCTCACTATGTTCATGTTATTTTCCACTACACACAAGTTACTAGGCCATTAAATGTTACATTGGTATCAGACCACAAGGTTTCTCTTTTCTTGCTCAAGAAGGGAGGTCCTCAAGCTAGCTATAAATGGTTGGTACTATTAATTGCAATTGAATAAGTAGGATAGGGATTTTCCGCCTTGCAATGCGCCTGCCTTTGTGCAGATAACGGGGCATCACCGTCGAGGGCTATGGTCTTAAAACTGGAGTCCTACAGGGCTTGCCTACAACTTAACCATTATTGAGCTGTTAGAAGCTTGACAAGAGCCGGTGTTGTTTTGGTGTTGAAAGACCCTTTCTTCTATTCCTTGCAATTAATGGTATTCGAGCCACGGGTACAGTAGCTTGAGTGCTATTCTAAAGGGGTAAAGAGGAGTAGCAACTAGGTCTTGAAGTGACAAAGTACACCTAAAAAGTTTACACCTAAAAGTTGTTAGAATGGCTGACAATAGTAAAGAGAGTGAAATTAATGTTGATAGCTTTGATTTTGCTAATGATCAGGCTACTAATGATGCCTCTATGCTTGTTAACTACCTTGTTTCTAGGCTTCAACAAGCCATGGGCAATCCAGCCCTCCAAGTGAAGTGCAATGGCAACTTCGTAGTCATGGGATTCTCCAAACTCCCCACCATGACGAGAGAGTGCCTAGGAAACCTCCTTGCGAGACTTCCAAAAGAGGACTCTCTCCGATTCGGGAGGAAGAAGAGGATCCATACGAAGGGCTGAAAATTTTTCTTCTTGATGGTACATCTCCTTCCCAAAGGAGAACTCAAGAGCCCCCACCAAAGGAACGAGAAAGAAGTGAGTCTCCTGCCACCTCGACGGAGATGGCTCCACAAAGACGGCGGGCTAAACTCTCTCCATCACCTCCTAAACGGAAAAGACCATTGCACACTTCTCCACACCATAATTCAAAGAGGGATGACAAAAATCAAGAGAAGAAAAAGGCGAGAAACAAGTCACCCTCTTATCCATCTTCTTCATCCTCTTCCTCTTATGAAGAAAGTGATGGTGCGGACAAAGAGAACCAAGGCAAGAAAGAGGTCACCCTCTTCTCCATCTCCCTCAAATTCTTCATCTTCTGAAGAAAGCGATGGTGCAACTTCTGAACCATAAAAAAGAAGAGGCCATAGGAAATCCTATGCCGTGGTGGAAGAGGTCGTCCAAGCTCAAGAAGTTCAAAGAGGGAGGAAAGAGCATCTCTTTCCTTACCTAAGATGGTACCTTTGGTGCTACGGAAAAAGTCTTGGCCTTTATCCAACAATTTGATGCCGCGTTTGGAGATGAGGGCTTCATGAAGTGGACTCTAAGCTACACCATGTAGCTATGCACTTTCAAAAGTCCGTCAGGCAATGGTGGTCTAGCCTACGGGCAAACGATGAAGCTCCACGAACATGGAAAGATTTAAGAGCTTCCATTATGAGGTAGTTTTTGGCCACTGATGCCAAAGACAAAGTGCTCACTGAATGGCGAAGCTTGAAGCTCTCTCCCTACGAATCTATTCACAAATATGTAGACAGATTTTGGGACCTACATCTCAAAGCCACTGCCTTCAAAAAGAGGATTTTGGAGAGCAAAAGAAATAATTTTGTGCGAGTTTAACTGAAGAAATGGTGGAGTATGTCAACTCCCAAAGGCCACGTGTTGAGATGTCGAGCTCTACATGTTGAGCTGACATCCACTACGGGTCTTGGCCGCTTACGACATTTACTCACTGGCGCGTTAGGCGACCGACACGGAGGATCTCTGCCACTGATTCTATAGCTGGAGTACGCTTATAGTGCCAGCCTAGTACTCTTCTAGCGAGTTCACACTTAGTGACCGCATGTACATATGTGCTACTTTTCAGTTTTAGCACTTAGTCATTTTGTACTCTCTTTTCTTAGTGAAGAAGAAGAAGCTTTCCATCTTTGTGTTTTGTGCTTGTCTTGTGTAGCTCTCTCGCATCCTCTTTCTTTACATCGTATCAGAGCCTGGTGCAGGCAAGAGAGGCTAAGAGAGCATGAGCATCACAATCCCTTCGTTCGCAATCCACGACCAAATGCCAGAGTTTTAGGGGTTTTTCGTACAAGTTTCTGAACAAGTCTCCAAAGTGCAGTACACAGAGATTTACTGTACAAGTACAGTGGTTGTATGTATGCTTGATTGTGGACACTCGTTGAGTGTAGAAAGCGTTACAGGTACCACGATAGCAGGTTCAGCAGATTTGCAGGTTTTTGCAGATTGCAACTATTTTGTCTTAGTGCTTCAAGATGTCTGACGGTTTCAGTCAGATTGTTACTAAGAATCTTGAGAAAAATAACTACCCTGCATGGAAGTTCAGAATAACAAATTTCCTAAAAGGAAAAGGTTATTCGGACTATGTAGAAGGAGACAATGAAAAGGAACCAGAGATTCCCGAGGAAAATGCTACAGCAAAACAAAGAAAAGCTTTGAGGGACTGGCAACAAGGCCAGAGAAAAGTGATGTATTGGCTTTCTATGAGCATCACAGATGGCATGATGGGCTATCTACAGGATGTTGAAACCCCTGCCATTGCATGGAAAAACTTAGGCAGAGTGTTCAAGGTGAACACCAAGGCCAGGAAGCTTCAACTAAATTCGGAGCTAAATCAGGTTAAGAGGAACAACCTCTCCATCAATGATTATGCTTTGAAGATCAAGAGTATCATTGAGGCTCTTGGATCTATTAAAGTCTCAGTGGAAGATGATGACATTGTTCGTGCATGCTTGGATGGTCTAGGAGATGAGTATGTACATTTCAGGTCTTCCATGAATACAAGAGACGACATCCCCGTGTTCCAAGATTTGATTTCTATGCTTATTCTTGAGGAGAAGAACCTTGACACATCTTCTTCTCATGGCAGAAATAATTCTGAATAGGCCTTCTATTCTAACTCCAACAGAGGTAGAGGTAGAGGTCGTGGTCGAGGCCCAAGGGGTTGCAGGGGCCAATTTTAAGAAGGTCAATCAAATCAAAACAATACAGGTGGCAGGGGAAACCAGTCTCAAGGCAGGGGGAGTCAAAGAGGTCGTGGTGCAGGATCAAGCAGGCAGCAACATACTGCAGATAGCAGAGAATGTTGGACTTGTGGTGAAAGAGGTCACATGTCACGTGACTGTCCAAAGGGAAAAGCAAGTGGAAAGAGAGAACAGGGCAACTATGCATCTACTAGCAGAGATGCAGATGATAGCAAAAACGAGCGCATGTTTGTTATGCAGCATGTAATGAATACAATGACTGCAGAGAATTCCACCCAAGATGATGTTTGGTATGTGGATTCAGGTGCCTCTAATCACATGACGTCTCGTGGAGAGTGGTTTAGATATATGCGCAAACCAGATGTGTCAGGCTATGTGCAGACAGGAGATGACACAACTCACCCCATTGCTCATGTAGGGGACATACCTCTAAATACGAAGGGTGGGAAATCAAAGTACTTAGCAGATGTACTTCATGTCCCAAACATTACAAAGAATCTTGTTTCTGTTCGACAAATGGTTGAGCAGGGTTTGCAGGTTCGCTTCAATCCAAATGGCTGTTATGTAGAAGATTTCCAGAATGGCTGTAAGCTGATCACAGAGGGCAAATGTGTGGGCAGAATGTTTACGCTGAATGTAGACATGCCTGAGGTAAAAGCTGCATTATTTGCACAAGGCACACGTGTTGTGGCTGATGTTGACATTTGGCACAAACGCATTGGCCATGTCAATGAGCAGAGATTGCGCAGCATGCAATCAAAATAGATTGTAAAAGGTTTGCCCAAATTCAAGGTGGATGGTATGCATAAAGTGTGTGCAGCATGCCAGTTTGGAAAACAGTCAAAGGGCTCATTTCCACATGAGCGCAATGTATGTAAAAAGCCACTTGAGGTGGTGCACACAGAGGTTTGGGGTCCAACCGATACTGCCAGTATACATGGTTTTTGCAGGTATTATGTCTCTTTCATTGATGACCATACAAGGAAAGTATGGGTCTACTTCATGCGTAACAAAAGTGAAGTGTTTGGTCACTTTTAGGACTTCAAAGTCATGATTGAGAAGGAGACAGATATGCAAATCAAGACATTGAGGTCAGATGGAGGGGGAGAGTACTTCTCCAACGATTTTTCAGATTTTCTACGAATGCATGGTATACGCAGGCAGTTTACATGCAGATATACTCCACAATAGAATGGGGTCGCAGAAAGGAAAAACAGGCACATTGCAGAGGTTGCACGTGCATTGATGAATGAGAAGAACATGCCTCATCATTTCTAGGCTGAAGCTGTAAATACAGCTATGTACATTATGAACAGGACACCTACAACTGTGGTGCATGATGTAACGCCTGAGGAAAAGTTTACAGGTACAAAGCCTGATTTGGCACACTTGAAAGTGTTTGGTTGCATACCTTACGTGCATGTACCAGGTGAGTTGCGTAGGAAATTGGATCCTAAAGCAGAGAAATGTATTCTTGTGGGATATTCACTTGAACAAAAGGGGTACAGGTGCTACAATCCTACTACACGAGAATTACGAGTGAGCAGAGATGTAGTCTTTGATGAGATGAGCAGCTGGTACAGTAATGCACATGGCACTATTGGGGCTGATGTAAAAGATGATGTGGTTGTACAAAATGTGAGGCCACAGTCATAGGTTTTGAGTGGATCACAAGAGTCCTCTTCTCGTGGCTCTGTTGAGAAGCCATGGAATGGTAGACTACGTACGCAGGTTATTCCACCAGCAGGTATAGGGAATGTATCACAAAAAGGAAAGGAAAAGGCAGATGAACCTCCCTTTATGGCTGATGCATCATCAGGGTTTTCACATATAGACATGGATTCAAATGGTTCTCAACAAAGTCTTGATGAGGAATTTGGAATTCCGACTGTCAGGACACCTGGTGTAAGGAAAGTACAAGAAGATGCTAGAGGGCAAAGGAGTGACCCAGGACCGCACAGATCTAACAAAGTCAGAAATCCAGTTCAGAAATTGACTTATGATGGGTATCTAGCGCATCACCAAGCCTGCATGGCTAAGGTGATACAGGATGTGGAGCCCACATGTTTTGAGGATGCAGTTGGAAATGTGCATTGGGATGATGCAATGAATGAAGAGATGGCTGCATTGGAAGCGAATGACACATGGGAGTTGGTGCCATTGCCAAGTGGCAAGAAAGCTATTGGCTGTAAATGGGTGTATAAAACCAAGCATAAGGCTGATGGTAACATTGAGCGTCACAAGGCAAGGCTGGTCGCAAAGGGCTATGCACAGACGTATGGCATAGACTATGAGGAGACCTTTGCTCCAGTGGCAAAGATGACGACTGTGAGAGCTGTCATAGCAGTGGCTGCATCTAGAGGATGGATTATGCATCAAATGGATGTAAAGAATGCCTTCTTGAATGGTGAGTTTCAAGAGGAAGTGTATATGGATCAGCCACTTGGTTATGTCGATCCAGGTTACCCAGATTATGTATGTAGACTTCTCAAAGCTTTGTATGGTTTGAAGCAGGGCTCTAGAGCATGGTATGATAGGATTGCCAAGTATCTTGTTAGTATTGGTTTTAGGAGAGCTCATGCTGATCATTCACTCTATGTACGTGAGAGTGATGTGGGGATTGTGGTCATTACCATATATGTAGATGACCTTATTATTGTGGGTGACAATGCTATGGAGATTGACCATGTGAAGGGTCTTCTCAAATAGGAGTTTGAAATGAAAGATTTGGGCGAGTTGAGCTACTTTCTTGGCATTGAGGTGATCAGGACTCCAGAGGGTATATGGCTGTCACAGAGACAATATGCTTTGGACATGTTGTCAAAGTATGGTATGGCTGATTGTAAGCCAATTTCTATTCCCTCGGATGTGAATTCAAAGCTGAGTGCAGAGAAGGGTGATGTTGTTGAGGATGTCAAGATGTACAGGAAGATTGTGGGTAGTCTAATCTACTTGACTATCACGAGGCCAGACTTGAGCTACACTGTAGGCTTGGAGATTCAGTTCATGCAGCTTCCGAGGAAGCCACATTTGGATGGAGTACGACGCACACTTCGGTATGTGCAAGGGACTCTTGACTACGCATTGTTCTATGCAGCAGATGTGCCATTAGCATTGTATGAGTATACAGATGCAGATTGGGCAGGTATCATTGTTGATAGGAGATCTACGAGTGGCTTCATGTTCTCTTTTGGGAGTGCTCCTGTTACTTGGAGCAGCAAAAAGAAGCCTACGGTTGCTTTATCGATCACAGAGGCCGAGTACAGAGGTGCAGCAGTTGCAGCGTGCGAGGTAGCTTGGCTACGCACATTACTTGAGGACTTGGGACCAAGCACATAGAGGTCCATTACCACTACGTTCGAGAGAGAGTTTTGGCGGGCGACATCGACTTGGTCTACGTCAGCACAAAGGAGCAGATAGCGGATATCTTTACCAAGGCCCTCGGAGCTGAGAAGCCTCGACGTTTTCAGTCTATGTTTGGACTCTGCGACATGCAGAGCTCGAGGGGGAGTGTTGAGATGTCGAGCTCTACATCTTGAGCTGGCATCCACTACAGGTCTTGGCCGCTTACGAAATTTACTCATTGGCGCGTTAGGTGACCGACACGGAGGATCTCTGCCAGTGATTCTACAGCTGGACTACACTTATAGTGCCAGCCTAGTACGCTTCTAGCGAGTTCACACTTAGTGACCGCATGTACATATGTGCTACTTTTCAGTTTTAGCACTTAGTCATTTTGTACTCTCTTTTCTTAGTGAAGAAGAAGAAGCTTTCCATCTCTGTGTGCTTTGTGCTTGTCTTGTGTAGCTCTCTTGCATCCTCTTTCTTTACACCACGCACCATATTTGTGGTTATACACCATACTATGGTGGCTTCTCGAATCAATGTCCAAACAGGGGCTAAGAGAAATCCCAAGCCCATGCAAAACAAGGATTCCAATGAGCTTAAGGGGAAGGACAATCTCCAAAAGTCTCCTAAGGGCAATTCTAATAACAACAAAGCTAAGGAGAAGGGAGTTTACAAAGGCAAAAAAAGAAACTCTCTCCTGAAGATCTTGAGCGTTATCGCAAGGATAACCGATGTTTTAAGTGCAGTGAGCAAGGGCACGCGTACCACGCTTGTCCCCAAAAGAATACCCGCCATGAGCCTCCTAGAGCTACCTTGGTTGAAATCCAAGAAGAGGAAGCTCACCACAAAGGATCTCCTCTATGCCATGCTTGGGAAAAGGTAAGAGAACATGATGATTTCATTCTCTTTGACCCTGGTTCTACTCACAATTTCATATCCACAGAGTTGGCCACCAAGCTAGGCATCCAAGCCTATGAGATGGGAGATGTCCTACCAGAGCAGATGGTGCTTTCAAGGGGCAAGAAGCTTCAGTCACTCCATTAATTGGGAAATTGAGGCTCCATGTCCAAAGCTATGTAGACAAAGAGGGCTTCTTTATCTCTCCTCTCAAACATGAGGAGGTAATCCTAGGGGAACCCCCGGGGGATTCCCTCTATATACAAAATGGGATGCCACCTGCGAGCGGAAAATTTTGATAAAACCTCTATATACGACTCATATTAGGGAATATGACCCCCCTTTCTACGCTTATACAAAAATCAATACAAAAAACTACCATAACTCTGTCTTACATATAAAGTTTAGGTCTCACATGATCTAACTGAGTAAAACGAGCCAAAAAGCATGTAGTATAGTGATTGGCAATGTACTAAAAACCGCTTTTGTTGATAACTAGATCTATCCTCAATGCGTCTTAGTTTTACTTTCAAACTATGTGCCCGTTCAACCTGCACTCTAGCTACTTGTTCAATTCTGACCCATCTAAATTACTCAAAAGACATGATTATAAAGTTACGTTAGGTTCTCCATGTAAATTTGCATCTATACAAACTTTTTATAGATTTCATCCCTCAACAAATGAACTATAATCACAAAACAAGAAATTGATACAAAGCAGTGTTAGTTCTTGCATGTATCTTTATAGCTATTGACTCACAAGTTTGATGGAAGACTCTTTTGGGAAGCCATGATTTTGAAACACAAAAACTTCCTCTCCTTTTTCCCTTTTATCACTTCTCCCCCCCCCCCCCCCCCCCCCCCTCCCATAAATATGATACCCCCTCCCTTATTTTTAAGCTTGGGAGATAAATTATTGAGGGCCTGCCCCTAGCTTATACGCTTAACCCCCCTCCCTTGCACTTACGTGGTGCGATAAGTTTTCCATGGTGAATCCCCCGGGGGGGGCACCATGGTTTGATCACATGGATGCCAATGTTAAATTCCTTGAAAGGAGAATCTACTTTAGATTCAGGGAAAAAGATATGTACATAGATGCTAAGGAAATGGGTAACACCATACCCATTGTACATATGCAAGCTTTCAATAAGTCAATAAAGAGCTCTATTTCCGTGTACATGATTTTTGTTAAAGATTTTCGCAAAATGAACCTAATGCTTTAGCAAAAGAAAATATAAACAACCACAAGGAATTAGAGTTATCCAATTTTCTCAAGGGGTTTCAAGATGTCTTTATTGATGACATCCCTTGTGAACTACCTCCTAAACGAGGCAATGATGACCATGCAATTGAACTCCTTCAAGGAAGTTCACCGCCTAATAAAGCTCCTTATAGAGTTTCTCAAGCTCAACAAGAGGAGATTATGCGGCAAGTGCATGAGTTAGTTGAAAAGGGCATGGTTAGGCCTAGCTCATCTCCATTTTGCTCACCTATGTTATTAGTGCAAAAGAAAGACGGCACATATCGTATGTGTGTCGACTATAGAGCACTAAATAGGATCACTATCAAGAAGAGGTTTCCTGTTCCACATGTAGAAGACCTATTTGATAAGCTACAAGGATCAACCTACTTCAGCAGGATTGACCTAAAAAGTGGCTATCATCAAATAAGGATAGTTGATCAAGACATTGTAAAGACCGCATTTCGCACTACATTTGGTCTTTACGATTATATTGTCCTGCCTTTTGGCTTGACCAATGCACAAGCCACATTCAACCGCTTGATGGAGAAGCTATTCAGGCTTCACCGAAACTTTACTGGAGTGCTCTTTGATGATATTATCATCTACTCTAATACTAGACGAACACAAGAAACACCTCTAGGTAATATTTCAAGTCTTAAGAGAGAATAAACTTTATGTTAATTAAAAGAAAAGTGAGTTTTTCTTACAAGAGATTCAGTATTTAGGTCACATTATCTCTCAAGATGGCATCCAAATGGATCCATCAAAGTTAGAGGTAATAAAAGGATGGCCTAAACCAAGGGATCTTCATGAACTAAGAAGCTTTATAGGTATGTGTGCATACTATAGACGCTTCATAGAAAAGTTCTCACTAATAGCAGGACCATTACATGACCTAACAAAGAAAAACGTTAGGTATACATGGTCTGCCAAGGAGAACAATGCTTTCAAAAAGCTTAAAGAAAAGCTTATCTCTCAACTTGTGCCTACATCGTCGGATCTCTCAAAGCCATTTGAGGTCCAATGTGACGCTTGTGGTGATTGCCTTGGAGTTGTTTGGCTCCAAGAAGAGCACGCCATAGCCTATGAAAGTCGAAGGCTCGACCCTGTTGAGCAAGATCTAGGCATATATGAAAAGGATCTCCTTGCAGTTCTACATGCCTTAGACTCATGGAAGCACTATTTATTGGGGACTCTTTTCATTCTACGAACGGATCACCAAAGCCTTAAGTACTTCATGACGCAGACCAAGCTCTCCGACAAACAAATGAGGTGGTCAAATTTCCTTTCGCAATTTCATTTTCATATTGCTCACATTATTGGCAAGCATAATCAAGTAGTCGATGCACTCTCAAGACGGCCGAGAGTGAATGCGGTTTTTATAGAAACTCACAATGATCTATCTTCTATGATAGATGAGTACGCTATTTATCCCGATTTTAGAGATGTGATTTCAGCCCTTGCACTAGGGAAGGAAGAGGAACCATTTACTTTACAAGATGGTTATCTTCTCTATGGCAATAGACTATGCGTTACTATCTCACTACGTGAGAAAGTAATGTATGAATATCATGCTCCTCCTTATGTGGGACATAGAGGGATTCAGTCTATCCTAAAAGGGACTGAAACATAATTCTATTGGCCTACCATGAAAGCAAACATACAAGAGTATGTTTCTAAATGTGTGGTATGCCAAAAGACGAAGTTTGATAGAGGGAAGCAACCTGGATTGCTTCAACCTTTGCCAATCCCTAATTCACCATGGGAGAGCATATCCATGGATTTTATCTTTGGATTGACTAAGTCTATCCATGGGAATACGGGAATATGGACGATATAGACAGGTTTAGCAAACAAGCTCATTTTACACCTGTCAAAAATACTATCAAATGGCAACCCTCTTCATTTCACAAATCTTCAAGTACCATGGCTTGCCATTGTCCATAGTGTCGGATAGAGATCCTAGAATGACCAATTATTTCTGGAAGGGTCTCTTTGCGAATTTAGGGACAAGGCTAAACTTCTCTTTGGCCTATCACCCGCAAACGGATAAACAAAGTGAAATAGCTAACCTAATAATTCTTGATCTACTAAAAGCCTATGTAACGGAAGTAGATCAAAGATCCCAATGGGAGAAGTACTTACCCTTCGTGGAGTATACCTACAATAACACTGTACATACTTCCATGGGAAAAGCACCTTTCGAGGTAATTGAGGGAAGATCAAAAAGTCCCCTGCTACTTAAGGTACACGGGAAGATCTTCACTGTACATGAGTATAGCCGAGACCTACAAGAATCTTTCCAAAAGATTAAGGATGCTATCTCTATCTCATAGCAAAGGCAAAAGGCTGCTGCTGCTGATAAGCACAGAAGAGCCCAAGCATTTAAAGAAAATGATTGGGTCTTACTTAAATTTCCCAAAGCTTGATTAAGGAACACGACGGGAAAGAATCCTACGGGACACCAAAAGTACTATGCTAAGTTAGCAAAAAGGTACTATGGTCCCTTCCAGATTCTTAGACCGATCAATGAGATGGCCTACCAACTCAAGTTGCCCATCCATTGGCTCATACACAATGCTTTTCGAGTGAGCCTACTAAAGCCTTACAAAGGAGAGTCACCTCAAGAACCAACTATTGAAGACCCACCGGAGATCGAGGACCGAGAAGAGGTGTTGCAACCCGAGTCCATTCTTTGACATGAAGACAAGGTATTAAGAGGCGGTAAGATTATCTAACAATATCTTATTAAGTTTAAGAATTATCCTTTTGAAGATGCTAGATGGATGCAAGGCATACAATTAAAGGATAACCTAAACCTTGTCAATGCTTACAGTGTTTTTCTAGAATAAGCAAATGTACAAATGTTTAAAATGAACAAAGTTTTTGTCTTATAAGACTCTCTTTTTCTTTATTGTGCACAAATGTGAAGTAGTATGCATGCTTAGAATCAAGTTTGTGGAGACGACGCCCAAACACCAAGTAGAGCTTGTCACTCTACTATGGAAGATTGATAGGACTAATGTGCAGACATGCTTGCGGAAGCTTAGGCTCTCAAGTGCCAAATGGATTAGTCATCCATTCTGGAACGATGTCGTAGGGTAAGATAGGGATCCTCTACCCGCTAGAAAAAGGACTACTCAATAGGCTTTATCTTCTCTACCACATAGTCGAGGACGACTATGATTTCAAGAGAGAGGTAATGTCATAATAATTAATATCTAATTCTCCTAAATGATTTTCTCATGTTAAACTGATCATTTAATATGGGGAAGTACCAGGGGAGAAAAAGCTAGAATATTGGTTAAGCTGGCAGACCGGCCACAGTAAGGATCCGGCCACAGTAAGGATCCAAAGGAGGAAAAATAGGGATCCAAAGGGGGGGCCATCTGCAAAAGAGAAATGTGCAACAATGGGCTTTAAAGACCCTAAGGTTCAGCCCATTAAGACTTCCAAAATGCTAAGGTTCCAAAAATCAAAGGTTGTGTCCAATGGTCAAAGCTTAGAAAAATTGGATACTTTGTGTGTGTACAAAAAAGTCTTCATGGTTCCTACATAGGAGGGGGCGAGCCCTGTAAGTAGGGGATGAGAGAGAAACACACACACTCACAAGATTCCTTTACACAAATGTCAGCTCCCTAGCCAGATGCCCACAAGGTGCACTCAAATCCTATTGGATGGCCATGGAGGTGGACCAATGAGAATTAGGCTAGAGTAAATCTAGTTTAATCAATTTAAAAACACTTAATAAAAGAATCAATAAGAATTTAGCTCTCTAGAAGACTATTGGCTAGTCTCCCAAGGGGTTCAATGAGCATTCAGCAGCCCAATGGCTTGCCTGATTCCTATTGGCCAGAAGACAAAGGGGTCCAATGAGAGTTTAGTTGCATTAATTAATTACCTAAAGCTCTCACAAAAGGGGAAAGGGGGACACATGTCAAAAGGCTATCACTTATGCTACTTAATTCTTACTGGCTAAGCCTGGCATGGGCCAATGGGGTGCCAGCATGATTAAAATGGAAGAGGGGTCGACCAAGAGAGAGAGGGGGCTGAATTTCTCAAGGCATTATTCCACACACACTCACACTAGCTCATGTGTGAAGCAAGAAGCCTCTCTCTCTCCTTCTCAAGCTTTAATGAAAATCTTATCACCTACTCCAAGCTTGTGAGAAGGGAGGCCTACACCAACAACTCTTGGCTTTGCGATGCAAATCCAACCAAGAGTCAAGCTTCAATGCATGTTCATCTCCTCTACCATGCTAATTACTAAGCTATGCTATGCTAATATGAGTGATTATGTGAGGAGATGTAAATCTTTCTGGTAAGACTACTCCTTCTTCCTCTCAATCTACTCTCGTACCCCGCTAGCTCTGACCATCTTCGAAGGTGTGTGAGGTCTTGGGTCTGAGACCGTGAGGAAATTGATGTTGTGTTTTATAAGTGTTTGCTTAGTGCTTGAAGCTTCCATCTTCATTGCACTAGCTAGTTATTGAAGGAACACAAAGAAGTGTATTGTAAAATATCTCTCTTGATGGCGGAAACCTATAATACAAAGGGGACATGCTCCATGTAATTCCGGTCCTCAATTGTTGTCAATAGCTTAATTTCTCTCTCTTTTGAAGTATTGTTCATGCCTATCTAACTAGGTGTTATGCTTTTTGTTGCTCTCTCCACCCAAGCACTCTTGTTATGCTCATTAGGAATGTATTCTAATGAAATGCTCACTATGTTCATGCTATTTTCTGCTACACACAAGTTACTAGGCCATTAAATGTTACATGCCTAATCTTGGTGGTGGCACAAGCTCACTTGGAGGAGATCGGAGCACTCGGCTTCTCGGCATGTGCAACCCCTCTCCGGGAGTGGGACATCTTGGAGATTCTTGAGGAATCAAGCAAGAAACATGGGATCTGCGGACAGTCGGGCTTGAAAAAGCATGGAACTTGGGGATTTTGGAGCTTTTAGAAGCTCTGCAGGTAAGCAGGTCGGCATTGAGCTAGATATAGCTCGACAGCGCATTGGAGTGCTAGATAGAGAAAATCGAGGCTTGAAGGCATCCAATTGGGGGGAAATCGAGCCTGTGCCCAGCAAGCCAGGGCAGCAATGAGTCAAGCAAGGCAAGGGAGTTTGAGAGAGGGAGCTTGTGTGTGTACTTTGGGCAGGCAAATCCGAGTAGTAGAGCCGACGCAGAGAAAATCGAGGGCTGCTTGGTAACGTTTTTGGCCGGGCAGCAGAGGCTTCAAATCCGCAGCAGCTCGCGAGTAGGGAGAGATTCGAGCATTGCACACCGGATGCAGGTCGAAATTGGGGGCAATTTCAATTGCAAAGGCAAGAATCGGCAGAGTGAAGCTTGGAATGCTTGTGTGCACACACACACACACACACACACACACACACACACACACACACAGCATGTAGATAACTGAAGGCATCCAGTCACTTGCAAATCGAGCAACAGAGAAATCGGGCAGAGCCTTGCTTGAAGGAAATCGGGAGCTTCAGACAGCGCTGACAACCGCTAACGAGTACAGCAGAGCAGAAACTTGAGCAGGGCAGCGTTTGCAAGGCTTAAGCTTGGGCAGGCAATCGAGCAGAAGGGTGCCGTGAGCAGCCGTATGAGACAGACTTGTCAGATCCTTATCCTATAGCAAGTCAATTTAAAATAAAAAATTGATTACACACATTGATTGTGTGCAAGGGTGAGTGGGTTCACAAACACCCCCCCCCCATCCCGACCCTCTGCTGAGCTGTGAGAGATAGACAACGGTGAGAGAGAGTGAGGTAGAGAGCTGGCCAGCTGTGAGAGAGAGAGCAAGTGACAGTTGTGAGAGATTGAGAGCTATGAAAGAGAGAGTGCGAGCAAGCGAGTGAGAGGTAGAGATCGAGTCTGTCTCTTTTGGCACACGCTCACGCACATAGGCAAGCACGTGCAGCTACCGACGATGAAGCCCGGACATCACCCGGCATCGGCTCGACTTCGTTGATTTTTTTGGCGATTTTTCTCTCTCTTCTCGACTTCGGATTTTGACGACCCAACATCGGTTTGGACACCGATTTCGGCATTTTTTCTCGATGTCTTGGCGTTCTCTACGGTTTCACGTTTACGGTTCGACGCATCGATTTTGACACCAATTTGCGGCTATTTGATTAGCGCGCTTTCGCCTGGCGGCAAAAGCCAACATCGAGAGTTTTCCCAACATCGAGCACAGGTGGCCATAGCATTGGTACTTCCGCTCGACGGTAGAAGACGGCTCCGACGGCCATCCCTAATTTTTCGGCTTCGACAGTTTTCTCCAGTTTCGGCTTCAACGGCATATATTGGACATACGGCCCCGACGCTCCATTTCGGATCGGATTTTTCCTTGAGCGCACACAGCTGTTGGTAGGTTTTTCCGATCGACGTGTTTACCGACCGATGAGGTAGTAGTTGCTAGTTTCTCAGTGGTTTTGCTCACACGTTGCAGTGCAGATTGTGTGGAGCACTAGAGAGCAGTTTTTGCACGGTTTTGTGCAGTTTCATGCTATGTATGCATTATGCGGATACAACTTGAGCTAGGTGTAGCTTGTAGGTAGCAGATTTACAGGTTTGTAGTGGTTCTTGGACAGGTGCACATCCATAGAGCCACTCAGTCAGGAGTGAACTAGTTTGCCAGGATTTTGGCATTGCATATAGACCATTTGTAGATTCGTCTACTGAATGTCTATCTTTATGTGATATGGTGAGACTTTTTTGAGTTTTGGCTCACTTTCCAAGGGAAACTTTGCCGAATCTTTCTCAGATTCTCGCCATGGTTTATGCGTATTCGCAGTTTGCTCTCTGATGGTTTAGTGGTCCAGCTAGACTCTCACTTTGACGGTGATCGAGTGTTTACTCTCACTTTGACAGATTTTGATAGGTTTTGTCAGTTTGGACACAGTTTGGTGTTCTTGTACCCACTCTCCCAAGAGTGAGGATTGGCGTATGCTTGTGTGGACACAGTCACGCAGTCATAGGTTTCACAGGTTTTCTCATATTTTTGTAGGCAGTTTCTCTTGCTGGATGCGTTTTGAGCTAGTTTGCTCTCTACTTGCGTATATGGTTATGCGCTTTATGCTCGGTTGAGAAGTTTGTCCTAGTTTATGCTTGCAAGGTTTGCAAATTGTGGAGTTGGTTTTATGCATATGTGAGCGTCAATTTTGATGTGATTGATCGCATTGTGTAGTGGTCGAGCTACCTCCCACTTTGTTGCTAGTTTTTGACATGGTTTATGGTCGATATTGTACTTGAGGTTTTGCTCAATTTACAGGGGATATTTTGCCAATTTCTTTCCCAAATTTCTTGTCATACTTTGGTTCTTAGCCATTCGCTTATGGTTGCAGATATGTGTGACAGGTGACTTTTGAGAGATGGCGGACTCGTTCTTGCCGATACTTGCGTTGTTGGCATTGCGGTTACACATGGCACATTAGACGCCGTTGTTTTAGACGTATGAGAAAACAAAAAATATGTATGCGAGATGTAGATACAGATTTGACAAAGGTTTGAGAGGCAGTTCCAGTGGTAGTGTATGCCAGTGATGGTGATTTCATGCTTGCCTCGACTGTACCTCTTGAAGATTTGTCTATGGATAGCACACTTTATCCACAATGGTTATTAGATAGCGATGCAATTTTCCACGTCACACCATGTCGTGAGTGGTTGCTAGTGGGAGACTTGGTTGTGTGCACTTGGCCGATGGTTCGACGTTTGACATAGAGGGTGCACGAGACGTTTGTTTGTCTTTGCCCAGTGGTGCATCATACACGCTATGGCATGTGTGCTATGTTTCTCAGTTGAGATAGAGCTTGATCTCAGTGAGATAGTTGGCAGCTTTTGGTTGTCAGCTACTGCTTAGAGAGCACTCTTTCCAGATGCATTGCGATTCACTAGTAATTGCCAGAGGAGCCCGCAGCGGCCTGATATATCCTATGCATGCGTTTGAGATTTGAGACAACATAGTCTGGTTTCTGTTGTTGGCATGCTTTGAGCAAGAGACGAGACATGTCTCTTTCACGCGTGAGCTACACCATGATCACGAGACAAAGCACTTAGCTGTGCAGGACATGCCAATAGATTCTATAGAGACAGAGATAGAGCGGCAGTGCTCTAGTGACACACAGTAGGTGTTGTTAGACTTTGTGCAGGTAGAGGTAGAGCAGGTATGATCCCTAGAGACACAAACAACATTGAAACATATGGAGTTTTTTTATATGCTCATGTTAGAGGCTGATGAGTTGGTGCCATGACGCACAGTTTTGCCTATGGGTGAGAGGGACGTAGCTTCCCCAGTGTCGGCGTTAACACATCCATACGTGATGGGTAGTCCTGATGATGCAGTGATTGTATATAGCACAGGGGAGGCGAGTACATCCAGGTTTGCATAGATTTTGTCAGCATTCAGGTGTCTCATGTTTGACTTGTTAATGTTGAGGCCCGATCTAGAAGCTGTAGTAGAGAATTTACAGCAGGGGTAGTCAGTTGTACGGTGACTGACATAAGCATGATGCTTCGTGGAGCTTTGCAGACCATACAGAGTAGTTTGCAGGATTTACATGACTGATTGTTGAACTTCACTATAGCCTACAACATTACACACCTAAACAAAAGTCAACCTAGAAAGTGCATACTCTGAGGAAGCTAATCTTAATGCTTTTTGCCCCATAGGTTTCAAAGGCACAACCATCAAGTTTTAATGGTCCCTAATGCATAACATGAGCTAAGCTAACAAAGAGAAAAATAGTAATCTTTGGAAAGATACCTTACTTATTGAGTCAACCCGTCCATAGAATGTTGTCGTCGTGGTTTCATTCTCCCACTTTCAACACCGAACTCACACCACTTTTCTTTTGTTTTCTAATTACTACCACGATGTGAGAAACATTCAATTTCTTTATTAGTTTATATCACATCTTTGCTCCATTAGCTTTTGAAACAATATTGGTGAAGACAATCTTTTAAAAACAAAGGAGTAGACCAATTTTCCAAGATACTCTTGGAATGGGTTTCTCTTAGAATTTCTACTTACACAATCATGACAGATCCTTATAAACATTATCCAAAAAAAAAACCTTGCCATTGTTGAGCATCCCATACTACTTGACAAGTAACTTGTGAGCCAGCTTGGGTGTAATCCACACTGTAATAGCTGTGCCAACCTAAACATTGTCTCATGCCATGGCCAAACAAGAAGTTCACAATATTCCTATTGGGCCAGATTGGGTCTACTCCCATCATAGCAGTAAATGTGCACCTTGGGCATCATCTCACGCCACGAAAACCGCCACTTGATTTCAATGCTAGTAAGTAGAGAGTCCAAGAGAAACCATACTAAAAGGTTTGGCAAAAATTCTTTCCTAGTCAATCAATCTGTCCCAAATAAATTTCTCCTAGTTTACGACCAAATGCCATGTTTTTAGGGATAAAGCTTATGTTTTGGGCAAATATTTTTCTTAAGATGGGTTTCTAATTAACTTTCTATGGTCACATATACAATGTATGCATAACTTGACTGACATTGCTAATTTGTGCAACATATGCTCTAGGTATAATCACTATCACTATATAATTTAGAGCTCCCTTTAGCATATGATGATGATGATATCAATTTAAAGCATGATTTTTTTCAATTTAGAGTTCCCTTTAGCTATTTATAATATTGAATGCTAACTTCACTGGAAAAGAAAGAGCGTAACTTACAACCTTCCCAACTTAGAAATTGAGATGTATTCACCTCAACAACATGTTAGCATGATCCTTGAGGAGTGTGGCTTCCTCTTTGCATGTATCATCTTCAACTAGGTGGTTCATCCATGAAACAAGGTATTCTCAGATATATATGTTTATAAGCTTTATTTATCGAGTTTCCAAAATAGAATCTAGTTGAAGCTAAAGTACATCTTGGGTAAGTAAGATAAATTTCTCATCTTTGAGGATATGATCTAGGTTAGGGACATATTTTTTCAAATGGCTAATGTGAAATAGATCATGAACTTTGAGATGAGGGGGAAGCTTAAACTTGTAGTCTCAATCACTTATGACCTTGATGATTTCATGGGCTCCACAATAATGATAACTGAGCTTCTTGTACTTCCCCAAGGATAAATTACTTTTCTTGGGTTTCACTCTCAAGAAAATTTGATCTCCCTCCTTGAAAATCCGATCAGATTTGTTAAAATTTGCATACTTCTATTGATGATCTTGAGCCATCGGAATATCTTTTTGAATAGATTTGGTATGGGTGTCCATCCTTTTTGACATTTTTTTTAATGCTTCTACCCTTATAGTAGCTTGAAAAATTCAAAGGTGACAAACATTCTTGACCATAGATAGCATTAAAGGGTGTCATCCTGATACTCATGTGAGTAGAGGAGTTATAGGCATATTCTACTAACGGTAGATATTGAATCCATTTTTGAGGCTCCCAATTGAAGTAAATTTGGTATCACAATCACTTATAATCCTTTTGGGCAAACCATGAAGTTGAAAGATCTTCTTCATGAAAAGATGGCTAGTATCTAGAGCATTGAAAGTAGTCTTGATTGGTATAAGATGTGCCACCTTAGTGAGCACGTTGATTCCTACCATAATCAAGTCAAAGCCAACGTGAACAATGCAAAGTCCAACATTAAAATCCATGCTGATGAAT
Source organism: Adiantum capillus-veneris (assembly GCF_014529385.1). Lineage (NCBI taxonomy): Eukaryota > Viridiplantae > Streptophyta > Polypodiopsida > Polypodiales > Pteridaceae > Adiantum > Adiantum capillus-veneris. The sequence goes on along the minus strand of NC_140931.1, from coordinate 36,680,878 downwards.
CTGCACTTCATTTGAGGAATATCCAAGGGATATAGTTCACTTGACATCTTTAGTCTTTTTGCTTCAACTCTTTAACATGAAAGACATTGCTTGACATTGTGAAGGATGGGGACCTTCTAAGACTGAGGGGACTGGAGCAGGAAACTCTCCACCGGACCATGCCCTATATAGGACCTACCTTGCTAATAATAGGGTTCCCTTAACTGCATGTTCGTCCTGCCCTTGGCTTGCCGCTCAGTCTTACCCTAGGCCTGACATTACTCCCGCCTTGGAGAAGCATTTTTTTCCTAAAAAACAAAAGTGGTTGTATCTTGATAAGAACACTAATGTTTTCCACAGTGGCATCCTTCATGGATCCAGCTGTTCATTGGACCAGACAACGGTTCAGAAGGAGTTCAATAAAACCAAGACTAACATCTTGATTTTCCACATTGTTGTCCCTTTGCAACTGTCTTGTGTAACCGGCCCATAACCAACATAGTGTGTAAACTCCATTTAGAACCCACATAAGCATGCTAAACAAGTTATCACAACTAAGATCTACCCAAAAGAGTACGTTTTTTCACTTTCCATGAAAGTAACTAGCTGACGTAACTCATCAACAAAACTTAGTTCCTTGACTTGTTATCTTATTGCATGAGTAAAAAACCACCCCATAACTAGTGTTCAAGGTTGAGAACTTGACTTAAACATGAAGAGACCAAATCTAGTCACAAACAACCTTTACCTTATGTTAAGCAAACTCCAAATAGAGTGATACATGCTTTCCAATGGAATTCTTGGTGCTAATGTTCCTGCTTTGCATATAATTTAGCACAAGATTACACTTGTAATCTATTTATCCCTTTGGATAAATGATAGTACTGAGGTCTATTTTCCCACCGTTTACAAACAGTCTTCCCAGACGATTGGTAAACAGGGATCACAATGCCTTACAACATGAGTAAGGAATCAACAATTTTATAAATAACCATCTTGGTTAACATGTAAGATCCACAAGCACACAAACGGAGCCATGACCTCTATTGGTGATTGTTAGATCTATGTCATGAATGAGCATGCCGCTCCAAATCAGCCTTTATAAAACACTAGGACCCATTACACCTAGTACATGCATTAGCAAAAATAGATCCAAACCTGCATATCCATGATCATACTTATGGAAAATATGCTGGTCATATCACACATGAAAGAGGAGTGTAAATAGTTCTAAAAAGAAACTAAATACTTTCTACTGCAAACATTTGCAAGCTTGTTGAAACGTTTGAACCATAATAGAATGTGAAGCATAAGTCACTTCTAGGTACAAACAATGAAACATTCTCATTAACAACACATAGCCTTGATATATGCATAAACAACCATCCGATAATGTTGTTTAGCAGCACATGTAACCTTAACAAGTCGTTCTTTGGCCATTGAAATTGTTCTTGATACAGTGTGCTCAAAATGGTCTAGCAAACAGATTTGATCAGCACCTGGGGACTTTGTTGCGACACATAATTAAAAGAGCGTTAGTGTCAGTCCCAAAGACTCATATTCTCCACATGTGGAATATGTCTCAAATAAGTATATCCATAAGAAGAACGTCCTTCAAGTATGAGATGTACTTGTGTATGGAGATAAGTGCAAACACTCTGCAAGATGAGTGAGAGGGACCCTCATATACTTTGCTCCACATGGCTAAACCCAACTCCTTGAGTTCTTAGACCATGTTGTATCCCATGTGATAACATGTATCAAAGAAAACCCTACATGTAGGTCCATAACTGCATAATGTAGAAATGTATTTGGGACATTGCGACCCAAAATTCTTTGCTCTCACTTGACCTTGTCATGTCTTTGAAGAGAAAAATGGATGAAAGCATTCAAGCTTATTCATTTGTCTTGAAAAAAAAAATATATATACATATATCAAGAAAATAATATTCAAAAAGGGAAGAAAACTAAATCATATGCATACTTGGAGGTTGAACATAACGTTCACTTAATCGTAGTCGCGTGCACTTTTCATACCTGAAAAAAATGATTGGAAGAACAAGTAGTAGAAGCTGGTAACCCTGGGTGTTGCCTTTGCAATCCAAACCCCTTGGTTAGCTACTGCAATGTCAAACCGTTGCTCAACCTAGTAGACAATGGTGAGTAACATAGTCTACTGTGTCTAACAGTGATTGAAGTCAACTTTGGAAGTTGAACTTGTCCACCAACCCTTGGCAACTTGTGGACTTCTTTCCTTGAAAGTGCAAGTGTGAAGGCTCAAAAGATTGACCATCAACACTTAGTAAGTGATTTAGTAATCACATGAGCTGGGTATTACCATAAAATTGTACTCATATAGACACTCTCAATGCTATAGACAAAATAGGAGATCCGCTCGCAGCTCAAGTTGGAATTGTTTTCACAATTGGATCTTTTCTAGACCTAAAATTCCATAATCTTGGGTTTTTGTGAATAGCCGTGCTGTTTGAAATGCTTGCTTCATCTATACACCTTGATAGAGATAAGCCTTTATGAGTTTAAGACTTTCAAAAACTCAACTTGATCTTCACACTTAAAGTATGTAGTGCTAAACTAACACCCAAAAAAATCATTAATGGCAAGACTCTTGATTGTCCATCAGAATCAATGGGTACTCAACCGAATAGAATAGTTCGATCTTAAAAGCAATCACTGATGGATTACAAATAGATGGCTCTTAGCCCTTGCTGTTACCATATTGACATAGAAGGATTTTAGTAAAATCATTCCTAATTCCACTTTTCCAAGAGAGTTAGGGGGGGGGGGGGGGGGGGGGGGGGGAGGAGAGAGAGAGAGAGAGAGAGGAGAGAGAGAGAGAGAGAGAGAGGGAGAGAGAATGTTGGGCTAAGGAAAAATCCTTATTCTATTGTGTTGTATGCCCCTTGTGTCTGCCTCTATGCAGACAATGGCTGCGGCATATCCTATAAGCTTACAATTGCGTGCTTGTATAACTCTCTCATAGAGAGAGGTAACATAAGTCACATCGAGGTCACATCTTGGCCCACCTACGTTGTATGTGGTCGTGACTGTACCAAGATGACTTAAGTATGACACTTTTCTTGTGAATAAGCATAAATAAAAAATGCTTTAAGACCTCAATAAATTACCTTGTCCTTGTGCATACAGACGTGTAAGCCCTTGGTGACAATGACGACCCCTATAGATTGAGATGATACCAAAAGTGCCTTGCACAATCGGGATGGATACATCACAATTTGCCACTGTCATATATAAATTGTGAGGGAAATCCCATAAGCATGAAATTGTTGAGTAATTTTGGCTTGCAAAGCAGGGTTGCCCATAGCTTGCTGCAACCTAGTAACAAGGTAATTAACAAAGAGGCGTGGGAGGGGCTGTGGGAAATAAGAGAGCTTTGCTTTGCCAAGCCAAGAGGGAGAGAGAGATTAAGATCCTTCACCCTTTGCTTGCATCCTTACGCTTGAAGAAGAGAGAGAGAGAGAGAGAGAGAGAGAGAGAGAGAGAGAGAGAGAGAGAGAGAGAGAGAGAGAGAGACCCTCCCAAGCCTCTTCTTAGCTTGCTTTATCGGACGTAATCCCCTTCTTTAAACACTATGCTTCCATCATGTCATCCTTGATCACGTCAAAAGAGAGCCCTTGTAAATCGAAGGTGAAATAGTGAGAGAGATCTTCTTTCTATGCTTTCCTTCCCTCCCCTTAGCTCTTTCTCTCCCTCATATACCCTTGTGACAAGGCAGGAGCTCAAGTTCTCAGAGCAAGAAAGAGAGAGAGAGAGAGAGAGAGAGAGAGAGAGAGAGAGAGAGAGAGAGAGAGAGAGAGAGAGAGAGACAAAGAGAGAGAGAGAGAGAGCATCAATTCCTAACTTCCCCGAGCTCCTTCTTGTTACAATTCTTCTCCTTCCAGGGTTCGCCTCCTTTTGTTCTCCTTGCTCGCCTTATTGTCCTTTGTTTTCCCTCTACACACCTTATCTCTTCCTTTTTTAATTTCCCCTTCCCCCTAAGCAACAATGGCGCCGTCGTTGCTAGGTGGGAAGAAACTTGATAATGTGCATCCTGGGGTGGAGGGTGCACAAAAATTGTCGGGACAAGGTCCGTAAGGGAACGTCATTGCCTGCTGGGCAGTTTTTGCTTCATGCTCAAGCTCCGTTGAGCTTTGTGTACCCCAACGCGAGCTCTATTATCCCGTTCCTTGCTGCTTGTGCTGCACTCGCCATGCTCTCCCCTTTGGTTCACATTATTGCATGCCCTAACTTGGTTTAATGGGCGGCATCCCTTGGGTGGGCGACCGGTTTAGTTTGGCCCTTGGACGGCCATTTGATGGGCCTCAAGGTATGCAAGCACCAATGATAGCATTTAGAGAGAGAACTTCCCTTTGTAACCGATGAAAATAGCCCATAGCTCCTTTGTTGCAGCCATTTTGGGCATATCTAACGACATTTTGAACTGAAATCTCATCGAGAACTTTATGGGATTTCATAACGACACCACATTTGGTATACGCATTGGTGAAAACATTACCAAGCATCCATAAATGTTGACCAGACCAGTGCTAAGATCCATTATTTCCAACCAAGCACTGTCAATCACCACATTTTGCATACATACCGTCCATCATAGTGCTGAGCACAACTATGGAAGCATACCCCGTTACCAATGCACTGTAAAAGATGACATTTTGGACTAGGTGCTCCTCAAACACTTATTGCCCTATTAAGTGCACTGTATTCTTGTGTGCTTTGCCACACGTGTCCAAGGCTGGGAACTTGCCTGTGCACTGTGTGAGAAATTTGAAAGGCTGCAAGCACACAACTATATAGTCCTAGCAAGCTCAAAGAAACAATGGTGTGTCACTCACCGCTCAATGCTTTTGTCGTGAAGGATCCTGTGTTGCGAAGAAGAACGAGCCACCATTGATGCCGCACTCAACCACCTCGCCGCCATCGATGCCGCTGCAATGCTCGATCACCCTCCCTCTCTCTCTCTCTCTCTCTCTCTCTCTCTCTCTCTCTCTCTCTCTCTCTCTCTCTCTCTCTCTCTCTCTCTCTCTCTCTCTCTCTCTCTCTCTCCCTCTCTCTCTCTCTCTCTCTCTCTCTCTCTCAAGCATACACACACGCACACATACACACGTGAGCACACGAAAAAGAAGGAGACAGAGATAGAACAAGGGCACTTCTTAGCTTACACCTCAAATGTTGAGATGTCGAGCTCTACACCTTGAGCTGGCATCCACTACGGGTCTTGGCCGCTTACGGCATTTACTCACTGGCGCGTTAGGTGACCGACACGGAGGATCTCTGCCAGTGATTCTACAGCTGGACTACACTTATAGTGCCAGCCTAGTACGCTTCTAGCGAGTTCACACTTAGTGACCGCATGTACATATGTGCTACTTTTCAGCTTTAGCACTTAGTCATTTTGTACTCTCTTTTCTGTAAAGAAGAAGAAGAAGCTTTCCATCTCTGTGTGCTTTGTGCTTGTCTTGTGTAGCTCTCTTGCATCCTCATTCTTTACATGGTATCAGAGCCTGGTGCAGGCAAGAGAGGCTAAGAGAGCAAGAGCATCACAATCCCTTCGTTCGCACAAGTTTCTGAACAGGTCTCCAAAGTGCAGTATACAGAGATTTACTGTACAAGTACAGTGGTTGTATGTACGCTTGATTGTGGACACTCGTTGAGCGTAGAAAGCGTTACAGGAACCACGATAGCAGGTTCAGCAGATTTGCAAGTTTTTGCAGATTGCAGCTATTTTGTCTTAGTGCTTCAAGATGTCTGACGGTTTCAGTCAGATTGTTACTGAGAAGCTTGAGAAAAATAACTACCCTGCATGGAAGTTCAAAATAACAAATTTTCTAAAAGGAAAAGGTTATTGGGACTATATAGAAGGAGACAATGAAAAGGAACCAGAGATTCCCAAGGCAAATGCTACAGCAGAACAAAGGAAAGCTTTGAGGGACTGGCAACAAGGCCAGAGCAAAGTGATGTATTGGCTGTCTATGAGCATCACAGATGGCATGATGGGCTATCTACAGGATGCTGAAACCCCCGCCATTGCATGGAGAAACTTAGGCAGAGTGTTCAAGGTGAACACCAAGGCCAGGAAGCTTCAACTAAAGTCGGAGCTAAATCAGGTTAAGAGGAACAACCTCTCAATCAATGATTATGCCTTGAAGATCAAGAGTATCATTGAGGCTCTTGGATCTATTAAAGTCTCAGTGGAAGACGATGACATTGTCCGTGCATGCTTGGATGGTCTGGGAGATGAGTATGTACATTTTAGGTCTTCCATGAATACAAGAGACGACATCCCCGTGTTCCAAGATTTGATTTCTATGCTTATTCTTGAGGAGAAGAACCTTGACACATCTTCTTCTCATGGCAGAAATAATTCTGAACAGGCCTTCTATTCTAACTCCAACAGAGGTAGAGGTAGAGGTCGTGGTCGAGGCCCAAGGGGTTGCAGGGGCCAATTTCTGGAAGGTCAATCAAATCAAAACAATACAGGTGGCAGGGGAAACCAGTCTCAAGGCAGGGGGAGTCAAAGAGGTCGTGGTGCAGGATCAAGCAGGCAGCAACATACTCCAGATAGTAGAGAATGTTGGACTTGTGGTGAAAGAGGTCACATGTCACGTGACTGTCCAAAGGGAAAAGCAAGTAGAAAGAGAGAACAGGGCAACTATGCATCTACTAGCAGAGATGCAGATGACAGCAAAAACGAGCGCATGTTTGTTATGCAGCATGTAATGAATACAATGACTGCAGAGAATTCCACCCAAGATGATGTTTGGTATGTGGATTCAGGTGCCTCTTTTTAGGAGAGCTCATGCTGATCATTCACTCTATGTACGTGAGAGTGATGTGGGGATTGTGGTCATTACCATATATGTAGATGACCTTATTATTGTTGGTGACAATGCTATGGAGATTGACCATGTGAAGGGTCTTCTCAAACAGGAGTTTGAAATGAAAGATTTAGGCGAGCTGCGCTACTTTCTTGGCATTGAAGTGATCAGGACTCCAGAGGGTGTATGGCTGTCACAGAGACAATATGCTTTGGACATGTTGTCAAAGTATGGTATGGCTGATTGTAAGCCGATTTCCATTCCCTTGGATGTGAATGCAAAGCTGAGTGCAGAGAAGGGTGATGTTGTTGAGGATGTCAATATGTACAGGAAGATGGTGGGTAGTCTAATCTACTTGACTATCACAAGGCCAGACTTGAGCTACACAGTAGGCTTGGAGAGTTAGTTCATGCAGCTTCCGAGGAAGCCACATTTGGATGGAGTACGACGCACACTTAGGTATGTGCAAGGGACTCTTGACTACGCATTGTTCTATGCAGCAGATGCACCATTAGCATTGTATGGGTATACAGATGCAGATTGGGCAGGTAGCATTGTTGATAGGAGATCTACGAGTGGCTTCATGTTCTCTTTTGGGAGTGCTGCTGTTACTTGGAGCAGCAAAAAGCAGCCTACGGTTGCTTTATCGATCACAGAGGCCGAGTACAGAGGTGCAGCAGTTGCGGCATGCGAGGTAGCTTGGCTACGCACATTACTTGAGGACTTGGGAGTGCAAGTGGACCAGCAGATTGTCATTCATTGTGACAACCTCAGCAGCATGCAGTTGGCTAGGAACCCAGTGTTCCATGCTAGGACCAAACACATAGAGGTCCATTACCACTACGTTCGAGAGCGAGTGTTGGCGGGCGACATCGACTTGGTCTACGTCAGCACAAAGGAGCAGATAGCGGATATCTTTACCAAGGCCCTCGGAGCTGAGAAGCTTCGATGTTTTCGGACTATGCTTAGACTCTGCGACATGCAGAGCTCGAGGGGGAGTGTTGAGATGTCGAGCTCTACACCTTGAGCTGGCATCCACTACGGGTCTTGGCCGCTTACGGCATTTACTCACTGGCGCGTTAGGTGACCGACACGGAGGATCTCTGCCAGTGATTCTACAGCTGGACTACACTTATAGTGCCAGCCTAGTACGCTTCTAGCGAGTTCACACTTAGTGACCGCATGTACATATGTGCTACTTTTCAGCTTTAGCACTTAGTCATTTTGTACTCTCTTTTCTGTAAAGAAGAAGAAGAAGCTTTCCATCTCTGTGTGCTTTGTGCTTGTCTTGTGTAGCTCTCTTGCATCCTCATTCTTTACATCAAAGAATGAGGATTTTTAGGTCAAATGGACCTTTTATAAGAGTTTGACCCATTCACACATGGGTGCCCATAGTGGTCGGTTGTTTTGCAAAACTACTGTAAAAATAAGATAAGTGGTGCGCCTCTCATTGGTGATCGCCTACAAACCTATTGAACCAACAAGACCGGTCCATGACTCAATCAAATAAATAATATGCGTCTGTCGAAGGTGATATGGTGTCCGTTAGGGTTAACATGCCCCCCTTCCTGATGTAGATTCCATCCTCAGAAGCTATTGAGATGGCACCCGTTCGTCGAGGTGGAAGAGCATCCGAGATATAATGTCCTGAGCCTTCTTCAATCATTGCAAAATCACCAAAATTGGCACAGTAATTGCATTCTCATATACAATTAAAAAGCATATACAGCCGTAGGCACACAAGTTAATTGGTAACAAAATATTTAAACAATTTGTTAGCAGTAAAACATTAAACTGTAATATAATCAAACGCATAAGCAGTTGTAAAGTTCAAAAAATTAACAAGTCTGGGGTTGATAATTTAACGGTCTAGAGGCACTAGAGGTCAACTCTTAATACCATGGGCAATCTTCTCAATTCTCTCTCGTCAATTAAGTTGTTTAATCGCGAGAGTCAAGTATTTCATGTCCGAGGACTGACTAAAGGCTATACTTAGAAGACCTTGTAGTTAAGCTACGATAAAAGGAATTGCTCATGAAATCATCGCCTGAATAATTTCCTTTGTTTGAACCCCCCAAAGTTTTTTCACATTGATTCAATTTTGATGTGTATGCTTATTTTGTATGCCTTGGGCTTTTTGCTTTTCAAGGAAAAGCGGCCACACTAGGAACCTCTAGGGCTCTAATACCATAGGCAATACATATGAGCGAAGTACCAAATCAAGCTCAGATTTCTCTTCTAGCTTAAGATCTTACATTGTGGCACTTTTAATTTTTTTGTTTGTCATTGCATTTTAATTTTGTAACTTTGGGGGGTCATATGACATTGTTACCCTTCCAGGCTCATCACACTAGTAAACTCCCTTTCTAATACTTAAACTAAAGGTCAATAGGGACCGTAAGCCCACTAGAAATCCCTAGTACATTGCACACAATGCTGCCTGAATCGGATTAAGAACCTAAAGTAACCATTGATTATTAGGAAGGCATTCCCCATGGTATTAAGAGAAGATCTCTAACACCTAACTTGGTCAAACTAGCTTAGTCAGACTGCTTGATTCTTAAACCTAGACAAGGGATTATGACAAAAAAATTATATAGAACCTAATGTTTAATCTAAGAAAATGTATTGAATATTGTGCTACCAATCACATCTAAAGTAGACAAACATGGATGCAAAAAAAACAAGAGGCAATGCTAATAGTCAAGAAACACTTGTTCGTGTTGATGATCACGCTTGATTCAAAGAGTGAATGAGAGAAAGATTCCATGAAGTTTAAAATCCTAACAACAGCAACACGTTTCTGTACGCACTAGAAACCACAAAGAATACCTCTAGGAGGCACATCAGTGGAAAGAGACACCAACCTTTATTGAACACAATCAAGCAACGTAATGAACCCTAAATTAATTATTTGCACCCTCCTAGAGAGTGAAAGGAACAAGATATTGAATAGATGGGCGGGTAGCCCTAGGTCTAAACCCCTATCCTCGTCATCGTCCAAGAAAAACAAAGCCATCATTTGTGAGACCATGCATTCTATCTGTGTAATCATGTAACTCTTCCTCATCATTAGAGGCACAAATGTTCACTAAGAACATCACTAGGCATCTATAGTCATCTTGGTCAAAAGGGTAGTCTTGTGCAATTAGAGAGATGTTCTCTAGTAAGTATGGATCAGTCGTGGTTAAGAGACGTATCAACCATTCTAATTCCTCAAAATTATTCTCACACGCTAGCGTATCTACCAAATCCCATTCACACACAAGTACTGGGTACACTATGTGAAACACTTGTGGAAAGTAAAGAGGGTACCTCTCACCCAAGGTAGGAATGGATGACTCTATCTCACTAGCCATATTTGTACACAGAGATAGATTTTGGTTAGTGTGCAAATATTACAAGGGTCATGTTAAAAGGTTGGTCCTTGTGCATAATGTGTTTTTATGATTTTGGGTCATGTACTAGAACTTGTAGGTCTCAATCTTTCTGTTTGGTGGCTCTTGCTCTTTTACTTTTTTTGTTTTTTTTTCTTGAGTATAAGGCTATATATATACATTCCCTAAGATTGGGAGATTGATAGGTCAGAGAGGAAGGTTAAGAGGGGAGCAAGTGAATGATGGATGTCAGCAAACACTCCCCTCTTCCTTGGGTAGATCATACCTTTTGGAACGATGTTGTCACCTTTTCAAAACAATTGTTCCAAGTCATTATGGGTGAAGACTTTGACCAATAGTTTTTGACCTCCCTATGCGTTTCAACTAGTTGCAAGGGTGGTAAGGTACTCTCCCATGATTTTATTTGCAACGTTGTTATAGGCGGTGAACTTACAATGGGAGGTGCAAATTCTATCTTGTTTGTATGGATATTTACAATGGTAGGTGGAGGTTGTATTGAATCTTGTATTTTTGTATAAGAACTACATGAAGAGCAAGAAGCTTCATTTGTTTTTTCAATGTTGGAGCTGAGCGAAACAAGCCTTTCTCGCTTGGGTACCCAAACTAGCTCCGGACCAGGTGTGTAGTGTTCTGTGATCTTTCCCTTCCCACGATCTTCACTCGGATTTATCGTCACACGATTTGACTCACATGGATCAGGTGACAGGTAAGAACACAATTTACGTTTTGGCACCCAGATTTGATCATTTCCTTCATAGTAGCCTTGGGCTTCCAATAGTCATTTAGAAATCCAACGCAACATTTCTTACATTTTTGGGAGCGAGTGGGGCGTTTCTTACAAGGCTTCTATTTTTTAGCGTAAAAAGTCGTTGCTAAATAAGCTTTAGAGACCCACTTGTATGTTTTCTTAGTTATATTGCAATGGGTCTTGGGTGTCTCATATTTTGTTTCAGCAAAAGAAGTTGAAGCTCTAGAGATTTGTGCTATAGGGACATATGGTTCAACCTCCTGGACATGCATTGTTTTGGGTTGTATTTTCTCAGGAGGCAATATCTTAGGGACTATGGCTTGATTGGCATGGCTAAGAGTTGGTTTCTACGTTGTGACACTCCTAGTCTCCCAATCAATAGTGCATTTGGTGGCTATCATCCACACACGTCCTAGGTTTATATTGCCTTCCATACTTCCAACAGGCATGACCAAAAATTCTTGAGCCACAACCCCATTGTCATAATTGACAGAAGTATGCCAGATTCCAAAAACCGCAGTTTTTTTCTTGTTGACACCCTTGACTTGGATAGTACTCTCAGTTAGAGATGGCTTTCCTAATTGACACCACACCCCATATGATAGCAGATTATATTTAGCATCTGTGTCCAATAAGGTGTTCTATAGAACTTTCCCATAGACACTATTTAGCTCAATAGGGTATCGTAGAGGTGTGTCAAAGTCCAACCAATCATCCTCCGTTTCAACGTGAAATGCATGTGTAACTCCAAGGTTGGCCTCTTGTTGGCATCTTATACGTTTTTGTCGCTCCTTAGCCTCAGCTTGAGCTTGTATCATCTTCAATTCTTCTTGTTCCTTGGCTATCTTTTTCTGATGGATGGCTTGTAGCTCCTCTTGGCTTAAAGGAAGGGTTACCATCCCGACCTTCTTGTGAAGCTACTCACAGACTAGGAATTACAGATTCCCATGGCATAACTGCTTCTTGGCCATATACCATCTTGAATGGTGTACGATTAATAGCCACTTTTTGTAAGCAGTACGATAAGCCCATAAAGCTGATGTCAGCTTCAAACCCCAATCTATGCGATGAGCTTCCACTATTTTGGTCAAGATAGAAATTAAGGTCTTGTTAGTGCTCTCAACTTGGCCACTTTCTTTTGGATAATAAGGTGTATACTTATGATGGGCTATCATGAAGTTGGTAGTGAGTTTCTTTATAAAGAGAAACTTAGTAGTTGACCTTGCATCAACCTTGCGTGTCACCCTGGCTTCCTCCCACTTTGTCACACAGTCAGTGGCAACAATAATATATCGCGATTTAGTGTTACAAATTGCCAGACTAATCGGGCCTACAAAGTCTAAACCCCACTTTCAAATGTTTGAGTTACTTTAATAGGATGTAAGGTCATCTTAGCCTTTTGTTGTGTGACCTTATAATGTTGGTATTCATCACAACATTTTGCAAAAAGTGATGCATCTTTGAATTATGTGGGCCACCAATAGCCTTATTGCAACACCTTTCTAGTAATTATTTCCCCTGAAAAATATCCTCCAACTACACCCATGTGGGCTTCTTACAATATGTATAAATACTCATCCTCATGAGCACAATGTTTGAGAATATCATCCTTCCCTAGCTTGTAGAGAGTTCCTACAATTAGAGAATAAGGTTCAAATTCCTTTAACAATTTTTGAGCTATATCCTTGCAAAGCTGTTTGGGTGGAAAACCGTTTAACTAAAAAGTCCACAATCTTCTCACTCCATTCAAACATGATCTCGACTAGGAATAGGGAAGTATCGGGCAATTCATCATCGATTCCAGTAGGGGCTTCACCATTGGGTAGGCGAGACAAATGATTGGCCATGACATGTCTTTTATCGAGTCTCACCACAACAGTAAAATCAAACTCAAGAAGAATTAACAACCATCGTGTAATTCTTCACGTGGAACAAGGTTTATTTATTAGATACAACAATGCTTGATGATCAACATAGAAAACAAACTTGTTGGCAAGAAGGTAGTAGCAAAATTTTTTCACCACGTAAATCATAGCTAAACCTTCTCACTCTGTAGTGGTGTAGTTCCTCTCAGCATCATTCAATTGATGACTTGCAAAGCTAATGGGGTAGTCCAATTTAAGTTCTCCTGGTTGAGCTAGAACACACCCAATAGCAAAATTCGATGCATCAATATGCACATGGAAAATTACATTCCAATCAGGCACTCATAGAATGGGAGCACTAGTCAAGGTCTTTTTCAATAACGACTCATAAGCATGGTCACACTCCACGGTCCAGTGGAACTCAATAAGAAGCTTGTACAAAGGGCGAGCTATCTTGGCAAAGTTTAAAATAAACCACCTATAATAATCAACATGGCCCATGAACCTTTGAACTCCTTTATAGTTTGTAGGTGGTGAAAAATTGCCAAAATTGGCATTTGAAAGGGTTTAAGGAGATGCGATACAATCTGCACTTCTCAAACACTTTTTGTAAACATGATAGATATTCTTTTTGAGAGGGATAAACACAAAGGTCATCTAAGAAAGCTTCACAAACTCCCTCAAATATTTTCTAAAAGCAGTGTTTATCAATCTCTGGAAGGTAGTAGGGGCATTGGTTAAGCCAAAAGCCATAACACGAAATGCAAACACTCCAAATTTGGTTATAAAAGCAGCTTTATCTTGGTCCTCTAGTGCAATTACTATTTGATTGTAGCCAGAGTACCCATCTAAGAAGCTATAAGCTTCCTTCCCTGCAACTCTTTCAAGCACATGTTCTTAATATGGCAAGGGGTAATGGTCTCTCCTAGTGGCGGCATTGACCTTCTTGAGATCCACGCACACTCTAAGTCTCCCATTCTTTTTTGGCACAATAACTATTGGAGACACCCATTCTGAGTGCTCAATACGATATATGAATCTGCATTTAACAAGCTCTTCAATCTCTTCTTGAACAATCTTTGCATACTTAGGATTCATTGGGTAGGGTCGTTGCTGAACTGGTTTAGCCATGTTATTCATGGGGATAGTGTGTTGCACCATAGAAGGTGGAACACCTTTCATATCATGATATGTCCAAGAAAATATATCCTTGAATTCCTTGAGAAGTTCTTTAAGTACATACTCCTCAGCCAGATCTTGGGCAATGAAAACAGGTTTGGACTCCATTACTTCCATCGATAGGTTTTCTCTGGGCCTTTGTATACACCACTTTGCACTCCTATGTGGTGTAGGATTTGAAATGATCAGGTGCAGGGTGTAAGTGTGTGGGGTCTTGGGAAGAGTCACTAGATGAATCGCTACTCATGTCTTCTCCTCTCCAGGATAGATTGTCATCTACGGTACCACTGGGCCCTGAATGGTTTGTCCCCACATTTACACCAAGATTTAACTCAAATTCTTTGTCCTCAAAGTTGATTTCAATTGATGATCCTAACTTTGAATCATGTGGGCTAGAATCTTTTGAGACGCTACTAGTTCCAATGTCAGTCAAGCCTTCATCTTGTAGGTCATCAGAAGCTATATGCATTGCTCCTATCATATTTAAGGGTACAAGTTGTGGCATTTTATCCCCCTTAGGTGTTACCCAGGTCGTCCCCCTATTGCCCCAAGTGTCTATGGTTGCTGCTAAGTGGACCCAATCCACATTGTCAGACTCAGTCATCCCATGTAGAACATCCACATAAGGAGAATCTTCCCCAACACCAGTGTTTATTTTACACGTGTAACAATACTTCAATGGGGCTGAGTGAACTATGGTGTTAGATCTTTGATCAATTATAAATGTGTTCCCTAGAGGATGTGCCTGATCAGTTACAAGATCAACTCGAATGACAAATTCTTGGAGCTGCAAGTAGACATGGTTTTTAGATCAGTCATGCATCATTTTGCTTCCTTCATGAAAGGACATCCTAAGATCATCTCCGATGACATAGTGTGCTTGGAAAAATCCATAACAATGAAGGTATTCCTTATTTTTTGTCCAAAGACCGTGATCTTGAGATCTTCTAGCATCCCAATAGGCTTAACAATAGTCACATTGGCCATCGTTACCTCTATGTTTGTAGTCCCAAGGTGAGGTCTTCCCATAGTTTCCCATCAAATTTTAGTCACAATGCTAACCCCAACACCACCATCAAGGATTCCCTTCACAGTTAATCCCTTGGTAGTGATTGGTATGGTCGTATTGGATTCATCGCATTCAAAGTATTGTCCCAACTTGCTAACATGTATTTCAACAACGGAGTTCTTATTTAGATTGGGTTGTGGATCTAAATGTTCCTCCTCTATTGACGCTTCCTTCACTCCATCCATCTGTGCAAATTGTGGTAGACCGACCTTCAGTTCTCCATTGAGGAAATCTTGAAGGGCTAAGAATAGCTCGGGGTCTCCATATAGCTTAGACATGATGGTGGTTCTAACTTTTGAAGCCATGAAATCCATTAATTTGGCAATATTTAATGACACTTTTTGGGCTTCAGTCCCTTGACATGGGGAAGATGGGATCTCCATTTCTTTGATAGGGTCAGGTAATCCCTCTATAAATATTCTCTCTAGCAAGAAGGGAGTACGCCCACTTTCCCATGACTTAAAGTCACTTTCTACAATAAGAGCTCCGAAAAATGGTATCCGCGTTAGCTTGCTGCTAACATTCCCCCCCTCCTCATCTATGTCGTCCATGACACAGCTTTATGGGTTGAAGTAGTCTTTGGGTTGACGACTGGCGAGGCGGTCTTTAAGCGCATTTAGTGCCTTTTGGTATGTGATCTTCCTCTCTTTATCTAGCACTTGTAAGAACTGCATAGTGACTCTGTTTTTCAGCTCCACAACTGAGTAGCCTACAAATTGTGATGTCAGGTTGCTGATCATTGGCCCAAATATTTTTGTTCAGAAGTAAAGAAACCTGTGTAGAACACTATTTCAAACGCCAGTATATTGTGAGAAGGTAAAAACATGCATCTGGCGTAAAAGCCATAGAGGACTTCTTCGGAAGGTTGACCACTAAGGTCGTAGCATAATCCTTTATTACCCTCAAGGAATGACATCCAAGGGGCACCTGCTTGCTCTGGCTCATGGAATATTTCGATGCAGGTGAGCAACATTCATCATATTTAATATAGCATAGCACAAGATAAATCCGATAGAATTTTGAAGAAGGACATGGCACCCATTTGGGTTTTCACCATGTACTCTTCTGTCAGTGGTCCCTTTTCTGGACCATGCAATCGGGGGTAGTTCAGCCAAGTTGGCCGCTTCTTTGTTAGTGCCTCATGTGCTTACCAGGTCCTTACTCTTGGTACAGGACAAAAAGTAGGATCCTTTTGTATGGCCACAGGTGCTCTTGTGAACATAATCAAATACCTTGGATTCTTGTTCAACCAGCTCAGCCTCCACTTTGGGTGGTCTTGATATGTTCCTTCTACCTACATGTCTTTATACATCCTCTCTTTGACTTGGAGCAACTCCACCTTTATCAAAGGGTAGGGTAGGGATTGTTGGTGCCATTGTGCATTGATTTGATTAGGAGTGAGTTGTGTAACGTTGACAGAGTGAAGAACTCTTAGCTCCCAATCCATTGCTGCCTTCCACTACTCATCTACCTCTTGTGTAATCTTCTCTTTCAGTGCATCTTCCTCAGCCTTTGACATTGGCATTGTATCCGTTTCGGTTATGTGTACTTGAAATTCCTCCTCGCCACTTAGCTCTTTTGCTGGATGTGTCTCCATCTTAGCAAATGAAACTGAGGGGATCTCTATCTGCTTGCCCTGAAGTTCCTATCTCTTCTGGTGTTTTTGGATGTTCCTCTCTCAACAGTTGGTTGACTCTTTTAAGCTCAGCTATTTCTTTCAGCAGTTGGTTGACTCTTTTAAGCTCAACTATTTCTTTCAGCAGCTTGTCTTCTCTTTGCACCCGCATTAAAGCCAGGTCTCTACGCTGAGACTGCTCTAGTTTAAGCTCGAGCTCGAGGTCCTTGTCCTTGTTCTCCATCTTAGCAAATGAAACTGAGGGGATCTCTATCTATGGCTGCTCTGAAGTTCTTGTCTCTTCTGGTGTTTTTGGTTGTTCCTCTCTCAACAGTTGGTTGACTCTTTTAAGCTCAGCTATTTCTTTCAGCAGCTTGTCTTCTCTTTGCACCCGCATTAAAGCCAGGTACCTCTCTACGCTGAGACTGCTCCAGTTTAAGCTCGAGCTCGAGGTCCTTGTTCTTTTTCTCTAATGCTTTGTAGACCTTGTCTGTTCCTTTGATCGAGGCTACGGCTGGATTCTCTTGTACTTGCTCCGCAAGAAAATTGCATGATCATTTATTCTTTGTTCTAAGTATTGTAGTGAGGCGTTCGCTACATCTAGCTGTACTTGCATTTTTTGAAGTGACAGGGTTGTAGTTAGAAGTTTGTTTGTAGCTTTTGTCAGTTGTTCATCTTTTTCTTTGCAAGCATCTAGTAACTTTGTGAGTAGGTCACCTAATTCCTCCATCTCTTTTTGCTGCTTATCCCTTGCTAGCTAATGTTGTTCAGCTTCAGCTTTCAACTCCTGCACTTGCCTTTGTAGATCGGTGATGACATTTAATCGGTCATCTAACTCCCCTTAGAGTGCGTCAATCACTATCTCAAGTTCTTTAGCCCTTGAGCTGCGGCTAAGTGCTGCTGAGCGGAGTCTTTTCGTCATGTCCTGCATTTGCTTGGCATACTTGTTGACTTGTAGGATCACTTCATTGTTTGATTTCCAATCCTCATTTTTGGCTAGCTGCCTAGATGTTTCTGCAGTCTCTTATGTATCTTTTGGCTGCGTCATGGCGGCTAGTTGTGGTTGTTCTTGAGGCTGTGGCTGATCATCTCTCGCTTTGGTATCCTGAGGTTTTGTCAATGCCTCGGCCTTTTCTTACTATGTTGAGGTGGAAGGTGTTTCCTCGGCCTCCGGTTCTCTTGTTTGCTTAAAGTTTGTGGTGTCCTCTGGTGCAAGACTCACTGTCCTTTCTCGCTCTGGTTCTTGCTCTATATGTTGCTCTTGTGTAAATTCAGCTGCTTGTTGTGTCAATTCAGCTGCTTCTCTTTGTTCAGGCTCTGTCTCCTTGGTGGGCTCATGTTCTTTGGTTTTTTTGGCTGGTGAAGGTGGTGGGCTAAACATGAGGTGATCATGTTCTGAAACAGGTAAAGAAGGTTAGGGAGACACATCACCTTGATCCTATTGTGCTTCTCCTTGTGCAGTTGCTTCCTCTTCTTTCTTTTGTTGCTCTGCCACCTATTTAGCTTTCTGTTCCACTTCTTGGGCTTCTTTCAGCTTTAAAGCTTTTGCTTCTTGATACATTTTTGCCAGTAATTCTGAGGGGTCTTCTGCCTGTTTCCTGGTATGGTGCTTTGTTCTTGCCCCTTTGAGTTCAATGGGTACCCACTTTGCCAGATCCTTGCCTTGTGCTTGGAGACTGCGTTCGTAAGAGTGCTTTTCTATTTCAAATCGGGCTTGTTTTTGTACAGGTTCCTCCTAGTGTGCTGCCACAACTTTTCTCGTCATCTCTTCCCTTCGTGCTTTTTATTCCTCATTATCTAAACTTTCATTGCTATTCCGTTCTGGTGAACTCTCAGTAGACTCTTCGTGAGACTTGTATGTTCTCTTGGCAGATCTTGTAGCTTGAGGGAGGGTTGTGCTGACACTATCCAAGTGTTCTGATCTGGAACAGGCGGCAAGTTGTAGGGGGCCATGCTGATAGCATGGTAAGAAATCTTGGTCATAACCTCTGGTGCTCCCAGGTATGTAATTTTTCCTTCTTTATTTGTCCCTTTCAATGTGGACAACATGTATTGTGTATGGTCAATTGGTTGCTTGGTTGTTGATTTGAGAACTTGTGTAAAGGTTGTGGCAACCGCATGATTTGGTGTCATATACCTTGGCAGCCTCTTGGTGAGGAAGTGGAAGTGCTAGTCGTACAACCTTGCGGGATCTTCCACCTATTTTTGAATGAGGTTGGCAAATGTCGCAGTGGCGGTTTCTTTGGTGAAGGTGCTTGCCGTCTTTCTGTCCTTTGCCTTCATTGTCATTCCCTCTGTTGGCAGTTTGAGTGCTTCTACCACTATCTCTCTGGTAATCCCCACTTCAACTTTTTTCTCTTGCTGGTCAAAGATTTGAGCGGTTCCATCTTCTTTGATTGTGGACAAAAGCTCATAAGCTTTTTGGAAGTCCACTCCACAGGGCTCTTGTTCATAAAATTCTCTAATACCAAGCCTTCTATTGGCTTTTTTTGTCTGGGGTTTTGCGACGACATCATAAACTTCTTTTGGTAGGAGTTGTAGCTCTACCTGATGTCCCTCTTTGCTCTTGAATCTTCTGGTGAACACTGTGGTGTTATGCTCTTCAAGCTGTTCTCTTGACAGATAGGTTGCTTTGGCCGTTTTGGCTGAATCGGGGTCCAGTTGGTATGGTGGTATCTCTTGCAACTCTTCTTTTTGATTAAGCTTCTTCTTGGCCCTCTCTGCGGCTTGCATGGCTCCTGTTGAGCAAATAGAGTGTCAAAGTTAGCAAATTTGGCAGATTTTCTCTGAAATGTCCTTCAATCTGAAATGCCCACAAATTTGGTCCAATTTGCTTCAAATCAAGTTTTGAACATGCATAGATGCATAAAAACATGTAAAGATCAAAATTATGAAGTCAAAACAAAAATTTGCAACAAAAGTAAATAATCGCAATTATTTACAGCTGAGTAATGTTTTCAACTTTTTGCAAATTTGGTATTACAAGCTTGAATATACCAAATACCTACTTTGAGTGAAATATGGGCTCATTTGGATGCACATAGTGAAAATGGTGCCAGATTTAAGCTTTAGGTCTCTGAAACAGTAGATATAAAGGAATTTTGAGATTTTGAGCTCCAAATTTATTCAAACTTGGCTAGTGGTCTTAGGACATCATGTACATTGGATCTATGATGGCAAAGTTGCAAATTTCCTTCATCTTGGCCAAAAAGCAAATAATAGCGATTATTAACTTTTCTATCAAAATAAACTTTTTTTTGGCACAACTTGGTTCTAGGCATGGTATAGATCCTCTATATGTGATATGAGCTAATTTGGATCAAAAAATGTGGCTCATTACTCAGAAATTGGCTTGAAAGGACTTCTTTGTGTTTTTTGGCAATTTCCCAAGTTATAGTTGATCATTTTAGCTCATATTTGAAATTTGGCATGTAATAGGTGTGAACAAGTGATAGGTGAGGTGATGACGCAAATTTCAAGCCAAAATAGTGCAAAAGTAAATAATCACTATTATTTACAACAGTAAACATTTTCTTGCAAAACTTGTAAATTTTGACCTAAACACATTCTATACACCTCAAACAAGTCCTAAATTGAATTTGGTAAAGTTTGGTCTTGCCGGCATCACTTTGTGCTTTGTTCGACTCTGAAATCACCGATTTCTGTGACTACACTGCCTGTTGAGTTACCAAGCCTCACACTTCTAAGCTTTAGTGCATAAGCTCCTCCCTCTTACTTAGATATGTCGATTCTGATGCCTAGCCTAACTCATTTTAACTTCGTGGCATTATGCATTAATTTCGCATTTCAAGTTACTTGTTTGATTCCAGAATATTGGAAAAGACGACGTGTTTATCCCAAAGAGTCTACAACAAGAGTCAAAAGTATTTAAGTCCAGTGAAGCCAAGGAGAAGAGTCCAAAAGAAACTCACGCACCAAGCACTGTGAAGTGCTAATATGTACTCAAAACCCACAAGTAAACATTGGGAGGGTCACTTTTTGTGCCTTTGAATCTCTATCCTTCTTTTTTTTTGGGGTTTTTCTACATCCTGTCTAAACTTCATCATTCTTAGCTGCTTGCTTGTATGGTTGGGCAGGGTGAATTTGTTATTATCCAAATAATGAAATCTATTGAAATCTTTGACTTGTTATCTTTTGGTTTTGGTCCAGGAGGGTCGCATTGCTAAGGAAGTAACAAACCTTGAGGAAGAGACGGGATTTAAGTTGCGGGTGCTAGCCCAAAATTATCCAAATACTCCAGGTTTTGAGCCAGACAATAAAAGAAGTGGACAACACCCTTTTGATTATGATCATTGTTTGTTGAAAGGACTATTTGTTTCAGGGCTTGCAATCAAGGATTTCTGGAAAGTGGATGATAGCACAATCGTATTTGTTGCAGATCCCTCTCTTGGTGGTTCCAAAAGTCATGGTGGACATCACATCGTCAAGCGTTTGGGTGCCCTATTGACTCTCTCAAGACTTGTTGCACCCAATTTTGGCCCATTTGGAGTCAATTTGACCTCGTATGTCGAATTTGACGCTTTGTAGCCTTCTAGCCATTTTTTGCTTTCCGAGGACTTTGCTTGATTGATTTTATGAAACCAATCATATACATTGTATATGAACCTCGTATGCAAGCTGTCTGTGGAGTCAGAATGCAATTATGGCAAAAACCTAGCTTTTCTACTTGGGACCCCCTCGACCCTTGCCAAATGGTCAGCTGATGATATAGAAGTGTTCTATTATGTTGGGACATGCGAAAATTCAAATCTCATCCGATTTGGTTGAGTTGGCAAGCCGCTATGGTCAATTTTTGGTTGAAGGTCTTCGTGCACTGCTTGGATTCTAGGGTTTTTTCTAGGGGTTTACACTAGCTATCGGCTGTACAAAATGGATCATTGATGAGTAAAGAACTTACCCCTCATGTCTCATGTCAGACGGTGCTGAAAAAAGACGACTGTGGGCTTCGAAAAAGACGCGCGAAAGAGGTTGAAAAGCTCTCTCTCCAAAGGCATCAAGTGGAAATGAGGTGGTTTTAGCCTACCTTGGATATCTATACCCGGACTTCCCAAACCATTTTCCCCCAGATTCCCCTGTTAGTCCTACCAGGCCGTGAAATCTATGTTAGACTCATAAATTTCCCCGATTGGATTCCTGTAGCTCATTTTGCAAGAATTCGGTGCAAAAGTAGGTCTGGCCGGCTAATTTAGGCTTCCCGCTTCCATCTGCCGATTTAATTGAAATTTTTTGTGCTTATCCACCTTGTCTTTGTAATCACCACCGTGTCTTCAGTTTTTTCATTTGCGCTCCTTTGCTATTTATTATTAAATTTTGACTTTTTTTAAAAAAAAATAAAGAAAATAACAAAATGCTCTAAAAAAGCAAAGTGAAAATCCAATAATTAAGAAAATTCATTGAAAAACACAGCTTTATTGTTTTTTGTTGGATTTCTCCATTTTTAAGTCTCAATATCGAGAAAAATGATGAAAAATAATCAAAAAGGTCTATTTTTTACGATTTTCTGATAGTATATACACTAGTTATACTCATCGGGGAGATATTATCAGTTAATTTTTTCCTGTTGATGATTTATAAGGGCATTATTAGGTAATTTTGCAAAAAATCACACGTTAATATCAAACTTTTTTCTTCCCTCTTCAAACATTGCCCTTAATTACTTAGTACTCTTCCACCCCTCCTAGATGGCGTACTCCGGGACGACTGTGTGCATGGGTTGAATAATCTTGTCTATGCATAGCCTTGGTTGGATCTACCATGCTTTGAAGATCAATGCAGTTCAAACCATTATGTTGTGCAAGAGGTGGGTCTTGAGTGATTAACTCAAGGGTTTCTGATGGCGTACTCCGGGACAACTGTGTGCATGGGTTGAATAATATTGTCTATGCATAGCCTTGGTTGGCTCTACCATGCTTTGAAGATCAATCCAGTTCAAACTATTATGTTGTGCAAGAGGTGGGTCTTGAGTGATTAACTCAAGGGTTTCTGATGTCGAGGCTTGTTGATGTTGTCTTCCAAAGAGCAAATCTTGTAGCCTGTAGGCTCTTTGCTTTCAAACCATTATGTTGTGCAAGAGGTGGGTCTTGAGTGATTAACTCAAGGGTTTCTGATGTCGAGACTTGTTGATGTTGTCTTCCAAAGAGCAAATCTTGTAGCATGTAGGCTCTTTGCTTGATTGTGCCATCAGGATGCTTTAGCACGCTAATTTCTTGAGCTTTTGGTATCAAGAATGATTGTTGCCGAGCTTTTACCCGCCATTGGTATCTTGTTTTGTCTTTGTTAGAATGGTGTGATTGAGGTTTCTGAGACTTAACTCCCCATTGCTTGATTTGTTTCCAGTTTGCGGAGAAAATAAGTGTTCTTTTTCCTTCCAAACCCATTTCATGTTAGGTTCCTTTCTCGAAGATGCTCGTCTCTGTGTTTTGACGTTTGGAACCATCTTTGGTATTTTCGATGTTGTTTTGGACACCCAGATTTGTATTGGCTTGTCCTTAAGCTGTGCTTTCGGTAGCCAACTTTGCCTGACTCCTTGCATGCTACTTGTAGCATTTTCCTTTCGATAGGATGAAGAAGATTGATTACTTCGTGGTTTGCTCTGCTGGTAACTTCCTCTCCATTCCTCCTTGCTTGGTGCAATTGGAACAATCACTTGTCCGCCTTTAAGTGATAGCTTGAGCTGATTCGTATCCCAATGTGGTACTGCCTTCTACGTCCGCATCCATGAGATCCCAAGAATCATCATCTCATTCATGTGTTGATTTGGTAAGTATACAAACTGATGAGGACATGAACATCCATGTACTATCACATTCAAGTTGACTATTCCCAATGTTGGTTTTGGGTTCTTGTTGCATCCTTTGATAGTCGCTATTCCTACCGTCAATGAATAACTTGTTGCTTTCTTGTATGTGGAATAACTGACTGTATTTACTCTAGCTCCTGTATCGACCAATGCATTTGTGCTATGGTTCTTGAGTTGTACTTTGATGCGAAGGTCCATTCCATCTAACCATTCATCATCTGTTGACACTGCATCTTTTGGAAATTCCCATTGTCGGTCATCTATTTCCATGGTGTTGATGGGAATAGGTATTTGTTGATTCTTGTGTTGTCGTTCTCGAGCCTCAACTCTTGCTTGGATTTTTCTAAGCTCTGCTTGTTCCTTGGCAGCCTTCTTTTGATGGATGCTTGCAACTCTTCCTGGTTTAGAGGATCATAATATCTTTTGAATTTACTCCCATTAAGGAATCCAATGGTTTCAACTCCATCTAGAGTCTCCACACGAATGGTACCTTGCGGGGTAATTTCACACACTCGATATGGTCCCTTACCAGCGTATTTCAATTTCTTCTTTTCATTACGTACCCCATACATAAGAACTTTATCACCAACCTTGATGTCTTTATCCTTTAAATGGCTATCAAACCACTTCTTTCTCCTATCCTTCTCCACTAGAGCATTTCGCACAGCTAATTGCCTCTCTTCATCTAGCCTTTCTAGGATATATAATCGCTCCACTAAGGGGTTACCATCCCAACCTTCTTGAGAAGCTACTCGAAGACTAGGAATGACAAACTCCCATGGCATAACTGCTTCTTGGCCATACACCATCTTAAACGGTGTGCAATTAATAGCAACTTTATACGCAGTACGATAAGCCCATAAAGTTGATGTAAGCTTTAGGTCCCAATCAGTGCAATGAGCCTCAACTGTCTTTGTCAAAATGGAGATGAGAGTTTTGTTGGTACTCTCAGCTTGGCCATTTGCTTGGGGATAATAGGGTGTAGACTTGTGGTGAGATATCATGAAGTTTGATGTGAGTTCTTTTATTACTTCATTTATAAAATGAGTTCCATTGTCACTCACAAGTTCAAAGGGGCATCCAAAACGTGTGATAATGTTCTCAAAGAGGAACTTAGCTGTTGTTTTTGCATCCGCCTTTCATGTTGCTTTTGCTTCAGCCCATTTGGTTACATAGTCGGTAGCCACAATGATATATCGTGATTGCGTGTTACGTGCAACCGGACTAATCGGTCCTACGAAGTCTAAGCCCCACTTTTCAAATGGTTGGGTTACCTTGATGGGATGTAGAGGCATCCTATCCCTTCTTTGTGGCTTCTTGAAGCATTGGCATTCATCACATCCCTTTGCAAAAAGTGATGCATCCTTAAACAGAGGGGGCCACCAATAGCCTGACTGTAAGATCTTTTGGGCAGTCAACTTTCCTGAAAAGTGACCACCAGCTACGCCCATGTGTGCCTCTTGTAGAATATATAAATACTCATCCTCGCGGGCACAGCGTCTAAGAACATCATCTTTTCCTCTCTTATAGAGAGTTCCAGCTAGTAAGCAATAGGGTTCGCATTCCTTGATTAGTTTTCGAGCTATATCTTTTCGCAACTCTTTGGGTGGAAAACCATTAACTAAGAAGTTAACAATCTTTTCACTCCATTCAGGCATTGTCTCAACAATGAACAAAGGAGTATCAGGCAACATCATCAACCCCCGTAGGAGCTTCGCCATTAGGGATACGAGATAAATGATCCGCCATGACATGTTTCCTCCCAGGCCTCACAACAACGGTGAAGTCAAACTCAAGAAGAATTAACAACCATCGTGTAATTGGACCTGTGGAACATGGCTTGTTTACCAAATATAGCAATGCTTGATAATCAACATAAAACACAAACTTGGTAGCAAGAAGGTAATAGCAAAATTTCTTTACTGCGTAAATCATAGCTAGACCTTTGCGCTCTGTAGTAGTGTAGTTCATCTCGGCATCATTTAATTGGCGACTTGCAAAGCTAATAGGGTAGTCAAATTTATGTTCTCCTGGTTGAGTTAGAACACACCCAATAGAAAAGTTTGATGCATCAATATGCACATGAAAAGGTACATTCCAATCAGGTGTTCGCATGATTGGAGCACTTGTTAGGGCCTTCTTTAATAACTCATAAGATTGATGACATTCTTCCGTTCAGTGAAACTCGATAAGAAACTTGTACAATGGACGCGCTATCTCGGAAAAGTTTAAAATAAACCTTCGATAATAACCAACCTGGCCCATAAATCTTTGAACTCCTTTATAGTTCGTAGGTGGTGGCAAATCGGCAATGGCTTTAATCTTACTCTCATCTGTGGATATCCCGTTCTTGGACACTATATGTCCTAGAATGACTCCATGCTTAACCCAAAATTGGCATTTGAAAGGGTTCAATGAGATGCGATAAAATCTGCACCTTTCAAATATTTTTCGTAGATATAACAAATGCTTCTCCCAAGAAGAATAAACACAAAGGTCGTCTAGGAAAGCTTCACAAAACTCCCTTAGAAATTCTTTAAACGCAGTGTTTATTAATCGTTGGAATGTAGCAGGGGCATTTGTTAATCCAAAAGCCATAACACGAAATGCAAACACTCCAAACTCTGTGATAAAAGCAGTTTTAGCTTGGTCCTCTAATGAAATTGTGATTTGATTGTAACCAGAGTACCCATCTAAAAAGCTATAAGCTTCCTTGCCCGCAACTCTTTCAAGCACATGTTCTGAATATGGCAAGGGATAATGATCTCTCCTAGTAGCTGCATTAACTTTCTTGAGGTCCACGCACACTCTTAGTTTCCCATTCTTTTTTGGCACAATGACTATTGGAAAAACCCATTCTGAGTGCTCAATAGGGTATATGAATCCACATTGGATAAGTTTTTCAATCTCCTCTTGTACAATTTTGACGTACTTAGGATTCATTGGATAGGGTTGTTGCTGGACGGGTTTAGCAATGTTGATCATGGGAATTGTATGTTGCACCACAGAAGGTGGAACGCCCTTCATGTCATGATATGTCCAAGCAAAGATATCCTTGTATTCCTTGAGGAGCTCCTTAAGTACAGTCTCTTCAGTTTCGGTAAGGTCTTGAGCAATAAAGACTGGTTTAGACTCCTCATCTGGTTCTGCTAATTCTATCTCTTTAACTACCGCTGGACCATCATAGACTCCACTGCTTCCATTGGTAGGTATTTGTTGGGCTTTGGCATACACAACCTTTCACTCCCCCGTGGTATAAGATTTAAAATGTTCAGGAGCCGTATGTAAGTCAGCAAGCTCTTGTCCTGACAGAGACCTTTCTTTTAGTTCTGCCTCCTTTTGTTGTTGTGCTAACTCTCGGTTTTGACGTCTTCTTATAGTTCGACTCAATTTCGGCTCTGTAACCACATGACACTCTGGAGATGTTCACCCCAATTGTCTACTAGCTTTCGATGAGCATCACATGCCCCTAGATAGCTAAGCCATTCTACAGTAGATCTTTCCTTGTTTATCCTGCTCTCACATTTGCTCGATATCGTCGTCTCTTATATGACCTTTGTTTCTTGTTAAGGTTTTGATTTTGGTAAATGTTTGAACTTGACTCGCCTGATAGGTCTTCGCTTGTATCTTCTTCACTCTCATATAAATTACCATAGATGGTCGTACTAGGCCTTGAGTGTTTAGTTTCTATACTTGGTTCACTCGATGTTTCCTCAAGTTCTGAATCCATTTCTCCCTGAGATTCCGTTTCTAATGTGTATTGGCCTGAAGCCTTTGAGGAATCATCAGTTTCACTCTCAGGTAGGTGTGCCTCTTTCTTATCATCGGATGTTACATGCGCTACACCTAACATGTTTACTGGTGCAATGTGTGGTATCTCTTCCCCATCTGGTGTTACCCAGGTTGTTCCTCTAGCTCCCCATGTATCTATAGTTGCCGCTAGGTGTACCCAATCGACATTGTCTGACTCAGCCATTCCGGGTAGGATATCCATATAAGGAGAGTTCTCCCCAATATCCGTGTCTTCGTTACACGTGTAACAATACTGTAATGGAGCTGAGTGAATTGTTGTGTCTGATCGATTATCAATGATGAATTTATTTCCTAGAGGATGCGTTCGACCACTTAAAAGATCAACTCGAATGACAGAGTCTTGGAACTGTAAGTAGACGTGGTTTTTGGACCAGTCATGCACCATTTTTGCTTCCCTCATGAATGGACGCCCTAAGATCATCTCAAATGACTGTTAAGGCGGTTACGCCGCTAGCGGAAGCTAAATAGCAAGAACTCAACCAACAATAGAACTTGTCAGACGAGGACGGAGCTTGACCCGCAGGCGCATGGAAACAACTAGGTGGGTGTCAAATCACCTACTCGACCTTCTAATGACAATCACTACTAAGGAAATCAAATCTAAGTTCTAAAATACGCAAGTGACTGAAATCCGTACTACGAACGAATGCTATACGAAACAGGATCTAGAATCATTGAATCGATCTCAAACTCAAGGGGAAGTCTATACACTAGGTAAGAACAACACCCTAAAGACTTGAACTGCAAAATCAACCTATAACCACTCCGTGCGGTAAACGCGTATGAAGACAGGCCAAAATATACAGGTGACCGAAACTTGACCCCGATGGTACTAATGTGTAGCTCTACTCGTTGTGGTTCTATAGATATGCTGCACACTCAATTCCGACACACGAGTTGGAAGAAAACTCACACCGAAACTCGTATGAACTTACCACACATAGAAGCCGATAGCGCGCACTCTTGGTATCTATGCGTAGCTCTGGCCGTTGCTAACACAATGGCGGTGTCGCTTCTCCAATGGCGGCTCCATAGCTCGCGTAGCAAGTAGATAAGACTCTCTCTCTCTCTCTCTCTCTCTCTCTCTCTCTCTCTCTCTCTCTCTCTCTCTCTCTCTCTCTCTCTCTCTCTCTCTCTCTCTCTCTCTCTCTCTCTCAGACACAGTCACGACGCTCAAAAACTCACTTTGATTAATAATCTGAATCTGCCTAGGTTACAAAGACTTTGGCTTATATACCTCATCCTTGGAGGTGAGAACATCTCTAACTAATTACATCAGCAAGTGAAATTACTTCAGGATTACAAGCTGGAAACTCAATTGAGTCTCGTTACTTAATGAATGGCTCAAATCAAAATTAATGTCGGAAAGACATTTATTACAATCAATGGTTACAAAATGATGAGTGTGAGCAAAAATGTGGGTGTGATCCTCTCCTGGCTCAACACTCCCCCCCCCCCCCCCCCCGCGTTCATGTCGTCCCTGACATGACTTTTATGCTGGGTCAATAAAGTCCTGTCGTCTTGAGCATCTGCAAATGTGATTCATATCGTAGGTTGCCAATGGTCAAGGTTGGGCCGAATATTTTTCTTTCGTGGGTGAAAAAGCCGGTGTAGAAAGCTTCTTCGAATGTTTGCATGTGGAAGCTAGGCAAAAACATAATCCTTTGGTATAGGAGGTGTAACACTTTTGGAGAAGGCTGCAATGAAAGATCGTACATCATATCAGACACAGTGTCGGCCATCGATAGTAGACTCGAGGTCGTGGCTTTATCTGGCGCGAACACTTCAATGCAAGCTAAGAGAGTCCTGCAGATTTTCTTGAGCATCTCACATGAAAGGTCAGGAGAGCCAGTAAAGAGCTTGATGGTGCCCGTTAGGGTTTTCACCATGTAGGCTTTACCTATTCTCTCTCCTGCCTTTGGTCCTGGCATCCTGGGATAATTAAGCCAATTTGGCTTCTTTTCTGCAATCCTGCCATGCTCTTTCCAGTTTCTGACTCTTGGCACCGGGCAGAAGGTTGCATCCTCCCGGATCTCCTTTGGTGCCTCCACCAAGTAGATGAGGTAGGCTGGGTATTTGTTCAGCCAACCTTTCCTCCATCTAGGTTGTGAATCTACTATCTTCTTTGATTGTTCCTCCTTTGTGATGTCGCCTTCGTAAAGAGCGACATACTGCTCCCCTTCTAGTCTCTTTTTCGTCTTTAGCACTTCAAATTTCATCAAAGGGAAAGGCAGGCTGGGTTGCATCCACTGTTCATGGAGCACTTTTGTGTCTAGTCCCTGAAGTCTAATGGAAATTAGGAGTCTCCTCTCCCATTCCATTTCCGCCTTGGCACTCTCCTCTGCTGACTTTTCTATTTGGTCATGGAGCCTTTGTTCTTCTTCTTCAGAGATTCTTGAAGTCGAGGCCACCTCTTGAGCTAGGGCTGGATCTTCAATTGTGGTTGCCTCTCCAGTTTCTGGTAGCTCTATGGCTGCTCCACCTGATTCTTCTTGTGGTGTCTCTGTCTCTCTCCTTTGTTGCTCTTGTAGATCTTGGAGCTGTTTGCGGAGGGCCTCATTCTCTGTCCGTAGTGTTTGATTTTCTAATGTGAGCCTCTCCTCTGCGGCCAATGATCCCTCCGCAATGTGCAACCTTTGCACTTGCTCTAATCTTAGCTCTCTTTGTAAGCTTCGGACCTGGTCTTCCAAAACTGGTACGATAGCTCCCTCTTGTTCGGTTCCTGCTCTGCTAGCTCTAGGGGTAGACCTGAGTCTAGTGATTGTTCTTTCTTGGAGCTCGACTCTTTCCCTTAGCTCAATGAGCTCATCCTTAGCCGCCTCCAACTCATCCTCTATCCGCTCCCTTGCTTCCTGTGCACTTGTTACTTCTCTTGAAGCCTCGGCTAGTTGGAGTATCAAGCCGTCTCTCTCGTTTTCCGCGTCATAGAGTGATGCTTTATGACTTTCAGATTCAGTCATAGCATTCTCTAAATTTCTCTGCAACTCCGCTTCCCTTTGTTTGGCTGTCTCAATCTCTACTTCCTTTTCCTTGGACCTTTCTTTTATCTTGCTGAGCAGTTCATGCACCATGTGCATGTCTTTTTCATCATCATCTGTCAACTCTAAAGCTCTTTCCGCCACCACCTCCACTGGCTTTGGCTCTTCTAGTATTTTCGGTTCGTCCAGTTTCTCTTCACTTTCTTTTTTACTCTTTGTCTTTTTCTCCGTCCCTCTCCGTTCATCTTGTTTTTGTAGGGTGATCCCATAAACTGCCTCAAGGGCCTCTTCTTCGGTGTATCCTATCTCTACCAGATCCTCATAATCATTTCTCTTTTGCTGAACTAGATCTATCTTCTTTTCTTTGGTCTCGGCTTCTGGCTTTTCCAAAACATATGTGTCCACCTCTACTGTGGTCTCTTCCACAATTTTTTCCGTCTTCTTCGGGCTTGGTACATCAGTCATAGAGGGATGTTTGTCCTCATCTTCCTTGGCTTTCCCTTTGTCGGCTTGCCCATCTTTCTCTTGAGGCTTAGTAGACCCATCTACTTTCCTTTTCCCCTTGTCGTCTTTTTTCAGCTCAGCTTTTAATTGCTGTACCTCCTCTTCAGTGTATGGCTCGACAGTTTGCTGCTCCAAAATAGCCTCTAACTCCTCATAAGCTTTAATATATTGATCGTATTGATCAATATGTGGCCTGGCCGAGCTAGTTCCGACTTTAGTGGGGTCTGGCACCCACTTTTCTTCAAAGTCACCCTTTAGAGATCTTTTCGCTCTCAACTACTCCACTAATCTTTCCATTCTTGCCGCTTTATGACTTTTGGTTTGCTTGGGAGCAACCTTCTTCTTTACTTTCTTCTTAAGTGGCTCGTCCACATCCTCTTCAGGTTCTGAAACTACTTCTAGTTTCCGGCGTGCTCTTGTGGATGCCCTCTTGGATACTTCGGGCTGTTCATTCTGAGAGGGAGCCTTTGGCCACTGATCTCTAGCTCCAATAGCTTCATAAGCTATTCTTGTCAGAATTTCCGCTCCTCCTATGTATTTTGGCTTCTCGTTGTGCATGGCAATTACTTGCTCGTGGATGTGTTGAGCGTAATTCACCTCTTTTGGCATATTGCTCTTTAATGCCCATGTGATGGTGGTCGCAATGGCATGGGGTGGTGTCGTATACTTTTGCGGTCTTTTACTACAAACATGAAGAAATTGGTTGTACAGTCGGCAAAGGGTTGCCGCTCTTGGGTCCTTCATATCTCCATAGGTCGCATTCTGTTTCTTGGGCCCATAGACCTCTATGGCCTCCCTTCTTTCCCTGACCGAGCTCCCTTTGTTGTGCAGCTTCAATGCGTCTGCAATTAGCTGTGGAGTGATCTGTACTTCTACCTTCTCTCCATCCATGGCTGTCAATGTGGCTTTCCATCCTTCTGAATGGATGTTGCCAACTCGTACACTCTTCTTGTATCCACACCTGATGGTCTCGAGGTGAAGAAATTGTGCAAGTTTGCCCTTTCCAGGTACCTGCTGATGTCTTCTGACCTGCTAAAATCTACCAATTCCTGTGGGATCATCGGTACATCCACCACTTGCCCTTGAGGATCTCTGAAAGTCCCCTGGTAGATCTTTATTCCCTCTTTCTCCAATACTACTTCCTCCACCCAAGTTTTGGTTGGCTTGAGGGTTTCTGCTGGAATGTCAAATGGTTCCGCTTCTGCAATAGCATCTTTGATTGTCGGTCTTTTTCTCTTCGTTGCCGATGACTTGGTGGAATCCATGGATCCTGTAACTCCAATTTCAGAAGTTAGCGTCTTTTTAGTACTGAAAGCCGAAATGAAGCTTTTAACTATCCAAATGACTTGAAAATTGAAACATGAGCTATTCAGGGCCTAAGGATGCAAGGTAGGTGAAAAAATATGCAAAATGGGCTCAAAATCATGCTGGAGACATCATACGCGTATGATGTCTTTTGTGTCAAAATGACTTCATATTGGTTGTGCTTGTAGCTGATAGTGTATACATGATTATCATATGCTTGGATTTGAGTTTGGATCCCATTTGGTCAAGTTTTGGCCAATTTAGTCCAGTTCCGGCTCTTGGCAAAATTTTGAAAGGGAATTGGATTTTATGATCCAAATTGGATAAAACTTGGTGGTTCACTTTCAAATGGCATGTAGATCACTTCTGTTTGGTGGTTGAAGCCCTGAGGTGCCAAAATCACATAGTGAGACATCATACGCGTATGATGTCTTTTAGTGTATTTTTGGACCAAATTTCTCTATAAGCTTGGATTTGGCTTTAGATAGGCTTATTCAGTGGATGTATGAAGTTTGGATAGATTTTGGGCTAAAAATGGCTCTGGAGACATCATACGCGTATGATGTCTTTTTCATCAATTTTACATGGGATTGGTTCTATGGATTCCCCATGTACTAGTGAAGGACTGTTCCTACTCAAATCTTGGTTTGGACTTGAGTATGTTGGATTTGGGCCAAAAATAGGCTTTAGGTGAAGGATTTTCCCTCAATTGGGCTAATGGGGTGATCCTCTTGACCAAATGGTTCCAAATTTCATATGTGGCATGTATTAGATATATATAATGGATGTATGATGACAAATGAGCAATTTTGGCTCTGTAAGTGCAAATAGACATCATACGCGTATGATGTCTTTTGTGTGAAAATGGTGCTTCTTGGTTCCAGATAGCTTGTAGATGTGTTTAACAACAATCCTACAAAGTTTCAATGAGTTTGGAGTTATTTTGACAAAATTAGGACCAAAAATCAATTTTATGGCCTACTTTGCGTCTTTTTGGTTTTCCTTGGGTTTTCTAACTCCAATTCTCATGATACTTGGTTCATAGGATGTGATAACATGTGGAATGAGGCTATGCACTCAAATGTTGAAATGGATGTGAAATTCATGTTGTGAGACATCATACGCGTATGATGTCTTTTCTTGAAATGTTGGTCTTTTTGTGCAAAGAATGCTTTGTGCTAGTGCCCTAAGCCCTGCTAACTAGTTTTCAACTTAAAAAGTCATCAGTTTAGCTAAAAAGCCCCCTTATAGGCATTTCAGTCTCCGAAGTCGTCTTTTTACCTTGGAGTTCAATTTCTTCAACTTTTCTTCTCGAGAGTTGCATTTCCAGCTCATTGGATATGTTGTGAAGCCATCTATTTGGTTGAACTTGACTTTGGCTCCCCGTTCTCCATCTTTCTCCCTTTGGTTGCCCGAAAGCGTCTTTTTCACCATCGGTAAGTGAATCAGCTTTCTTTTGGGTTTTGCTTGCAAACATAAGTCATCGATAGTTACTTGAAGCTGCTTGTGAAGTTTCATTTCATTCGGTCGTCAATTTCAACCGTTATGCCAAAATGATGCTTTGTGTGTCCGCAACCAAATCGGTTGTTCCGACCTACTTTTTTTGATTCAAACTTGGAGATATTCTATGGTTGCATTGTCCTTGATGTGGTTGAACTTCCTGTGAAGTTTCGTGTTGTTTCGACAACTTTTTCCTGTTTGTCTCTTGCAGGCTCTGTTGACCTAGGGTTTTTCCAGTCGTTCTTTCTCGAGCTTTGAGTGTTAGAAACCCATCTTCTATACTAGGGTAACCCACATTTAAGTTCTTGCAAGGTTTGGTTAGGCAGTTGTGCCACTACCTAGCATTCTACCTCATTCCCCGTCTGCTCTTGTTTCTTGGTTTTGGTCAGTTTTCGCGACAAAAGTTAATGATAAGCATCAAAAGCTTATGGCAACGAGTCTACCTCTCATGTCTGGTGTCCTCTGAGCTCTCGTAGAAGTCGTAGAAGGTCGTAGAAGATCTGTGCTCCTGTGGCTCTCTGCTCTTCTCCAAGAAGGTAATAGTGTGAATGAGCTTGAAAGTGATGTGAAAAATACTTAATTTCGGACTTCCCGGTTCACTTGCCACCAAATTTGTCATGTGCTCCTATCTCGTTGTGAGATGCGCTTTAGGATCTGAAATTTTCCAAATCGGACTCCGTTTGACTTGTTTTCTTAGAATTCCGTCCACTTGCCAAAATTCTGCCGTTTCGGACTTTCCGCAACTTTTTCAGAATTGTACCCAATTTTTACCATGGGTTGCCCTTGTCATTAGGACCATCACCGTCTATTCTTTTCTTTTTTCCGATCTCATTTCACCTGCTTTTTTTTTAATTTTTTTTTTACTTTTATTAAGAAAATCATAAAAAATAAAGAAAAATAGCAAATTGAAGCCAAAAAATTCCAAACGTACACAATAAATAGATGGTAACCCTGTGTATATGAATATACACTTATTTGTGATTTTTGGACTTGGATTACCACTTTTTAGCTCCAAAAACACTCTTATTTAGCGATATTTACACGTCTAGAGACCCAAATTCATCATTTGATCTCTTCTTGTTGCAAAACAAGGTATATATAAGGGCATAAATATTATCAATATCTGCAATCAAACATAAAAATTGCAAAATCATGTAAAACACTGCCCTTGTAATATAATTTTTGTTTTTCTTTGTTTTTTTTTTTTGCTTGTAGCTGCTTTGTAGCTCCTGTATACCTATATACCTCCCCCCCTCCTAGTCTGAGTCCTCCCGGACGACTATGGAGTGTCTGTGGGCGAAGCATTGTAGTTGTTTTGGTCATAAGTTCCCAATGCAATTGTAGAGCGATGATACAACAATCTTTCCAATAAAGCTGCTCTTTGTTTGATTGAAGGATTGGTGGTCGGGTTTTGGGTTGGTTTTGGCACTTCGGTAGTAGAATCAGTAGATGGATTCTTCTTTACCTTGTTGTTCTTTTTCACCATCCAAATCTGCTTCCGCTTCGCTTGTGCTTGCCACAAACTCTTTGCGACCCAAACCTGCTTTCTTCTTTGTGTTGATTTCCTCGCCTTGAAATACCTAGGAGTTTCCGTGGATTGTACGAAAGGGAGTTTCTGCTTGCTATAGCTTTGTGCCATCATGAACTTCTTTGGAATCCAAATCTGTTTCACTATCCTTGATTGTCTGGAATCACTCTGTTGTCTGGTATTGAAGACTCTGTTTTCCACCTTTGTGTTCTCTGGCACAACCTTTTTTGGTCTCGATACCAACTTTGACTCCGTTTTTTCCCAAGGTTGAGCTGTTATATTATTGCTTGTCTTCCTTATCCAATGTTGAGAGTTCCTCGTCGAAGAGCAATCCAGTTGTATAGAAACTTTTGGTTGCCATTGCTTCTTCTTTTTCTCTAGTTGTTGTTTACCTTTGTTCTTGGATTCTTCCTTTGGAGTTGGCTCTGCTCCTTTGGTGAACTTAACTGATTGACTTTCACCTTCGTATTTGATAAGCACTGATTTAGAACTCCAGTCAATCATTGCATTGTATTGCTTCTACCATGGTTGTCCTAGCAATAATGGATGTTGTGTAGCTTGGTCTTCAACCACGTAAAACATATGAGGATACACATATTGGTTAATCTATATATGTAAAACTATGCATCCAACAGTTTTGATTGAATTCTCAGAGTAACTCTTTAACTCTTGCTTGGCAGTTTGTAATTTAGTGTCATTTGTCAATTGTCTATACAAACTGAGTGAAAGTAGGTTAGTTTGAGCTCCTGAATCCAATAGTGCTCTGGCTTTGATTTGGTTGGTTCCTACTTTGCATTCAATGATGGGTTCTTCTTTGTCATTATCCATTTATGTTATACTGACTGCGTTTATTCGTATTGCTCCTTCATTGCGCTGTTTCTGACGCAGTAGTCTTCTTTTCTCCATTCTTTCCTTTGCCTCGGCTTGCGCTTCCTCCACAATCTTTTTCTTTTTCTGGACACGCAGCTTTTCTTGATGTATTTTGAGAAGCATGTCTTGGGTTAGCGGCAAAAGATACTTTTTCACTCTGCATCCACTAATCCAATTGGGCATTTCTTCTCCGTCTAATGTAGCAAGCTTGACGGCTCCACTTGGTGATAGATCTTTAATCACCAAAGGTCCCATCCCTCGCTTTTTAAGCTTCTTAGCATGTTGTTTCATAGTGTAAACTAGGACATATTCCCCAACCTAAAACTCTTTAGTCCGCACATGCTTATCAAAAATTCCTTTTGTCGTCTTTTTTGAGCGTAGATAGAAGCTACTGCTTTTAGGCGAAGCTCGTCTAGCTTTTCCAGGTCATCTATTCTATCAGAAAGCTCATGCCCTGTCCACTCTAGATCCTTAGCCACCCTTAAGGTTGAAATCAAGAATTCTATTGGTAAGATAGCATTTAGCCCAAAAACCATGTTATATGGGGTCGTTCCTATTGATGTTTTATATGCTACCCTATATGCCCATAATGTTGAATGCAACTTCTGGTCCCAGTCAGTTCTCGACTCAGATACAATCTTTGTAAGGACCGTGCATATGGTTTTGTTTGTTGCTTCAGCTTGTCCGTTTGCTTGTGGATGATACGGGGCTGATTTCCTATGGATTACCATGAATTCATCTAGAAGGATCTCTATCACTTCATTTATAAAATGTGTGCCTTGATCACTCACAATTTCTATTGGCAATCCATATCGTACAAAGACGTATTCATATAGAAACTGTGCCGTGGTCCTGGCATCTGCTTTTTGAGTTGCCTTTGCTTCGACCCACTTTGTTAGATAGTCTGTAGCCACAACGATGTATTGTGCATGAGTCTTATATGCAGGAAGTGAAATGGGTCCGACATAATCAATCCCCCATTTTGCAAAAGCTCTTGCCCCCATCATTGGTCTAAGCGGCATATCATCTCTTTTAAGTGGTACTTTGGTCCGCTCACAGTCATCACACCGTTTAACGTATTCCTCAGCGTCCATATGTAATGTTGGCCACCATATTCCTGCGGCTCAGACAAGTTTTGCTGTCTTATCACCTGAGAAATGGCCTCCACCTACTCCTCCATGAGCTTGCTCTAGGATTATCACATACTCAGACTCTGATGCGCAAATCCTAAGCTGGTTGTCTTTACCTCTCTTATAGAGTTGATCTCCTATTAAAGCGTAATCTCTAGCTTCTGTCTCTACAGATTTCTGACGAGCTTTTGACGTTCCTTCTGGGAAAGTTCTATTTGTGAGATATTCAACAATATACTGACTCCATTCCGGAGCGATCATTATGTGATATAATGTCGAATACTCTGCTGGCGGTTTTGATGAACATACAATGACATATTCATGTACGCTTTCTTTCATTCCTGGCCAATAGACTCCCAATTGTAACAAATTCCTATATGTGTTCCTTCTTGAACAATGAAATGCACATTCCTGAACATGTGCTTCGTGCAGATATATATTATATTCCTCAGGATTGATGCATAGTCGTAAAACATGATCATTTCCCAATTGATACAACCTTCCTGCAACCAATTGAAGATTCTTGGATTGCTGAATAGCAATATGTTTCTGGTTGTATTCTCTTCTATCAAACTCTTCTCCATAGGTTAATAGGCTAACGACATTTTGAGACCACTTCGGTATCATTTCTATGTTGAACAAGTACGCGTCTGGCATGTCGTCATCCACTCCTATAGGGTCTTCTCCATTCGTCAATCGCGAAAGATGATCAGCTCTAAGATGTGTTTTTCCTTTCTTTACTACTACCGTGAAGTCGAATTCCAGTAAGATAATGAACCATCTCACTATTCTCTCGGTATTGCATGGTTTATTCACTAGGTAGAGCAAGGCTTGGTGATCCGTAAAAAACACAAACTTGTTGGCTAGAAGATAATGCCGAAATTTCTTCACAGCATATATCATTCATAATCCCTCTCTCTCTGTTGTGGTGTAATTCTTCTCTGCATTGTTGAGCTGTCGACTGGCGTAACAGATAGGAAAATCCATGTTTCCTTCTTCTGGCTGAGCCAGAATGCATCCTATTGCATATGCCGAAGCATCTATATGCACATGGAATATCTTCTCCCAATCTGGTGATTTCAAGACTGGAGCAGTAATGAGTGCCTCTTTCAATTTCTTGAATGATTCCTCACACTCCTCTGTCCATTCAAAGTTCACTATTAGCCTGTAAAGTGGTTGGCCTATTATAGCGTACATGTAAATGAATCGTCTATAATATCCGCAATGTCCCATAAAGCTCTGTACTTGTTTCGCATTGGTTGGTCTAGGCATATCCACTATAACTTTTATCTTCTCTAAATCCGTGGATATTCCGTTTTGTGAGACAATATGTCCCAGAATTCTGCCCTGTCGAACCATAAACACACATTTCTCAGGATTGAGACAAATGCGATATGTCCTACATTTCTCAAATACTTTTCTTAGGTGTTCTAGATGCTCATCTCTCAGAAGAGAATGTACACATAAGTCATCCATGTATATTTCTAGAAACAACCTTAAGTATTCTTTGAAAGCATGCGTCATCAGCCTCTGGAAGGTTGCGGGAGCATTGGTTAGACCAAAAGGCATAACCCGATAAGCATAAATTCCCCACTCCGTTGCAAAAGCTGTTTTATGTTGATCTTCCGGTGCTATGGCTAGCTGGTTATATCCTGAAAAACCATCAAGAAAGGAGTATGTTGTTTTCCTTGATACACGCTCTAGAACATGATCAGTTATCGGCAGGGGATAATTGTCCCTGATTGTTGCAGCATTCACTTTCTTTAAGTTGACACACACTCGGAGTTTTCCGTTCTTCTTGGGTACCACCACAATCGGAGATACCCAATCGGTGTGTTCAATCTCGTATATGAATTCAGCTTCCATTAGCTTATCTATCTCTTCTTTGATTCGCTTAGCAAACGTATCATTATATGTGTATGGTCTCTGTCTGCTAGGCTTTGCGTCTTGTTTTAGTGGGATTGTGTGTTGGCATATTGATGGGTCAACTCCCTTTAAGTCCTTATAAGACCATGCAAACACATCCCTGTACTCTCTGAGAAGACTCAAAAGTCTCTCTTCCTCGCCTGGAGACAAATCTGTGGCTATGTACACCGGTCTAGGTGTCTCACCTGGAGCTGTAAAAATCAACTTTTTTTGCATCCTCCGGTCCGTCATAAGATTCGTTCTCCCTTCTCTCTCGAATAGGTTGGGTTAATACCACCTTGCTATCCTCTATTGTGAATTTCCTGTAGTGAGAGGGAACATCCATGTTTTCCTTGATTTTGGCATTTTCTTCCTCTCCACTCTCAATTTCTGTCGTCCAAACTTCTTTCAAAGTTTTCTTGAGCTCTCTGTACTTGTTTCTATGTTCTAACTTGGACTCCGTGTGTTCTCTGTTGCGCTTGCTCTTTTCTGATTTTTCTGTTTCAGTTTTCGTTTCATTCCTTTGAACTTGATTTCTTGAGCTTCTTTTGTCTTTTCGTAAGCTCTTTTGCTCATTGCCTCTCATTCTTCCAGAAATCTTGTCCTTAACACAATCTTCCGCCTTTACTAGCATTAGGAATTGATTTTTTCCTCTTATTCTAGGCATCGGATTGGTTATAACCCCTTTATTTTTCTCTTTGCTCTATAGCGTTTCTGGTGTTGTTTAGTTTGGTTCGGAAAATCATAAAATCGGACATCCGTTATAGTTTCTTCGTTTCCGCTTGAATTGTCCGTTGACTCGTTGTCTGCTTCATTTCCCCACTCTGGATGATTGGGAATGTTGTGAAACACCTCTTCTTCATCTTCCTTTTCCAGTGTATCGTTCTTTTCATTTTCTTTTTCGAGTATAGTTCTCAGCATGAAGTACGGAACCACGTCGTACCCGTCCTTGTCGCAAAATTTCGTTGTGGGACCATCCGGAATTGCACAAACATCTAGGGTTGCTAGAATGTGTGTCCATTCTAATGGTTCAAGCGTGTCCTCTGGAAAGGGTTCTCCTATATAAGTTTCGTCTTCGATAGCCCTTTCTAAAACATATTCTTCTCTCCTCAGACTTCCACATTTCGAGGCTCCACACATCCATAACTCCTTGGGCTTACCTAACCAAGCTGGAAATTCGGATCCCGCCAAAGTAGCTGAATCAAACTCCTCTACCGGTGTTCGATTCACATCTTTGTAGCTATGGTCTCTCAGGTTCACACGTGTAGTGGTTTCCATATTTCTCAGGTATATGTGATCGTAGCCCCAATCCTGGACCATTTTCAACTGTCTCATGAATGGTCTTCCCAGTATGATATCATAGTTATTCTCCTTGCCAAAATCGACAATAGCAAAAGTATGTTCGTATTCAATGCCGCAAGAAGTTACTACGACTTTCTCTAATAACCCCATAGGTTTCTCCATGTGTCCATCTGCTAATTGGAATTTCAACCTAGTCTTCCTTATTGCTGGTTTCCCCCATTTTTTCCAGATTTCTTTTGTAGCAATGGCTACCCCAGCTCCGCTGTCTAGTATTGCCATCGTGTTCACTCCTTGGAATTCAATTGGTAAGGTTGTATTCCCCTCTTCACCTTCGCAATACTCTCCGACCTTGTTTAAGGGTACAGGCTTAGCGTTCTTTTGTGGTTTTCTCAGCTCTTGTATACCCTCTTGTAGTCTCGATGTTGGGTCTTTTATCCCAAATTTCTCCAAGCATTTTTCTACAGTGGTCCACATATGTGGTCTTAGCCTCAAAAGCTCAGCTAGAGTGATAGTGCATGTCACTGGTGTTGACAAGATCTCTATCAATCCTTGCGAGTCCATGACTTTTTCTGATGAGATTCTTCGTGAGGGAAGTGTTCTAATCTCGGATTTTTCTTCATACTCTCCTAAGTATGAAGGTAAGGTATTCAGTGAATGAGGTTTGCTCTCCATTGTTCTAACAGAGCCCCCATCTCCCCAGTAAGATTGCTGATCCAAGTCCACTTGAGATCCTGCCTCAAATTCCACTATGGGAGGATTCCTGATGTCCTTTTCCCAATTTGTCTGATTAGCTTGGCAACTTAGCTCGTTTGCAAAGTTTGCCTCTCTCACTTGTTTCCAAAATTCATTGTAATCCTCATCTCTTCCGTAAATCCTCTGTATAACTGGATGAAAACTCTCTATCTCCTGATCGGTTGTGTTCAATACTATGCGGTCATCCTTGTGTGTATTTTCAGACTTTTGTGCACTGGGAGTCTTTTCAGCTACCCGTGAAATGATAGTCTCTTGCTGAATTGGGTTTTCCGTTCCACAATTCATTGTTTCTCTTGGTGGTTCTAATAAGGCTTGTGCAGTCTCGATCATTCTCTGGCACCTTTCAAGTCTCTGCTTTTCCAATTCTGCGTTTGGGTATGTCATCCACCTCTGTTCTTGTGTTTGGTTGTTCTTTAACCTAGCTTCGTAAGCTCTCATCAGTGCGTCCAATGGTTCGTGTACTTTGTCGACTAGCACTGATCCCCCTGAGCTTAAGCTCGTTGTTTCTTTGATACTCTTTTGTTTCGTTCTTTCCGGCTCATCTCTCGTTTCCCGTTTTGACTCTCAAGTTTTTCTAATCTATCTTTAGTTCGCTTTAGTTCCTCAACTAGAATAGCGTCTTCACGTTCTTTTCTCAACTTCATGCATGCTCTTCTAGCTTTCCATGTGTTTCTCTGACTCCGTGGTCCTTGACTAACCACTTCAGTCGCTAACTTTCCATTCTCAGGTTCTCTAGTGGTTTTCTTAGCTTGAGCTCTAGTAACAACTTGCGTTGGTATCAGAGTTTCATTTTCGGACCCACTGCTGGTAGGAATAGTTTTTAGCATATTCAATGTCGTCTTTTGCACTTTGTTTGGATTCTTTGAACAATCCTCAATGAAGTGAGTAACCCCACACTCAGTGCAATAAGCGTTAATTCTAATGATTTCCGTATGTGGACAAACATTCATCAGATGCTCACCTCCAGACTTGTAACAGGGTCCTAGTGATGGTCTTGGTCCCACTTGATTCGTCCTTTGTGGATAGGATGGTCTTTGTCCTGTTAACCCTCCATGAGCTATGAACATCAATGTTCTTGCATCCAAATTGTATCTCTCTTCATCAGAAGCACTTGTAACTGTTGGTGTTCCAACATTCCCAATCATGCCCCATGGTTCTGGTTGTTTGGGTTCTTCTGGTGGGTAATACACAGTTGGAGACATGTGTGCACCAGATTCTTCATAATAGGCTTGAACAGGCACTAAGGCTTGTTCTTCCTGATTCTCTAAGGTTGGTGCATATCTAATGCCCACTGGTCTTGCTCCTGGTAAAGGTGGTTGTTGTCCCAATACCGGTTGCGGTCTTTCTATCCCCATAGGTTCTGGTACATTTCCCGTTGGGTATCGAGGTACTGGATGTACCTGAGGTGGTGCTAATTGAGCAGGAGGTGCATACTAATGCTCCCTTACATACCCTTTGTTGTAATAGCACTCCTCTGTTGGATGGTTTGTCCATTTTTGTTCAATAGCACACCATTTCAGTGGTTTTGGCAATGGTTTTTGGTATGGTGCCATCCTTTTTAGAGCATCTTCTATCATTTGCTCTACATTTGGCATGGTTGTTGTTTGAACAATTTTCTTAGTGGTAGTCTCGCTCGCTACGGAGGAAGAGCTACTGGATGCAAAATCTGTATCCGCTAACACCTCTCCATAAACCGTACAGTTATCCACTAAGTACAATGCTTCTCTCGTTACTTGCTCGAAACTTGTACAAGCTTTCAAGTGCAAGTCCTTCTTGAGAGTGTCATTTCTCAATCCTTCAATAAAGAGAACAGATAGTCTGTCATCTTGTGGTCGTTCACGTACTGGACATCTCTCAATGTATTGTTTGAAGCGAAGTGAAGCTTCCTTCACTTTTTCGTGTTCTCTCTGTTTAAAAGCATATATTTGTGAGACCGTATTGTGCTTAATCCCTCGTTTTGAGAATTCCTCAGCAAACTCTCTTAGCAAATGGTCAATGTCATGGAATCCCCCTCTGTTCAGTGGT
Organism: Adiantum capillus-veneris; assembly: GCF_014529385.1. Lineage (NCBI taxonomy): Eukaryota > Viridiplantae > Streptophyta > Polypodiopsida > Polypodiales > Pteridaceae > Adiantum > Adiantum capillus-veneris. The sequence continues at coordinate 36,637,738 of NC_140931.1, read as the reverse complement.
TGAAACCATGTCAATGCCGTACCTTCTAGAGTAAGACTAAATCCCTCGTATTGTGTATGGAAATCTGTTATCTGCTCAGCTCTTAAGACTTGCTTAAAGAGTGACACATGTGCATACGGATCTCCTGAACCACCATACTTCTTTGGCATACACTTGGCTACTTGAGATGGTCTCATACGTCTATGGTCTGCTACCAATCTCATTGCTCCTGTGTCCCGGCTAAAGCTTTCTCTAGCATCATGGATTTCATGGGTTACCCTTGTCAGTTCCCCTGCCCTGAGTCTACTACTAGGAGGTAAATGTGATGGTTCCGCTTTGAACCTTGGACCTGGAGTGGTATATGTGGGGATTGGAACTGCACTACCTCGATTCGTATCCATTGACTCTCTAGAATGTAATGATCCCATTGGTCCGGGCTTCGAGTACAAAGGTTGATTGAAAGAGTCAGTAGCCTGAATTCTTTGTCCTCCTGTTGTCATTGGGTTTTGCACTCCATTTGTTGGTGCTGGTCTTTGTGAGCTAGAAGTAACATAATATTGATGTAGTGGTCCCCCAAAGTATGTATATCCTTCTAATTCTTTCTTGCCCATTGTTGAGTATTGCCTCCCATACTTGTCGTAAGCGGCAATTTTCACTTCCGATCCCTCTGTGTAGGTAAAGACATAAAGTATTTTTTGGTCTGTCAACTCTCCAGTGTAGGGTTCTTCACATCTATAATAGAGATCTTGCTCCCCATTATTATATTTGTATAGCCCCACATAGATGTTATCAATGCTGATCCTTGTAGTTTCATTCTCTCTTCTTAACCTCGCATCAGGAAAGTTCATTATTGGTGCTTTCTCCTCAAGTTCTTCATCTACTTTGGCTTTGGTGCCCATCAATCCCCACTTGTCCACAATGTTAGGGTTTAGGACTACCAAATACATGGTACCCTCGTCATCTAGATATCTATCTACGCTATAGCTCACAGGCACTAAGTCCTTGAACTCACTAGGTCTATCTTCTATCTTTACACAATAGCGGTCCATTCCATCTTTGTAGATCTTGGCACCTTGCTCATTGTCGTACTGGTATTTTATGAACAATAGCTTCATTGTGGCGGAAGGGTTTGATGGTCCTGCTGCCATATTTTCTCTGTTGTTCAGGTTCAAGTGTTCCAAGTGTTCGGTGAAAATCTCGTAAGATCTCTCCGAAGAAGTATCAGAAACACTTCCTTCAAAGATCGTCTCTAATGGTTGCACCCAACTTTGGTTTACACTTTCCTCGGTTGATATGACACTTGCTTGTTCCCCTTGTTTTGGTTGGTTATTCTGGAGATTCCTGCCCGATCTCAAATTCATCAATTCCCCTAAAGGACTTTAACTTTTCCATCTAGGCAATTTGTTTTCCCAAGTTTTTGTGGTCAGAATTGATCCAAACTGATTGATACTTGGTCAATTGTTTAATCTTGTCAGTTGGACAACTTCTATTTCATCAAGTGAGAATTTTGTTGCAGTTATGCTGAAAAAGACATTATACGCGTATGATGTCTTTTTTCACAGATTTGGACTATTTTGGTTATGCTCACTCTCAGTAGCCCCCTTATACTCTGTCCACTCACAAAATTCAGTTTGAACTCTGTTTGAGCAAGTTATGGCTAATTTAGGCTTTTCTTGGCAATTTTCCGCTTTTGACTTGTTTTGGGTCAATTGTGATCCAAATGGGATGAAACTTGAAATATAACCTCTAGACAGCTATTACAATGGATCTGTGTTGGCAAAGTATCAAAATATGTCCAAAATTAGGTAAAAGACATCATACGCATATGATGTCTTTTTCATCAATTTGGGTCAAGACTTTATATTTATGCTTTCTACAGTGCTTGTAACAATCTTGTCAGGTCACATATATAAAAAATAAGCAGTGGATGTGCTAAAAGACATTATACGCGTATGATGTCTTTTGTCCCAGATTTTGACTATTCTTGGTTTTAAGCCTTCTCCAATGTTTATAATTGAGTTTCAAGTGTTTTTGTCAGGTTTGAATGTAAAAACAAGATCTGAATCCAAAATTTCCTATTCTTTGCGTTTCTTGGACTCCGACTTGTCTTTTTGGGTTTCTTTGAGTGTTATTGCTCTTGTTTTAAGTTAAAATTAGGGTATAACCCCCCCTTTGAACACTCTGGTAAAGTCAAAATTTCTGTTTTGGTCTCTGTTTGGTCATTTAGACATCATACACGTATGATGTCTAAAGTTGCAGATTTCTAGTTTTTTGGCACAGAATCCTTCCTAAAGCTTTCTCAAGTGCTCAGCAACTCCCAGATACACAGAAAATTTCTCTGACTTTTGTTTATTGCAAGTTTCACTACTAACTCGACGGTTTAGTGATCTAACATGCAATCAACCATATCAAGCAAATACTCCAATGATTACTAGCTCTAGATCAGGATCAAATGAAGTCCTACCCAAGCTATTCCTAGTCATAAAATGGGTTTGGTAATTGTGATTTTAAAGAAATCCACTGCCACTCACGGACTAGCAAATTCTTCTTCTATCAACAACTACTCAACACCAACAAAACAACAAACAAATCTAAGCTAAACTAAAAATACTGTCAACATGGAAGACCCAGGAATACCCCACTTCCTAGTATCTCTCGAGATCTTCGGAGTCCACCACTCCTAGATCTTTTCTAACTAAAGTATACAAAGTAGTTTATACGACTCACCTCGTAGGATTAGTCTAAGGTCACCTACTTAGGGCTCTCGTCCCCGGCAACGGCGCCAAATGTTAAGGCGGTTATGCCGCTAGCGGAAGCTAAATAGCGAGAACTCAACCAACAACAGAATTTGTCAGACGAGGACGGAGCTTGACCCGCAGGCACATGGAAACAACTAGGTGGGTGTCAAATCACCTACTCGACCTTCTAATGACAATCACTACTAAGGAAATCAAATCTAAGTTCTAAAATACGCAAGTGACTGAAATTCGTACTACGAACAAATGCTATACGAAACAGGATCTAGAATCATTGAATCGATCTCAAACTCAAGGGGAAGTCTATACACTAGGTAAGAACAACACCCTAAAGACTTGAACTGCAAAATCAACCTATAACCACTCCATGCGGTAAACGCGTATGAAGACAGGCCGAAATATACAGGTGACCGAAACTTGACCCCGATGGTACTAATGTGTAGCTCTACTCGTTGTGGTTCTATAGATATGCTGCACGCTCAATTCCAACACACGATTTGGAAGAAAACTCGCACCGAAGCTCGTAGGAACTTACCACACATAGAAGCCGATAGCGCGCACTCTTGGTATCTGTGCGTAGCTCTCGCCGTTGCTAACACAATGGCGTTGTCGCTTCTCCAATGGCGGCTCCGTAGCTCGCGTAGCAAGTAGATAAGACTCTCTCTCTCTCTCTCTCTCTCTCTCTCTCTCTCTCTCTCTCTCTCTCTCTCTCTCTCTCTCTCTCTCTCTCTCTCTCTCTCTCTCTCAGACACAGTCACGGCGCTCAAAAACTCACTTTGATGAATAATCTGAATCTGCCTAGGTTACAAAAACTTTGGCTTATATACCTCATCCTTGGAGGTGAGAACATCTCTAACTAATTACATCAGCAAGTGAAATTACTTCGGGATTACAAGCTGGAAACTCAATTGAGTCCCGTTACTTAATGAATGTCTCAAATCAAAATTAATGTCGGAAAGACATTTATTACAATCAATGGTTACAAAATGATGAGTGTGAGCAAAAATGTGGGTGTGATCCTCTGCTGGCTCAACAATGACATAGGATGCTTGGAAAAATCCATAACAATGAAAGTCTGCCTTACCTTATGTCCCAAGACCTTGATCCTGAGATCCTTTAGCATTCCAATAGGCGTAACAATAGATCCATTAGCCATTTTTACCACTACGCTTGTGGCTTCAAGGTGAGGTCTCCCCATATACTCCCAACAACTCTTTTTCACCATGCTGACTCCCGCACCACCGTCAAGGACCCCCTTTACAGTTAATCCTTTAGTAGTGATTGGTAGAGTAGCATTAGATTCAACACCTTCAAAGTATTGCCCCAACTTGTTAACAGGTATTTCTATAACAAGGTTCTCATCTAGGTTGGGTTGTGGATCTAAGTGTTCCTCCTCTGTTGGCATCTCCCCAACTCCATCCATCTGTGCAAATTGTGGTAGCCCAAACTTCAGATCTCCATTGAGGAAGGCTCGAAGAGCTGAGACTAGCTCGGGGTCTTTATATAGTTTGGACATGATGGTGGTTCTAACTTCTGAAGACATGAAATCCATCAATTTGGCAATGTTTAACGGCACCTTTTGGCCTTGAGTCCCTTGACGTGGGGAAGCTGGGATCTCCATTTCTTCGATAGGATCGGTAGTCCCTCTGTAAACATTCTTTCCATTAAGAAGTGAGTACGCCCACTTTCCCATGACTTTAACTCACTTTCTTCTTGGATGACACTAGGTATGTCCAAGGGTCTATGGACTTGGTGAGGTTGTTGTTGCGTAGGGAACACGATGTCTGCAATTTGGATCTTCCTAGGTGCTGGTTCTAGATCCCTTTGGGTATCTTCTACCAAACTCCTTAATTGCTTGACTCGCTCAATCTCCTATGTAGGGTTTGGGTAAGTTCCTATCTTCTTTTTGGATCCTGGCCATTGTGGCTCATGATGATCTTCCTTGTTGGTTTCTATGTTAGTGGTCGTTTTGGTCTCCATGGTTTCACTTGAATCAGAATCTTCTTCAGTGTCGTTCATATATACGGGATCATCACCAGTCCCTATGTTGGTCTTTGAGCTGGGATCTGACTTCGCTGCTTTTTGCGATCTCTTTCTTCGTGTTTTCTTTTTTTTCTGAGATTGGTCAATTGATGCCGTGTCTCTTTCCTCAAGAATATAATTTTGTTTTTGGAGCATCGATCGTGCGAGTGCGTTTACTGGTACTATGTTTATAGTTGGTGGTGTCCCATCAACAATCTCTATTAAGTTCAATGGTGTGATTTTCGGTGCGTTTGGATTGTTAGGACACTGTGCGATCAAATGATCTATGCCACAACGATTACAAGTGAGTATTGGCATTGCCAATGCACTCCCTTGACTTGTTTGCATTAGTGCAGCATTATTTTGCATTCTAATGGGGCACTCGGCTACTCGATGTGGTCCACCACATTCGTAGCACTGAAGAGGTGGTCTCCTGGCAAAACTATTAATGTTTTGGCCTCTTGCTGCTAGCGCAGTAGCTTGATATAACGGTTTGATTTTTCCCCAATGGTCTTCCATATAGTACATGGGACGCTCCTCAAGCATGTCGACTCCATAGGTGATACTAGAGTCTATGTCCTCTTCGCAATCTACATAAGCACTAGATGACTCGCAACCTATTTGGTTCATAGGTGTAACTCTTGGATGAGGGGGTTGCGGTCCTAGCACTGGAGGTGGAAACGGTGTGGTTTGAACCACATTTTGGGTTCTACGGACCATGTGCTGTAATGGCAACTGTTGCTCCATGGGTGGGGTAGGCATCAATGCAGGAACTCGAGGTGAGTCTGCCCAAGCTATAGGCGGTCTATTTTCCATGATGAGTTTAAGCATTAGGTAATCCTTCGCTTGATGGCCATACCTACCACACGCGTTACAAGTCCCGTTAAACTCTACTCTGGAGCTGAGAGGCTACACCCCAAAGTACTCCCTAGGCTCGTATGTGCTCTTTCAAGAACAATCTCCTAAGAGTAGAGTAGATCGTTTTCTCTTCTACTCTTAAAGTTCTATATCAATCTCCAGCCTTTCCGCTTAGGGTCAAACTCGAAGCCTTACACTTATGTAGCTCATTGTGCTCTTCCAAGGAATCGCACACATGTTCAAAGACTTCCATATGCTTTCTAGCATCTCCGTCTCCAGTGAATTTCTGTGTGAGCTTAGCTACTTGAACTGCCTTGCTCCTAGGCTCTCTATTAGGTGCACTACGCATGTTTTCCGCAATAGAGCGACCGATAGTTTGAGCAAATGCTGCCAAATATCCTATTTGAGCAGGTATAATGGGTGTATGTGCTCCTAGAACCACATGTGAGATGGGAGTTGGCCTTGGCCTTGGCTTACGCGCAGCTTTTGGGTCCCATATTTCGTATGGTGGTGTACCAGACGGTGGTCCAAAGTTTACAGGCATGGCCCTAGGCATAGGGGGTGCCTGATATGGCCTGTTATTATTAAATAGCATGGTTCCACTTGTATAAGAGCTTGGATAATGCCATTGTGGATTGTAAGCTCTTGGAATAATCGGAGGTGTAGGAGCTACATGAGGCTGAGGTACGACAGGTGCACACGATTGATACATACATGTAGGTATAGTTGGGGGCACTGTGCTACTAGGCATCGGCGCAGTGTTAACAAATGAACTCCATGGTGTACTTCTTGTCATGCTCACCACTGGGATATGCATGGTAGTCGTAGTGTCATTAAGAGAAGGATGAGCTAGATTTGGGAAGGTAAAGCTGCCACTTGTGGGCTCAGATTGTACTGAGGCTCCTGGCGAAACAACATATGGAGGATCAATGGGGCTCACTGAGGGAATCTCCATTTGTGATAGGGTTGGTTGGTTGGCCTTTCCCGTATCCAAGAATCTCATTAGGCCTGTTGAAGGCATGTTGATCCCTGTGTTATATCTTTCTAACTCGACAATCCTATGGAGGACATCACAGACTTTCTGTTGTTGCTCATCTATGCTAGTAGCACCCGATGTGGATTGTAGAACATCTAACCAACCCACATGATAGGTGTGTCCTGTGTACTGATCAGTTAAAGCTTCTGCTTGTAGGTCATACTCCCAATTTTCGTTTAGGAATATCCCATCTAGGCCTGGCGTGCTGGAGGTTTCCCTCGAAGTGGAAGCATTATTGCTCCCCATCGCTTGCCCCTCCGTGACTGCTACCTTGGGAGCACTCGGTTGCTCGGCTGGCATGATTGTTGTCATATGAGCCTTTGCTTTCAGGGCTCGACTTTGTTCTAGCCTTTGTAGGCTCTCAATTTCCTTCTCCCTTGTTGCTTGCATATAGTGTTCGATCTCTTGTACTTCGGCAAGACTCCTACCATCGGGTAGTAAAACCTCAGAGGGAGATAGTCCTAAAGGATCAGGAGGTGCAGTGGATGGAACATTCACATGCACACTCTCAAGAAGCATAGGGTCTATTTTAGGCATGAATGACGAATTTACTTCCCCACTCCCTTCATTTATTTCATTAACCGCATGTTCGGAGCGAGTAGCTCTACTAAGGGTCTCTTTTAAGCGGCTAAACACGCTGGACCAGGGTCGTGGGCCCATGGCATGCATGTCTTGACTTGAACTATCAGGGTTTGGTGTAGGATACCCCTCCATGACTTCGTAGTCAGAGGAAGAATCACTAGACGCGATATGAGGATCTTGGGTCGCGCTACCTTGAGTCCCGGCCGAAGGTCCAGAACCTAGGGTGGAGGAATAATGGGTGCCCGCGTAAATGGAGGCACTACCAATATGCTCGTGCTCTAACACTCGTCCAGAGCGTAGGTTCATATGACTTTGGTCCCCTAGAAGTGTCAGTGAGTGCCCGTGAAGGCTGCTCACCTAGTATTTTTGGGTGTTTTGCAACCCAAGTCTTTTCTTTTTTTTTTTTGATTTTTTGGTCCTTTTTTTCTGACCCAGCTATAGAATAGAACGTATGATAGCTCAAAACGAGCGTCTCGGTCAGAGGGACGTTCCGTGCTTTACAGCCCTCCATTTGGTCACTTTATGCCCTCGCAATCCCTAAAACCGTCAATTTCTAGTAGGGACCTAGGCTCAAATTAGAAAGTCTAAGGGTGCAAGTGGGAAGAGAAGGGAGGAGAGTGGAGGACTTGCCCCACATGCTCTCATTCCTTCTTGAGGGGGTAGGGTATATATATAAGAGTGAGTCTAGTATATATCATAAGACTGTAGACTGAGGCTTGGACCTGGGCTTGGGATCCCGATCCCGATCAAAATTTTAGTGTAGCCCCCCAGTCACTCACGCTTAAATATTTTCGGATTTTTTACTTTTTTTTTTTTTTGGGGCGACGATCGTACGCATTTTAGGTGACCCTTTCTTGGCCACACACACTGTCAACACCTACCTAACCTCTCTGTCAACAGCTCACTACCTTATCTACTTACTAACAGTGTTGCTAACCACTAACTAATCTGTTAACCACTCTGCTAACTGCTTACTAACAGTGAGCTAACTGTCCACCTACTTCCTCTCTCACTACCTTACTGTGCAAGGACTGTGTGCAGGCAAACCTTAACAGAAAACTGTGTACAGACTGTGTGCAAACAGAAATTGCTAACTGTCTACCTACTTATTCATTCACTGCGAACAAGCTAACGACTACTAATTGTGCAAAGACTGTGTGCAAACAGAAAACACAAGATTATGCAGAAATCACAGAACTTGCAGACAATATAGAAATTAACAACTTGCAGAAAAATAACTCATTCCTCTTCCTCTTCCTCTTCTTTCCTACTACAAACAACTCATAGAAGAAGCACAAAGTGCCTCTTGGGCTTAGTGCAGGGCGATTCCCCGACAGCGGCGCCAAAAATGTGCCCTCCTTGTCGCATTGTCGAAGCAAGGGACTTGCTTAACACTGTGTGCGAGCCACGGAAGGCTCCAAGCACACAACTAGCTTAACTAGTAAGCTCAAAAGAGGGCAATGGTGTGTCACTCACCGCTCTATGCTCCTGACATGGAGGATTCCTCGCCGCAAAGAAGAAGGAGACGCCGCTTACGTTGCGCTCAACCGCTTCACCGCCGTCGTGCCGCCGCAATGCTCCATCGCACTCTCTCTCTCTCTCTCTCTATCTCTCTCTCTCTCTCTCTCTCTCTCTCTCTCTCTCTCTCTCTCTCACACACACACACACACACACACACACACATACACACACACTCAAGGAGGTGGAGAAGAAGAAGATGGAGATGGAGATGGAGCAACAGCACTCTTCTATTGCACAAATGAGAGAATGAGTGAATTTTAGGTTTAGTTGGCTTTTATATGAGCTCACCCCATTCACACTTGGGCGCCCATGCTTAGACAACTAATCCCTTGAATGTTCCAGTTAGAGTGCGCCTCTCATCGGCGATCACTCTTACCCTTTTCCTATTGGACCGACAAGCCCGGTACCTGACTCTACCAAATAAATAATACAATGTCCACCGTAGGTTACAACGTCCGTCTCGTAGGTGATAGGGTGTCCATGAGCCGTGAGGGTTAACAATAATACATTGATGCAAGCTCTAGTGGAGCATAAGTCATAGGTTCTCCCATTGGTGGTGGATGTGAATTATACCAATCTCCTTCTACCATTACTGTAGATGGACTAGGCTCAGCATAGGGTGTAACAGGAACTAGTGCTTGTTCATCTATGACTCCCTCGGGGTGCATGTACTTTATAGGCACTGCATTATGTCCTAGATACGAAGGTTGTTGACCCAACACGGGTTGAGGTCTTTCCATACGCATAGGTGGTCTTTGAGATGGTGTCATGTTAGGTTGATATTTGTACATGGTTTGTACTTGTGGCCTCATGGGCACGTACTGAACATTCCCATCATACTTTGGTCGGTAGTAGCACTCATTGGTCTCATGGTTGGTCCATTTATCCTCGATTGCACACCATTTCTGTGGTCTAATTGGTTATCCTTGTTGAGGTATCCCTTGTTTTGGTCCCCTTGTAGGTGCTTTTTGCATGTTATTCATCATGTCGTTCGTCCTTTTGAGCATGTCTTCTATGGCTGAAAGTGGTGCTACAGCAACTATTCCTACTTGAGCTAGTTTAGTGGATGTTTTTTACTCACTTTGGTTATCCTTAAGGACATCTTCTTTGTTGAAAATATCACAATTGTCTCCTAGTAAGTCAATAGCATCTGATACACACTCTTCTAGGGTTGTATGCTTCTTGCTATACAGTATAGCATGAAGTTATTTGTTTTGAAGTCCCTCTAGAAACAACGATACTAGTCATTCTTCTACAGGTATCTCTAGCCCTGGGCATCTAGCAATGTATTGTTTCATTCGAGTCACACAATCCCTAACAGACTCACCATGTTTCTGTTTAAAGCTATAGATTTGAGATACCGTATTGTGTTTGATCCCCGTTTTGGAACAAGCAGCTACAAATCCTTGAGCTAATGTGTTTAAGTCCATGATTGACCTCGATGGAATTTTTTGGAACCATCATGGGACTTAAGACCACTAAGACTGTCATCTCTCGTAAAAGCCATTTTCAAACATCCCATGGAGCCGGTGGGAGTCTTGAATGAAGATATAGTCTTCTTCACTTGTTGCTCTTCTGTTACACATATTCTCACCAATAGATCGGCCGATAGCTTGAGAAAATTTTTCCAAGTCACCTAAGTGAGCAGGCATTGTGGGTAAAGGCGCTCTCGAGACTACATGTGGGGTGGGTATTAATTGGCACTAGCTTGGTGCATAGGAACCCCTGGGGCTCCAAGTTTGGTATGGTTTTGTGTTGTTTGGTGGCCCAAAGTTCATATGTGTGGCCTTGGGCATAGCATAAATGGTTGCTAGTATGCCCTCATAAGGGCTTGGATGTTGCGATCATGGAGCATAAGTTGTTGAAACAAGGGAGGGGTAGGATCTACATGAGCATGAGGACCCATAGGTGTATATGATTGATACACAATTGTAGGTATTGTTGCAGGCATTGAGCTACCATGTAGTGGTACTTTACTAACAAATAAGGTTCATGGCGTGTTTCTTGGCATGCCCATCACTGGGGTAGGCATGGTAGCCGTGGTGTCATCAAGAGAAAGATGATCTAGACTTGGAAAGGTAAAGCTATCACTTGTGGGCTCAGATTGTACTGAGACCCCTGGCGAAACAACATATGGAGGATCCATCATGCTTACCAAAGGAGTCTCCATTCGCGATAAAGTTGGTTGCTTAGCCTTCCCTGTATCCAAGAATCTCATGAGACCTGTTGAAGGTATGCGGATCTCTTTGTTCTGCCTCTCTAACTCAATAACCCTATGGATGACCTCACAAACTCTTTGTTGTTGCTCCTCTACACTAGTAGCACTCGATGCTACATGGGTGTCGAGCTCACACGTGCACACAGTAGCTCTACCTAACCTCCTTGCAACTAACACATAGCTAACACAATTAATTAACACTAATTACCTCTGCTCACACACTATCTAACACAAAACTGCACACTCACAAACAATCAATCTTCTCACTGTCTACTCTACTACTCACTATCTACACTAACTAACACAACAAAACTGCTCACTCACAGAGTACTCCATCTACTCACAGAGCACATTACATATTTACACCAGCTAACAGATCTACTAACACCTGCACGTTACAGATCTTAGCAAATCTAACATAAAACCTGCAAATTTCAACACTAACATATTCTAGCAAACCTGCTAAACCTGCACATTACAACCACTTAGCATATCTCGCAACTGAACAAAAAAACACAAAAATGGCAAAAGTGAAGGCTTCCTGAGGTAGCACCAAGTGCTCCTCAAGCTTAGTGCAAGGTAGACCCCGGTAGTGGCACCAAAAATGTGCACTTTATCACATGTATCGGAGGCTGGGAACTTGCCTATGCACTATGTGTGAACCTTGAAAGGTTGCAAGCACACAATGAGACAGTCCTAGCAAGCTCAAAGAAACAATGGTGTGTCACTCACTGCTCAATGATTCTATTGTGAAGGATCCTATGCTTCAAAGAAGAAGGAGCCGCCGTCAATGCCGCGCTCAACCGCCTTGTCGCCGCCGATGCTGCCGCAATTCTCGATCACTCTCTCTCTCTCTCTCTCTCTCTCTCTCTCTCTCTCTCTCTCTCTCTCTCTCTCAAAAGAATACACACACACACATATACACGTGAGCACACGAAGAAGAAGGAGACAGGGATGGAGCAAGAGCACTTCTTAGCTTACATCTCAAAGAATGAGGATTTTTAGGTCAAATGGACCTTTTATAAGAGTTTGACCCATTCACACATGGGTGCCCACAGTGGCCGGTCGTTGTAAAACTACTGTAAAAATAAGATAAGTGGTGCGCCTCTCATCGGCGATCACCTACACACCTATTGGACCAAAAAGCCCGGTCCTTGACTCAATCAAATAAATAATATACATCTCGCAAAGGTGATAGGGTGTCCGTGAGGGTTAACAACTCCAGATCCTGGTCGAGGTCCAAAATCACTAGATCACACACTGACCAAGGCGACCAAACTGATACAGAACCGGTCCCTAGCGAAACTTAATTCGTCAATATTTGGCAACCAGAGCTCCAATTTCCGATTTGAAAAGACCAAAGTGCTCCACAAGTCGAGTACTTCAAGCCCATGCATTCACTTCCTCTCTGATCCCTCATTTGCAATTGCCCAATCCGGTACATATCCGCAATCGACTCAAACTTCAAACTGACATAACTTTCTTACCGTAGCTCCAATTGATGAGCCGTAAAGATAGGCTTGTAGAAAACTTTGAGCACTACAGTTCTAGTCCATAAACTCTCATTGCTTATCACTTCAGATATACCCACTTTTAGCATAAAAAACATAAGTTTTGGCCCCTTAAAGCCGCATTTGGCATACATTAGCATTAAAATCTGTCTGTTAACAATCCATGATCACTGCTCAAGAAATGTGTAGGCTTCAAAGAATCTTAGATTGCATTTCTTTGCTCTTTTTTCCATCATGGAAGTGAAGCGGCATGACATCCACCCCCTCTGAACCTACACATCCTCCGGCATGTGCCAATCGTCTTTCCCTTTAATTTGCATCATCAAAAGCTTCATCGGACACATCGTCCGATGCATACATATCATCATCATCCCTTAAGGAGCCGACCTTCCTTTTTGTAAAAATGCACCTAAAAGCATAAAAAGTATGAAAAAGCTAAAAATAGCGGATTTTCCCAGAATTCAACCAAACGTCCGTCTAACCTACTAAAACATGAAACGGCCTTGTTTTTTTTACTTTAGAGCCTTACAACACTGTCAAGCAAGCATTCCAAACCGGAATTTGACAAAATAGATATTGAAAGCTATTTTTCTTATTATTAAAAGAAACCCAAAAATTGGGGATCTTGCAGGATCTCTTTCGACGTGATGAAGGATGGCATCATAGAAGCATAGTGTTTGGAGAAGGGGATTAGGTCTGGTAAAGCAAGCTAAGAAGAGGCTTGGAAGTCTCTCTCTCTCTCTCTCTCTCTCTCTCTCTCTCTCTCTCTCTCTCTCTCTCTCTCTCTCTCTCTCTCTCTCTCTCTCTCTCTCTCTCTCTCTCTCTCTCTCTCTCTCTCTCTCTCCGGCAACCGTAAGGATGCAAGCAAAGGGTGAAGGCTCTTAATCTCTCTCTCCCTCTCGGCTTAGCAAAGCAAAGCTCTCTCCTCAAGGCTTGTAGGGAGTACGAGCAGGTAAAGAACAAGAAGAGGAAGAAGGGATTGGTCGATTATCTCTCTTGATTTGATGAATCAAGGAACAACCAAGGTGAGCTCAGATTTGAGTTCATGTTCTCTCTTTCATCTTAGTAAAGGGAGAAAAGGTAGAAAAGCTTAGCAAGCAAGAGAGAAAGGGAATTGCAAGTAAAGGAAGGGGAAACCTTGGTAACGAATCTCTACTTCTCGACCTCACCATCGTCAACGATGGCGTAAAAAAAGACACCAGTTTTCAAGTGCTATTGGCAGGCATAAGTGGAAAATTTACAGTCTTGGTCGAATTTGAGAGCATTAAACTCTCTTAACTCTATTAGTGCTGTTAACAACAAACATTTGTAATTGAATTTCACTTTGGCTAATCATTAGCAGCTTAAAGCATTCAGCTTGTCAGTTTTAAGCATTTATGATGTCGTCAGAGTCTTTTCCTTTGTGTCGCGCATATTGTCTCTCTTATTTCCCACAATGAGAAACCCGGTGCTAACCCTACTCACCTCGCAAACCCATTATCCCTGACATCTTTGGTGAACCCAACGTGAAACTGAGCCGGGGTGGGAAAATTTTGCAGAGAAAGATGACTACGTTGCAAGAGGCGGTGATGTAGTAGATGATGCAAAAATTTGATGCCTACATGAAGTAACAGCAGACTACACAACAACAATTTGATTTGCATGAGCGGATACAAAAAGCTTGACAAGCAGTAACAAAAAAATTGCAGCAGTTTGAAGGTTGAGATGTTTCAAAATTTGCTAAGTTTATGAGCAATCCATGGAGGGTAATGAGATTGATCATCATGAAGCAGTTGAAGGATTTCACTTGATTGTCGTGCCAAATCTTAGGGCTCAATTTGGGGAGATACAGGCTACACAAGGATCAAACTGGCAGAATTTAGAAAAAAAATTACATGAGGAGTATTTCCTTGAAGATTCTCAAAGGGTAACTAAGCAATGTTTTATGAAGTGGATCCAGTAGAAAAACAAGGATTTATCTGCACGAGAGCTGCTACAAGAATTTGAAAAGAAATTTGAGCATTTATCTATATGAGAGCAGCGATCATTGAAACCAAAACGGGTAGAGTTATTTGTCCAAGCTGCCGACCCACGGCTTCAAAAGAGCTTGGTGCAGCTACCTGAGGATTCAACAGGTGAATTGGGCTTAACATCTAATTGGAAGGTGGTTTTTGAAGCAGTCAACATGATTGTAAAGCGTCAGATGAGGGTGGATAAGCTGATTGTGGTTGATCCCATGGAGACAACGGATGAAGAAATTAAGGAAAAGTCAGACTCTGGGAAACAAACATTAGAGGAGCCTGTTCTTGATGAGATGATCAAAGGTATACAAGGATTAAATCTAAATTTGAAAGCAATTAATCTTGAAGGGGTAGGCAACGATCATGAACACAAAGACTGTGAAGATTTTGATGAAGCTTGCAGGAAAAATGTGGTCTTTTGGAAAGACAAGAAGATTCATCTCAAAGAAACACGTGAGCCGCTCCGATTGAATTTTGGGAGGGGTGGTATGAAGAAGTTAGTGGAAGAAATACAACATAATGTTGCTATAGTAGAAGCAACTACATATGGGTTGTAAGTATGCAATAATGTAGATGATGAAGGTGCAAGAACTAAAGGTGATTTGTGGCCTTATGCTTTGAAGACTGTGGAAGCAGGCAAGGTGACTCATGGAAAATTATGTCAGGTTGCGAATTTCATTTGAGAAACTACAGGATGGGCAGATCCAGTTCATTCTCTTTTTGTATATGCATTTATTGCCAGGTCTCAAGCTAATGAAGCCATAGTAGAAGAGAAGCGCAAAAGAGATGAAGATGTTGCAGGAACACCAAAAAGAGCAACCAAATCTAGCAGTAAGCAAGATGAAGTGCATGTCCCCAAACCTACTCTAGAAGTGGTAATGGAAGAGTCATCAAAAGATAAGAATCAAGGTAAAACCCAAGGGACCTTCCTATAAGCTGAAATATGACATTGAGTTGGCTACATATCTAAAGAAGGGTTTTGAAGATCACATTCTCAATAGCAAGGTGGAGCTCACGTTGGGTGACATCTTGGGAATTTCCAAACGTGAGTTTCATGAGGAGATTATTGACATCATTAAAAAAAATCGACAGATACCAAGTGAGGAGGAACCTGATACGGTTAAAAGCCAAATGATCCATCACATTGAGTCAATTTTGGATGCTTATGAAGAGGCATTTGAAGATGAAAATTCAAAGGAAGTGGTGGTTTCAAATCCAATTATATCTAAGATAAGGCATGTTCATTTTAATGAGATGATGGAGATGAGGAAATTGTGCCCAAGAGTCACTTTTCTAGAATTCATTGGGCTAGAGCAACAACAAAAACCATTGTGAAGCTTGGGGATGTTGAAGAGTCAATCTTAGCACTTGTGGACCATGGGTCAAAAATCAATCTTATGGAAAAGAGCTTGCATCAAAAAGGGAAATGGACTATTGATGTTGATCACGGTTGGTGGATTTGAGCTACCAATATGCTTCCAAGGGATATTTATGGTGCATGTGCAAATGTTAAGGTAACTATTGGGGATATTTGTGATGCACAAAACGTTTTTATACAGGAGAACTCTTCCAATTTACTCATACTAGGACAATCCTACGTTATGGCTGTGCACATGGAAACAAAGGTGTTAGATGATTGACGTAGTTAAAGTACATTCAATGGACATGTATAAAGAACTAGATTTATATGAAGCACTTACACATATAAAGGAGGATTTGGGTGAAGCGGTTGAAGTTCAAGTAGAGACAAAATATAAATCTATTGCAAAGAAGGTGAGGCTGTTGGCTACACCTTTGCTAGAAGGAAGTGATGGTGTAATGGAGAAATCTTCTCTCAAGCCTATACTGAGAGATCCAAAGAACATTGGGCATAAGTTCATTGAAGAGACAACAATTCAAGATTGGAGAGGAGGATTTCCTTACCAAAGAGGAGATCAAATGCTTTTGAGAGATGCTTAGAAAACATGGTAAAGCCTTTGCTTTTGAGCGAGGTGAGATTGGATGTGCAGATCCAACTGTTGTTTCTCCTATGGTTATATTTACTATTCCTCATATGCCATGGAGTTTATGCCCTATTCTAGTACCCAAAGCTCACTTGCCGAAGCTCATTGATTTGTTGAATGAAAAGATAAGGATGGGTATTTTGGAACTATCATGTGCACCATACTCTAATCGGACGTTTACTGTTCCGAAGAAGAATGGTACCCTAAGGTTCATTCACGATATGCAACCAGTCAATAAGGTAACAATCCACAATATTGGAGCAAGTTCAATAGTGGACAAGTTTGCTAAAGCCTTTGCAAGAAGATCCATCTACTCTATGGGTGATCTTTACTCAAGATATGATTAGTTTCAGCTTGCTTTGGATAGCAAGGATCTTAGTACAATGTGTACACATCTCGGTTTGGTGAGAATGTGCACTCTACCACATGATGCTACTAACTCTGAAGCTCATATGATGAATGGTATGAATAAGGTGCTGAGGGATTTTATTCATCATGTTACTATGCCTTTCATTGATGATTTGCCGATCAAGGGGTGTGAAGAAGGGTTCAAAGATGAGGTAAAAGACCAGAGGGGGTGCCAGCAGTTTGCTGCCCAACATATTGCTGATTGTACTGATGCCATTTTATCTAGACTTGAAGAAATTAACTTGACACTTTCAGGTCCAAAATCAAATTTTGGTGCTAAAGAGGTTTGAATTGTAGGGCATATGTGTGGCCCAGATGGAAAATGACCAAGTCTAGCTAAAGTTGAAGCTATACAAAAGATGAAAGAAACATGCACATCAATCACTGAGGCTCAAAGGTTTTTGGGTGCATGTGTATTTGATCGTATTTGGTTGCCACACTTTGCTCATGTTGCACAGGTGCTTTCTCAATTGCTAAGGAAGGGTAAAAGGTTTGTATGGGAAGAAGCTCATACAATGGCCCAATTTTGTAAAAATCTGCTTTTCGAGTGCTTTTCAGGCTATTTTTAGCTTTTCATGATTTTTAGTGCTTTTTAGTGAAAAGTGAGTCCGCTTTCTTATTTCAGTGAACAAGGTAAACCCGTGGTTCAATTTTAGAAAATTTTACTTTTTTTTTCTTTTTATGCTATTTTTAGCTTTTCGTGCTTTTCAACATTCTTGAAAAGCAATGTAGGATGACCTAAACATAAAAATATCAATTTTAGTTTCCGTCGGATTTAAAAATGATCACCCGGAGTAAAAACGAAACAAAATGGGATTTTTACGGGAATTATTTTTATAAAAAACGATATCGTAAATACGTGAGACAGTACGGGAAAGTCATAATTATGTCGGGACATTACGGTGCGGCATAGTCTAGCTAAGGTTCCATTAGTTGACCGGATAATGTTCAATTGGTCAATTTTGCTGTAAAAATTGAATGGTAAGTGGGAAAATTGACCACCAAAAGCAAAGGCATAGTTTTAGGAAAGTCCCAAAAGGCATGAAGCTATTCCTAACTGTGAAACCAGCGCTACCTGTAGCTTAGGGCACACTCCTGGCAGTTGAAAAAACTATAAATTGGCATAGATACCTCGGTTTTCATTGTCGTCTGTTGCGTCTACTACCGCAAGGCTATACGTATCTATTATATGGAGTGGTGAAAGCTCTTTATCACCATCTCCATAGCTCTTCTCTCTCGTATTCGGGAAGAACAAGAAGAAAAAGAAGAATATTCTCTCTCTACTTGCTTACTATCTCCTCTCTCGTTTCACGGTGTACGCGCTCTTCGGAAGCTCTTGTGGTGAAAACCTCTATGTAGCTCTCATCACTGCTCTCTTGCGGCAAATCAAGAAGCCCGCTTTCGATAGCCCCTAATCAATTCCAAAAGCACGGTGAGAAGCTCTAAATTCCATAGGCATCATCATCTCTCTCTCTATGTCATTTTTCTGAGTAGTCACCCTCTCGGTGATTGTTTTTTCATATACGAGTGCATGTATGGATTAACCGAGTACGTATGAAGGTATCCCATGATTATATCATCATGCTTAACACGCTGATTTATGCACATGATGTGTTTATGATCACGTGCGTGCATAAAAAGCGCTTTTTGTTTCACGTCATAGAAGCGGTAGGAACATTGATTTGGCTATAACTCACAAACCTTTATGAATCATCCTCAACCCTTTATACCAGAGATAAAACACCTCATTTAAAAAATTTCTCTCTTTGGTGTCATGTGAAAATCACGCACAAACTAAGAGATAAGGTCAAAAAACAGCTTGCTACCCATTGCACTTAGCCAAATTTTGACTCCAAGCTCCTTGGAGAACCACTATATAGATTCACCAGATGGGCAAACCCACTTACCCAATCAAAAATACTGATGAAACTTGATGATAAATGTATTTAGGTCTCTGTTATCAGCTCGGTAATGCGAGTTATTAATCGTTCCATAATCGGTTATACCTACGCGTGTAGGGGTGCTACCAAGGGGGAGTGCCATCTGACATCATGAGTTAACCGAGTTGTTTATTTATGATTTATGTTTTGTTTTAATGAGTTTATTTCAATTATTAGATACACATAAACTTATGTGGGGTATATGGTTAAACGACCTGGACCGCATAGGCAGATATGATTTAAGCGGCTTTCTTTTTAGGTTATCGTTTGTTATGTGAGTATCATATGCGGAAAGTGATGTGATAGAATGCTAGCCTATATTATGGAGTTGAGCTTGATGCATTTTTTTGAGGTAAAAAACTTTCATTTTCATGTTATGCATGCTCCAGAAAATGTCCAAAAAAAAATTTGCATATGTATGAAGTTCTGGTTTATGATTGACCCAAAGATCGGAGCTGTTTTGCATCATGTTTATGGTGATGCAATGTTATCATATGATGTATGGAAACTTATGGATTGATGTGGATGTCTCATGTGCATGGTTATGATTGCTTTCCACCTTTCTAGGCCAAAACTAGCCCTATGTGCTAGAAGGTGAAGTGGAGATGTGATGCATCAACTTTTCATGGTTGAATGTTGTCAAAATTGTATTTTTATATCATGATTAGTTGCTGGTTGGACTCTTTTTATGCATGAAATAATCGTGTCTTAAGAGTCATATGTATATGGACTCCGGTTGATTGCAGGGGATATGCTAAACTCCAAGTGTGGGAGTTGGTTCAGTGTGATTATGATTTGTGGTTAAGGGCTGAGATTCCCTCATGGATTATGGTTGTGAATTTATGGTGGAAGCCGGTGTGTCTCATGGTTTTTTCTCGATACGGTTATGTTGCCAAAAAAATTGCAGCCATGTTGTAAGTGGTTATGCAAGATTGGTTATGCCTCACCTGAGTTGGGTGGAGTGCTCACCCATGTGATGTGATCGGATTATGGTTTATGGTTTTGAGATTATATCATGAAGTGATCTGGATGGTTTATGATAGACGTGTAAGGGTAGAGACCCTGTACATTCTACCTGGTTGAAAAAGATTGTTTGTGCATATGGAAAGTGCTATTGTGATTGAGCTCATGTGTTATGTTTCTCATGGCAGCATCACTACAAGACTAGGATCACCTACATCGCTTAGCCTTAGACTAAAGAGTCGTTGACTTGGGGGATTTGCTGGATTGGGGGTGTTGCCTAGGTCTTCTTCTTTTTTGTTAGGCTCATCTACACTGTTAGTGCGTCGGGGTAGAATGACTTCCACGGCTAACACGTCGACGATTTTGCCTTGGCTTTGCCTAAACACCCGGTGTTGGGCATCAAAGAGGCGTGGTGCCTAAACTAGTATGGTTGGTGTTGATACCCTACCACCTACTGGTCCTCGGGATTCTTTCAGAGCTCAAGTTCATGGAGGGAGGCAAAGCGGCCTCAGCTTATGTCTGGCTTAGGTAGGTTGGAGGTGTTTTGGCTTGCTCCCAGCGAAGTGAAATTCTCTCTATCTTAGTAGAGTGGATGTGGATGGGTGGACCGGTCAATCCCTACGCAGGGTCCGGTGCTCTGCTAGTTATTCTGTCATAAACATTTTTGATGTTATGGTATACCAAATTTTTTCATTGCATTAATACATGGTTTCTTGTTTCATTTAGTTTGGGGCATTTAAAGATTCTCTGTTGTCATTCTCTCACGTCTTTGTGCACTCTATTTCATCCTCCACTATACTCTCTCTCTCTCTCTCTCTCCCCGCAATGCGGTGTACACATATATTCACCCTCCACAATGTTATATTTTTCTTTAGTATGCTTTCATCCATAACACCCATTCAGAGGTAGCACTAGCCACTAGGTGCCTCTGGATGTAGTTCAGCTCGTGGCCTAAACTCCATGCTTGGTCGAGCGTTGAGAGCTCCTTCCCTATGCAAACGCTTTTGCAACCCTGATGTATATTGAAAATCGTATAAAGGTGTAAATTGTATATTTTGTGCTTAGACCCTCGGCGAGGGGTATCTCTCAGAGCCCTTGTAAACCGAAGTTGAAACAGTAGAGAGATCTTCTTTCTATGCTTTCCTTCCCTACCCTTAGCTCTTTCTCTCGCTTATATGCCCTTGTGACAAGGTGGAAGCTCGAGTTCTTAGAGAGAGAAAGAGAGAGAGTGTTAACCCTCACGCACATTCCTATCACCTACAACGGGCGTTGTATTATTTATTTGGTAGAGTCAAGTACCGGGCTTGTCGGTCCAATAGGAAAAGGGTAAGAGTGATCACCGATGAGAGGCACACTCTAACTGGAACATTCAAGGGATTAGTTGGCTAAGCATGGGCGCCCAAGTGTGAATGGAGCGAGCTCATATAAAATTCAACTAAACTTAAAATTCACTCATTCTTTCATTTGTGCAATTGAAGAGTACTCTTGCTCCATTTCTATCTTCTTCTTCATCATCTCCTTGTGTGTGTGTGTGTATGCGTGAGAGAGACAGAGAGTGTGTGATCGAGCATTGCGACGACGGCACGGTGACGACGAAGCGGTCAAGCGCGGCGAAGCGGCGGGTCCTTCTTCTTCGCGGTGAGGAATCCTCCACAACAGCAAGCGTAGAGCGGTGAGTGACACACCATCGCCATCTTTGAGCTTACTAGTTTAGGCTAGTTGCGTGCTTGTGGCTCGCACACAGTGTATTGGAAAGTTCCTTGCATTGACACGTGCGATAGACGCGCACATTTTTGGCACCGCTACTGGGGAATGTCATACACTAAGCTTGAATGACACTCTGTGCTTCTTTGTGGTGCAATTTCAATTGTGGGAAAGGTAGGGAAGGAACGTGTGTGCGTTGAGAAGAAGGAGTTTGTTTTGCTACTGTGTATTTCTTTGTTAATGAGGTTTTGAATAGGTACTGTGTTTTCTCTGTGATAAGGTGTTAGTATTAAGGTTGTAGATCCAGAATGTTAGTTCTTTGTAAAGTACAGTAAGTAGGAAGTAGATCTGTTAGAGCTAATGAAGTGTGTTAGTGTGTAACAGTAGGTGTATTAGTTATAAGTAGGTAGGTAGAATGTGTGTGTGCGCTCACGCGCACAGCGCGGCCGCGGCAACCTTATCCCAAAAAATGAGGCCTCAATCGCCCTTTAAAATTACGTATTTTAGCTTCACACGTAGCTAAAAATCGACTTTTTTGAGGACCAATGGAGCTTCAAGTGACCAAACATTATGTTGTAAAGGACACCACGACCCTCTGAGTGATACGCTCGTTTTGAGCTATCATACACTTTAATCAAAAAACCGATCATTAAAAAACATTTATAAAAATTAAAAAAACGAGTGAAAACGGGACGCCTACAAAAGTAAGCAGTTCACCTTTGAGGTTATTCGCCGACGCTTGTAGGGTGCCAAAGGCACATGCATCTGCGCTCTCGTCGTGTGCTAGAGACAGAGCAACTAGAGAGAATTTTGACTTACGCGAGTTCTCAATATCCACCTACCTTAGGTTCCAGGCCCTCAGCGGGGACCCAAGGTAGTACAAACCAAGACCCAAACATAGCAGCTAGTGACTCTTCCCTGACTACGACGTCATGGAGGGTTTCCCAATGCCTAATCCCGATAGCTCAAGCCAAGACATGCATACCATGGGCCCGCGGTCCGGGCCGAGCGTGCTTAGCCGCTTGAGGAAAACCTTTAGTAGAGCCACTCGCTCCGAACATGGAGCTAATGATGTAAATGAGGGGGGTGGGAAAGTAAGTTCTCCATTCATGACCAACATAGATCCTATGCCCTTAGAGAATGTGCAGGTGAATACTCCGTTCACTACACCCCCTGACTCTTCAGAACTATTCTCCTCTGAGGTTATATTACCTGATGGTAGAAGCCTTGCCAAAGTGCAAGAGGTTGAGTGGTATATCCTTGCAGAAAGGGAAAAGGAAATCAAGAGCTTACGCAAGGTGGAGCAACGAAGAGAGTTAAAATCGAAAGCCCCTATGTCAATATCCTTGCTAGGAGAGCAATCGAGTGCTCCTGACTTAGCAACCGCTAAGGGCAAACCCCTAGAAAGAAACATTGCATCTAGTTCAAAGGACACCCCTAGCACCTCAAGTTTAGATGGAGCGTTCCTAAGTGAGAATTGGGAGTACGAACTACAAACAAAAACTCTAACCGACCTATACACAGGTCACACCTATCACGTGGGTTGGTTAGATGTCCTACAATCCACAATGGGTGCTACTATTGTGGAGGATCAACAACAAAGAGTTTGTGAGGTCATCCATAGGGTCATTGAGTTAGAGAGACAAAGCAAGGGGATCAACATGCCTTCAACGGGTCTCATGAGATTCTTGGATACAGGAAAAGCTAAACAACCGACCTTATCGCGAATGGAGACTCCCTTGGTAAGCCCGATGGATCCTCCATATGTTGTTTCGCCAGGGGTCTCAGTGCCCACAAGTGATAACTTTACCTTTCCAAGTCTAGCTCATCTTTCCCTTGATGACACCACGGCTACCATGCCCACCCCAATGATGGGCATGCCGAGAAACACGCCATGGATCTCATTTTTTAGTAAAGCTCCACTACATGGTAGCTCAATGCCTGCAACAACGGTACCTACAAGTGTGTACCAATCGTATGCACCTATGGGTCATCGCACTCATGTAGTTTCCTACCCCTCCCATTGTTTCAACTACCTATGCTCCACAACCACCACACCCAAGCTCTTATTTCCATGGGACTATATCGGCTAGCATTAGCATGTCATATCCGACGTCTGCTATGCCTAGGGCCACCCATATGAACTTTGGGCCACCACATGGCACAACATCATACCCAACATGGAACCCAAGGGCTTCCTATGCGCCAAGCCCAATGCCAATACCTACTCCACATGTAGTCTCTGGAGCGCCTTCACCCATGGTGCCTGCTCACTTAGGTGCCTTGGCAACATTTGCTCAAGCTATCGGTCAATCTATTGCTGAGAATATGTGTAACACGCCTGATAGAGAGCCTAGAAGTAAGGTAGTACAAATAACCAAGCTCACACAAAAATTTAGTGGAGACTGGGATGTGAGAAAGAATATCGAAGTGTTTGAACAAATATGCGATTCTCTAAGAGAACACAATGACCTGCATAAGAGTAATTCTTTAAGCCTAACCTTAAGTGGGAAGGCAAGGGATTGGTATAGAACCCTAAAGGTGGAAGAAAAAACGATTAACCCTACTCTTAGGAGACTGTTCTTAAAAGAATACATACAAGAGGGAGTGCTTTGGGGTGTAACCTCTCAGCTCCAGAAAGCCCAACGAGAGGAAGGAGAGTTAGTGAGAGACTTTATTAGTCGCTTAAATCATTTGAATTGTCGTTGTAATCCAAATGAGCGCTTCAATAATAATCAATTTCTTGATAGATTCATTAGGGGATTACGACATGAGGATATCTACAATGGCCTAGTCATTAGAGGTATCACCACTTGGGAAGCAGTCACCACCAATGCGATCCAATTGGAGGATAATTTAATGATTCAAGGAGAAAGAGTGCCTGTTGAGCCTAAATCTATTAGCTCGCAAGCATCAGGGCATCAACCAATGACCCTAAAGCCTATTGCTAAGGATCCAAAGATATCTGATTGACTTTAGCATATCTCACCAAGGCCATTCAAGAGAGTCTTAGAGATAATCGTACTCCGCAAAACAATCATATGTATCCAAGAAGGGAGCAACAATGGTGCTCAGTATGCTATGGACCACATAGTACCAGTGAATGCCCTACTTTTAGAGTAAAATTCAATGGGAACTGCAACGCCTGTGGGAGGTATGGTCATCAAGCTAAGTATTACATAGTATTTAAGCGTGGGATGGCCAATAGACCAACCTTAGCATGGACAGACACACCTCGAGTGCCTGCATTGATGTCAGGCCCGCCTCCTGAACAAACAGTGCAACACATGGTCCCTAATGCCCAAAATGTTGTTCAAACCACACCCTTGCCATCTCCAGTGCTAGAATCGCAACCACCACATCCGAGAATCACTTCTATGAATCAAGTGGGTTGTGAGTCATCTATTGCTTGTTTGGAAGGCTGTGAGGAAGATATAGACCCTAATATTGCCTATGGTATGGATGTGCTTGAAGAAAGTCCACAATACTACATGGAGGACTATTGGGGACAACTCAAACCTGTCTATCAAGTAGCTGCTCTTGCTGCAAGAGGCCAAAATATCAATTACACTGCTAAGAGACCACCTCTTCAATGCTACTACATGGAGTACTATTGGGGACAAGTCAAACCTATCTATCAAGTAGCTGCTCTTGCTGCAAGAGGCTAAAATATCAATTACACTGCTAAGAGACCACCTCTTCAATGCTATGAGTGTGGAGGTCCACATCGTGTAGTCGAGTGTCCTATTAGGCTACAAAAGAACGCCACACTAATGCAAACCAATCAAGCGAGCACGTCTACAATGCTGATACTCATGTGTAATCGATGTGGCATAGATCATTTGATTGCCCAATGTCCAAATAATCCAAATGCACCAAAGATCACTCCATTAAACTTGATTGAGGTTACCGAGGAGCCATCACAAAGTACACTTGTGGTACCAATAAACGTACTCACACGATCGATGCTCCAAAAACAAAATTATATTCTTGAGGAAAGAGACACGGCATCAATTGCCCAATCTCAAAAAAAGAAGAAAACACGAAGGAAGAGATAGCAAAAAGAAGCGAAGTCAGACCCCATTTCAAAGACCAACATAGGGACTGGTGACGACCCCATATATATGAACGACGTTGAAGAGGATTCTGATTCAGGTGAAACCATGGAGACCAAAACGACCACTAAGATAGAAACCAACAAGGAAGATCTTCATGAGCCAGAATGGCCAGGATCCAAGAAGAAGATTGGAACTTATCCAATCCCTACGGAGGAGATTGAGAGAAACAAACAATTAAGGAGTTTGGTAGAAGATACCCAAAGGGATCTAGAACCAGCACCTAGGCAGATCCAGATTACAAACACCGTGTTTGCTACACAACAACAACCTCACCAAGTCCATAGACCCTTAGCCATACCTAGTGTCATCCAAGAAGAAAGTGACTTAAAGTCATGAGAAAGTGGGCGTACTCACTTCTTGATGGAAAGAATGTTTACAAAGGGACTACCTGATCCTATCGAAGAAATGGAGATCCCATCTTCCCCATGTCAAGGGACTGAAGTCCAAAAGGTGTCGTTAAACATTGCCAAATTGATGGATTTCATGTCTTCAGAAGTTAGAACCACCATCATGTCCAAACTATATAAAGACCCTGAGCTAGTCTCAGCTCTTTGAGCCTTCCTCAATGGAGAACTGAAGTTTGGGCTACCACAATTTACACAGATGGATGGATCTGGGAGATTCCAATAGAGGAGGAACACTTAGATCCACAACCCAACCTAAATGAGGACCTTGTATAGAAATACCTGTTAACAAGTTGGGACAATACTTTGAGGGTCATGAATCCAATGCGACCATACCAATCACTACTAAGGGATTAACTGTGAAGGTAATCCTTGATGGTGGTGTTGGGGTTAGCATTGTCACTAAAAATTGCTAGGAAACTATGGGAAGACCTCACCTTGCGACCACAACCATAGTAGTAAAGATGGCCAATGGGTCTATTGTTAAACCTATTGGGATGCTAGAAGATCTCAAGATCAAGTTCTTTGGACATAAAATAAAGATTACCTTCATTGTTATGGATTTCTCCAAACACACTATGGCATCGGAGATGATCTTAGTATGTCCTTTCATGAGGGAAGCAAAAATGGTGCATGACTGGTCTAAAAACCATGTCTACCTGCAGTTCCAAGATTCTGTCATTCGAGTGGATCTTATAACTGGTCGAGCACATCCCCTAGGAAACAAGTTTATAATTGATCATAGATCTGACATCACAGTTCACTTGGCCCCATTGCAGTATTGTTACACGTGTAAAGCAGACACTGATGCTGGGGAATATTCTCCTGATATGGATGTACTACCTGGGATGACTAAGTCGGACAATGTGGATTGGGTCCACCTAGCATCAACCATAGATACTTGGGAAAATAGGGCGATGACCTGGGTAACACCCCAGGGGGATGAAATGCCACCACTCGTACCCTTAAATATGCTAGAAGCAATGCATATAGCTTCTAATGACCTACAGGATGAAGGTTTGACTGGCATTGGAACAAGTAGCGCCTCACAAGCCTATAGCCCACACGATTTGGGGTCAGAATCATCAATTGAAATTGACTCTGAGGACAAAGAATCTGAGTTAAATCTTAGTGCAAATGTGGGGACAAACCATTCAGGGCCCAGTGGTACCTCAGATGACAATCTATCCAAGGGAGCAGAAGACACAAGAAGCAATTCATCTAGTGACTCTTCACTAGAGATCAGTTCTAATCGAAAATTAGACAAGAAGAGTAAGAGATATAAGAGGCGATGATATCAAGCAAATGTGCATGCTAGAATAAATGAAAAGAAATATACCACAGAATGGCTTAATTACATAGAGGCAAGTGATGCTCATCGGAAGTTGGTAGATAACTGGGGTGAATACCTTCAAAGTGTTATGTGGTGTAGTCCACAACCCATTGACATCACACAAAGGCTACAGAGAAGCGAAAGTTGAGTCGTACCATAAGGAGATGACAAAATCGAGAGTTAGCTCAACAACAAAAGGAATCGGAAGTGAAATCACAGTCCACAGAACAGCAGGACCCCACAGACTTACACCCTGCATCTGAACATTTCAAATCCTACACCACAGAGGAATGTAAGGTTGTCTATACAAAGGCTCAAAGAAAACCTATCGATGGAAGCAATGGAGTCTATGATGGTCCACCAGTGATAGTTAAGAAAATAGAGTTATCAAACCCAAGAGAAGAGTCCAAACCTGTTTTCATTGCCCAAGATCTGACAGAGACTGAGGAGTGTGTACTTAAAGAACTTCTCAAGGAATTCAGGGATATATTTTCCTGGACATATCATGATATGAAAGGTGTTCCACCTTCCGTGGTGCAACACACAATCCCCATGAATAGCATGGCTAAATCAATTCAGCAACGACCCTACCCAATGAATCCTAAATATGCAAAAATCATTCAAGAAGAGATTGAAAAGCTTGTGAAATGTGGATTCATATACCCTATTGAGCACTCAGAATGGGTATCTCCAATAGTGATTGTGCCAAAAAATAATGGAAAACTCAGAGTGTGTATGGATCTCAAGAAGGTCAATGCCGCCACTAGGAGGGACCATTACCCCTTGCCATATTCAGAACATGTTCTTGAAAGAGTTGCAGGGAAGGAAGCTTATAGCTTTTTAGATGGGTACTCTGGCTACAATCAAATCACAATTGCGATGGAGAACCAAGCTAAAAAAGCCTTTATAACCGAATTTGGAGTGTTCACATTTCGTGTTATGGCTTTAGGCTTAACCAATGCCCCTGATACTTTTCAAAGATTAATAAACACTGCTTTTAGAGAATATTTGATAGAGTTTTGTGAAGATTTCTTAGATGACCTTTGTGTTTATTCCTCTTGGAAAGAACATCTATCATCCTTACGAAAAATGTTTGAGAAGTGTAGATTATATCGCATCTCCTTAAACCCTTTCAAATGCCAATTTGGGTTAAACATGGAGTCATTTTAGGGCATATATTGTCCAAAAATGGGATTTCCACATATGAGAGCAAAATTAAAGCCATTGTTGAATTTCCACCACCTACAAACTATAAAGGAGCTCAAAGGTTCATGGGCCATGTTGGTTATTACCGACGGTTTATTTTAAACTTTGCCAAGATAGCTTGTCCTTTGTACAAGCTTCTTATTGAGTTCCAATGGACCGCAGAGTGTGACCATGCTTATGAGTCATTGAAAAAGACCTTCACTAGCGCTCCTATTCTACGAGTGCCCGATTGGAATGTAATTTTCCATGTGCATATTGATGCATCAAACTTTGCTATTGGGTGTGTTCTAGCTCAACCAAGAGAACATAAACTGGACTACCCCATTAGCTTTGCAAGTCGTCAATTCAATGATGTCGAGAGAAACTACACCACTATAGAGCGAGAAGGTTTAGGTATGATTTATGCAGTGAAGAAATTTCACTACTACCTTCTGGCCAACAAGTTTGTTTTCTATGTTGATCATCAAGCCTTGTTGTATCTAGTAAATAAACCTTGTTCCATGGGAAGAATTACACGACGGTTGTTAATTCTTCTTGAGTTTGATTTTACCGTTGTGGTGAGGCCTAGTAAAAGAAGTTTCATGGCGGATCATTTGTCTTGCATACCCAATGGTGAAGCCCCTACTGGACTCGATGATGAGTTGCCCGATACTTCTCTATTCCTAGTCAAAACCATACCCAAATGGAGTGAGAAGATTGTGAACTTTCTAGTTAATGGTTTTCCACCCAAAGAGCTTCGTAAGAACATAGCTCAAAAACTGTTAAAAGAATGTGAACCTTACTCTCTCATTGCAGGAACTCTCTACACGTTAGGGAAGGATGATATTCTTAGATGTTGTGACCGTGAGGATGAGTATTTATACATACTTCAAGAAGCCCACATGGGTATAGCCGGAGGACATTTCTCAAGGGAACTAACAGCTAGAAAGGTGTTGCAATCAGGCTATTGGTGGCCTACCTTATTCAAGGATACATCACTTTTTCTAAAAGGATGTGATGAATGCCAAGGTTACACGATCACACAATGAAAGGATAAGATGCCCTTACATCCTGTTAAAGTGACTCAACCATTTGAAAAATGGGGTTTGGACTTTGTAGGCCCAATTAGTCTGGCAGCTCGTAGCACTCAATCTCAATATATTATCTTTGCCACTGATTATGTGACAAAGTGGGCGGAAGCCAGGGCGACACATAAGGCCGATGCGAGGTCAACTACCAAGTTTCTCTTTGAGAACATTATTACAAGATTTGGTTGTCCCTTTGAGATTGTGAGTGACAATGGTACTCATTTTATAAATGGAGTAATAAAAGAACTCACTACCAACTTTATGATAGCTCACCATAAGTCCACACCTTATTATCCACAAGCAAATGGCCAAGCTGAGAGCACCAACAAGACCTTGATCTCTATCTTGACCAAAATGGTGGAAGCTCATCACACAGATTGGGATTTAAAGCTTACATTAACTCTATGTGCTTATCGTACTGCGTACAAAGTTGCCATTAACTGCACACCATTTAAGATGGTGTATGGCCAAGAAGCGGTTATGCCATGGGAGTTTGTCCTTCCTAGTCTTCGAGTAGCTTCTCAAGAAGGTTGGGATGGTAACCCCTTAGTTGAGCGATTATAGATCCTTGAAAGACTAGATGAAGAGAGGCAATTAGCTGTGCAAAATGCACTTGTGGAGAAAGATAGGATGAAGAAATGGTTTGACTGTCATCTAAAGAACCAAGATATCAATGTTGGTGATAAAGTCCTTATGTATGGAGTGCGTAACGAAAAGAAAAAGTTGAAATATGCGAGAAAAGGACCATATAGAGTATGTGAGATCACCCCACAAGGAACCATTCATGTGGAGACTTTTGATGGAGTTGAAACCATTGATTCCTCAATGGGAGAAGATTTAAAAGATACTATGATCCTTTAAGCCAAGAGGAGCTACATGCCATCCATACAAAAAAAGCAGCCAAGGCACAAACAGAATTGAAGAAGATACAAGCTCAAGTTGAGGTTAAGGGGCAACAACAACGCATAAGACAAAAACGAGAGGCTAACCTTGGAGTTACACATGCATTCCATGTTGAAACCGACGAGGATTGGTTGGACTCTGACACACCTCTATGATACGCTATTGAGCTAAACAGCACCTATGGAAAAATTCTATATAACGCCTTATTGGACACAGGTGCTAAATATAATCTGCTATCATATGGGGTGTGGTGTGAGTTAGGAAAGCCACCTCTATCTGAGAGTATTATCCAAGTCAAGGGTGTCAACAAGAAAAAAACCGCGGTTTTTGGAATCTGGTACACTTCTGTCAGTTATGACAATGGGGTTGTAGCTTAAGACTTTTTGGTCGTGCCTGTTGGAACTATGGAGGGTAATATAAACCTAGGACTCACGTGGATGATAGCCACCAAATGCACTATTTATTGGGGGACAGGGGGTATCACAACACAGAAACCAACTCTTAGCCCTGCCACTCAAGCCATAGTCCCTGAGACATTGCCTCTTAAGGAAATAAAACCCAAAACATTTCATGTCCAAGAGGTTAAACCATATGTCCCCATAGCCCAACTCTCTAGAGCTTCAATTGATGTAGTTGAAATAAAGCTTGAGACACACAAGACCCATCCCAATATAACAAAGAAAACATACAAGTGGGTCCCTAAAGCTTCTTTAGCGACCATAGCTAGTGCTAAAAGATAGGAGCCTGGTAAGAGACATCCCATTCCCCCCAAGAAATGTAAAGAAAAGTTGCGTTGGATTCCTAAAAAACTATTGGAAGCCCAAGGCTACTATAAAGGAAATGATTAAATCTGGGTGCCAAAACGTAAATTGTGCTCTTACTTGTCACCGGGCCCATGTGAGCACAATCCTGTGGCTCCAAAACGAATTGAAGATCGTGGAAAGGAAAAAATCACGGAATGCTACACATTTTGGGTTTAGATTCTTGCTCTTCATGTAATTCCTATACGGAAATAGAAGCTTTGCCACAACCTCCACCTACCATTGTACAGACCCATATAAGCAAGAAAGAGTTTGCACCTCCCGTTGTAAGTTCATCACTTACAACAGTGTTGCAAATAAAATCATGGGAGAGTACCTTACCATCCTTGCAACTAGATGAAACGCATAGGGCGGTCAAAAACTATTGGTTAAAGCCTTCACCCATAACAACTTGAAACAATTGGTTTCAAAAGGTGACGACATCATTCCAAAAGGTATGATCTACCCAAGGAAGGGGGGAGTGTTTGCTGACATCCATCATTCACTTGCTTCCCTGTCAACCTTCCTCCCTAACCTCTCAATCTCCAATCTTAGGGAATTGTAAGGTCCCCATCCCGCCTATACCGAGATTGGGATGGGATCCTTGACAGGTCTCTAGGTCTGATAAAAATCAGAGTCTCTAAACAAGAAAAATCCAAGGAATAGACCTTTACCATTGACAATGGCTTGGGTCTATAGCCTTAGAAGAAGACCTAGTCCTGTCTCACAGCGGAAACGGGACAACCTTTTAAAAGTCCAAAAACTATATCGGCCCTATATCTTCCACAAATTGGACTAAGGTATCCTCAACCAACGCTTTTTTCCCCCTAACATATGTGAGGGCACAGCCGTTGGTGGATTCCTCTTCCAAGTGAGAAGTTTCTAAAACGTTTTAGTGCGCGGGAATGGAAAGTTACCTGACTAATCAGGTCCACCCGTCCATGATTGACAACCTTAGTCAATCCCCACTTACCACCCCGCACTCACACACAAAATTCATTTATCTTATTATCACATTGTTTTAACATTTAAAATAATGGTTTCTTTTAACATTCCATCACGGTAATTCTTTGAAGACAACATTGAAAGCATTCTTTTAGCAAACAGACATCTTTAAACTTAAGACAGGGTACTGTCAATCAAAACACTATCCATAATAACCATGACCAGTACTCGTCTTGTCTCAAGACCACCTAAGGGTGAAAAACGGCACCCATTTCTTGTTCAAATCCGGAGTGGAATAAACCCCCACCCAAGGTTCCGGGTGCCCATACACCAAACCAGTTGCCCATACAACCGGGCGGCTCCCCTAGGATAAAAACGGTATCCTAACTTATGTAGAAACATCAAGACATGACACGAAGTAGACACTCATCGTTCATGGGGTGGCTAGAAAGCCAATCATTATCATCAATTTATATCAAGGAGTCGGAGGTGTCTTGAGACAAGCTGTCTTAAGGATGATCAAACATATCTTTCCTAATTCAACCGGTTTTAACCCAAACAATTCTTTCCTATATTATAAACAAATGCACGTTGGAAGTTACCTTCCGTTTTCAGCCAGATTATCCTTCTTACGTATGCAATGCTAACTTATAAAATAACTTAAACTAATTAAAGACTTAATTGAACAATGGGACACCCACTTGGGATTGATTGGCCATCTGCTTCTGTGCTGGCGCCTGAAGACTCTCCTCCGTAGGCCTACTACTAGGCCCGGCTTCGTCGTCGTGCGACGCTCTAGTTTGTTTTGGAGCTACTTCCTCATCATCAAATGCAGGATTTTCTCGGGTTCTTTTTGATGCCATAACTTCTTATCCTTATAAAAAGGACGTCTAATCATTAGGCAAATAATTCAAAATCTAGACTTAATCTTTGTATTCAACCGTAACCCATCCAAGGTTAAATTTATAGTCTTAATTGATAAATTCTTGACCTAGTAATTTCTTATTTGTCTATATAGACATGATAACTTTTTCCACCGCTTCCCTAAGGGTTTTCTAAGCTCTCCTAACTTTCTTATAATTTTCTATATCTTTTTCCTAATTTTCCCATCAACTTTTAAGCTAATAATCTACTTATTTTGGGCTCAATATTTATTGTATTTGATTTCTCTCAAATATTTCATTTCCTTAACTTGATATCATAGGTTTACACTTACTATAATTTTTCTAAAAACTTTTAACCACAAAGTCTATTTATTTTAATTAATCATTTGCTCAAAATAAGACTTTTGGTCAATTATGATTTACTAATCTCACTAATTAAATATGGTATAATTACCACAAGTAGATAAGGATATTTTTGACCTCTGGTAATTATCTTATTATTTTTCAACTTAGTTATATAATTTCCATTTTCAGCTAAAATTAGGATAATTTGACTTAAATAAATACTTATTCTACTTTTTTAACCTTGACATATTTATCACGGCATTTTTATTATGTAAGATAACTGTGATAAATAGAATGTAATCATATAGCATGATTTACTAATTTCCCCCTTGAAATTTTTACCAACAATGCTATATTTTGACATAGATAAATATCTATACTACTTTCTTAACCTTGGCATAATTATCACGGCCTCTTTACCCTATAATACAGCTTTGAGAAATAGCATGTAATTATATAGCATGATTTACTAATTTCCCTCTTTAGTTTTTAGCTAAAAATAGTGTAATTTGACTTAGATAAATATCTATACTTCTTTTCTAACCTTGAAATAATTATCACGGCCTCTTTACCCTATAATATAGCTCTGATAAATATCATGTAATCATATAGCATGATTTACTAGTTTCCCTCTTTAGTTTTTAGCTAAAAATAGTGTAATTTGACTTAGATAAATATCTATACTACTTTTTTGACCTTGGCATAATTATCACGGCCTCTTTACCCTATATTATAGCTCTGATAAATAGGATGTAATCATATAGCATGATTTACTAATTTCCCTCTTTAGTTTTTAGCTAAAAATAGTGTAATTCCACTAAGATAATTAGTTAAACTAATTATCTGAGATTCTCCTAATTATCATAAGTTTCTTAACACCAAATTAACCACTGATAAATATATCACAGCAATTCAAATCAATTTACTAATTTCCTTTATTTAAATTTCTCAAAAAATAGAGTAATTCTGTCTAATTAATTAGCTAAATTAATTATCTGAGATTCTCCTAATTATAATGGGTTCCTTAATACCCAATTAACCACTGAAAAATATATCATAATAGTTAAAATCAATTTACTAATTTTTCCTATTTAAATTTCTCAAAAAACAGGGTATTTTTGTCTAATTAATTAGCTAGATTAATTATTTAATCGTATGCTAATTATCACGGTTTCCTTAACACCTAATTAACCACTGATAAATATATCTCAGAAATTAAAATCAATTTACTAATTTCCTCTATTTAAATTGGTCAAAAAACAGGGAATTTTTGCTAAAGTAATTTTCTAGATTAATTATCTGAGATTCTCCTAATTATCACTAGTTTCTCAACACCTAATCAACCTATGATAAATATATCATGGTATTTCAAATCAATTTACTAATTTCCCCTATTTAAATTTCTCAAAAGACAGGGTATTTCAACTAAAGTAAATAGCTAGATTAATTTTCTGAGCTTCTCCTAATTATCACGGGTTTTTAAAAACTTAATTAACCACTTATAATTATATGTCAACAATTGAATCCCATTTACTAATTTCCCCTATTTAAATTACACAAAAAATAGGGTATTTTAGCTTAAGTAATTAGCTAGATTAATTTGCTGAACTTCTCCTAATTATCACAAGTTCTTGAACACCTAATTAACCACTGATAATTATATGACATCATTTGAATTCCAATTACTAATTTTCCCTATTTAAATGCCTCAAAAAACAGTGTATTTCTACTAAAATAATTAGCTAGATTAATTTTCTGAGCTTCTCCTAATTATCGCAGGCTCCTTAACACTTAATTAACCATTGATAAATATATCACTGAATTTAAAATCAATTTACTAATTTTCCCTATTTAATTTTCTCAAAAAATAGTGTAATTCTGCCTAATTAATTAGGAAATTTTCTCAGAAAATTATAGGATAATTTTCCTAGATTAATAAATGTTTAATGCATCTCTAATAATTACTTCAACTTAATCTAATCTTAATTAATATATTTACCATTAATTCATGGTTAATTTGGCTAATTTCAGCCCTATTATAATAGGATAATTAATTAGCTTAGTATTACTAAGCTTAATTCTAATAATTAGCAGAGATTAATTAATGAAGAGAGGTTTGAGGAGCATACATAGGCCTAATCTTTGATTTAGTAACAAATATCTTAATTTAACCTTGCTAATTAAGAAAGATTAGACTAATTATCGTTTATGTTAATCAATTAGAGATTAATCTCTAATGATTTCTTCGTAGCGGTCTCTCTAGATGAGAGAGAGTGTGTCAAGGCTCCGAGTCTGTCCAAAATGTGAAGCTAGGGGTCCTATTTATAGTTTTCTGGCACTCTTGAGCTCTCACAGGCTTAAAAAAGCAGTTGCTTGCAGTTCAAGCAGCCCCCTACAGGTCAAAAAATGACCCCTGCTGCTAAATGAGTCCCTGGCAGATCAGTGATGACCCTCCCATTACCTGCCAGCTTTTAAAATATCAATTATGCTATATTTTGACATATTTTTGCTTAATTGGTAAATATCTTGTAAATATCTAGGAGGACTTAAATAAAGTCTATGCTTAAATGATTACTGCAACCCATTTTACCTATTTTACTCAATTCACAGTGTAAACTTCCAAGGGTCATAACTATGCCAGTTTTTATCGGAATTCAATTCTGAAAATTTCTAGCCCGAGGTTTGCTATGCTTAAGATTTCAAAAATACCAATATTTGCCATGGTCGGACAATTCTACATTGCTTTTTCAATAATCATATCAGTTTGATTAAGCTTTATACAACCTTTAAGGTTTCAGAAACTGGAAACCTTACAGGAATGTATATATAAAGCCTTATACTCACAAAAATAAGATAAACAAGTAAAAGAGCAAGAGCCATAACACAAAATCATAAAAACACATTATGCACAAGAACACGACCCTTGTAATATTTGCACTCTAACCATCATCTATTTGCGTGTACAGATATGGCTAGTATGCTAGAGTCATCCACTCATGCCTTGGGTGAGAGGTACCCTCGTTACTTTTCACAAATGTTTCACATGGTCTTTCCGGTGCTTGCCTGTGAATGGGATTTGGTAGGTACGCTAGCATGTGAGAGGAATTTTGAGGAGTTAGAATGGCTGATACGTCTCTTGACCACGACTGTTCCATACTTAGTAGAGAGTGTATCTCCCATTGCACAAGCCTATCCTTTTGACCAAGATGACTATAGGCATCTAGTGACCTTCTTAGTAAACATTGGTGCCTCTGATGATGAAGAAGATTTACATGATTATACGGATGGCACATACGGTCTCACGGATGACAACTTTGTTTTTCTCGATGACGAGGATATGGGTTTAGTCTTAGGTTTCCCCCTAATCTCTACAATATCCTATTCCCTTGACTCTCTAGGGGGAGTGCAAATAATTAGGTTAGGGTTCCTTATGTTTTTTAATTATGTTCAATAAGTGTTGGTACCTTTTTTCACTGATGTGCCTCCTAGAGGTATTCTTTGTGTTTCCTAGTGTGTACAGGAACGTGTTGCTGTTGTTAGGATTTGGATCTTCATGCAATCTTTCTCTCTTTCACACTTCAAATGAAGCGCGACCATCAACACAAATAGGTGTTTCTTGTCCATTAGCATTGCCCCTTATCTTTTGCGTCAATGTTTGTCTGCTTTAACTGTGATTGGTAGCATAATATCCATCACATTTTCTTAGTATCAAACCTTAAATTCAATGTAATATTTTGTCATAATCACTTGTCTAGGTTTAAAAATCAAGCAGTCCGACTAAGCTAGTTTGACCAAGCTATGCGTTAGAGATCTTCTCTTAATACCATGGGGAATGCTTTCCTAATTATCAATGGTTACTTAGGTTCTTAATCCGATTTAGGCAGCATTGTGTGAAATGTACTAGGGCTTTCTAGTGGACTTAGTCCTATTGACCTTTAGCTTAAGTATTATAAAGGGAGTTTACTAGTGTAATGAGCCTGGGGAGGGTAACAGTGTTTATGAACCCCCAAATTTACAAAATTAAAATGTTGAAACTGAACAAACAAAAAATCAAAGGACCACAAAGTAAAATCTTGAGCTGGAAGAGAAACCTTAGCTTGATTTGGTACTCCACTCACATGTATCACCTATGGTACTAGAGCCCTAGAGGTTCCCAGTGTGGGTGCTTTTCCTTGAAAAGCAAAAAACCCAAGGCATACAAAAATAAGCACACACATCAAAATTGAATCACTGTGAAAAGACTTTGGGGACGCAAAGAAAAGGTAATCAGACAGGCGATGATTTTATGAGAAACTCCTTTTATCGTAGCTCAACTACAAGGCCTTCTAGGTATAGCCTCTAGTCAACCCTCGAACGTGAAATACTTGGCTCTCGTGATTAAACAACTTAATTGACCAGATAAAATTGAGAAGCTTGCCTATGGTATTAATAGTCGATCTTTAGTGCCTTTCGATTGTTAAATTAGCGACCCCAAACTTGTTTAATTTTTTACCTTTACAACTCTTTATACATTTGATTATATTGTAATTTAATGTTTATTGTGTTGACAAATGGTTTAGAATTCTGCTACCAATCAATTTGTCTGCCTAAAACTGCATATGCTTTTTAATTGTATATGAGAATGCAATTACTGTGCCAATGTTGTTTGATTTTGCAGTGACTAAAGAACGCTAAGGACATTGATCTTAAATGTTCGTCCACCTCAATGAACGAGCTTCAAATAGCTTCCAAGGACGGAATCTACATCAGGAAGGGGGCAATGTTCTCACGCACATTCCTATCACCTACAACGGGCGTTGTATTATTTATTTGGTAGAGTCAAGTACCGGGCTTGTCGGTCCAATAGAAAAAGGGTAAGAGTGATCGCCGATGAGAGGCACACTCTAACTGGAACATTCAAGGGATTAGTTGGCTAAGCATGGGTGCCCAAGTGTGAATGGGGCGATCTCATATAAAAGTCAACTAAACCTAAAATTCACTCATTCTTTCATTTGTGCAATTGAAGAGTGCTCTTGCTCCATCTCCATCTTCTTCTTCTTCATCTCCTTGTGTGTGTGTGTGTGTGTGTGTGTGTGTGTGTGTGTGTGTGTGTGTGTGTGTGTGTGTGAGAGAGAGAGAGAGAGGGAATGTGTGAACGAGCATTGCGTCGCTGCCCGGGACACTCAAGATAAACACCTTCACCTAGAGGCCAAGGGCCCGCAACTTGGAGCTCGCGTGCTGGGAGGATCGCGTCCACTGACTTGAGTCCCTTTGGTGGCTCGTTGATGGGCTCGTCTAGAAAACGGCCCGAGATCACATCTAGCTTGACGCGCGCGGGAGCCTTCATGACACCGCGCGGACTTAAAGTTGAGCTGAGTGCGGAAGCATCTTTAGGTTCAATGTTGATCGAACGAGTCTATTCGGGCCTTGAGCACATATCTAAGAGGTCCCCCTGGAACTCTCTCAGGCCACTTTGGGCTAACTTGAAAAAATGCCGAAACGTCCCTGGACCGCGGGGTGGGCTGAACCTGCCAGCAGCCCATCGATTGAGAACGAGTAGCACCATGGGTGCGCATTCATGAGTGTGCATGGCTGAACTCAAAGAGGAAGCCGAGGTCTTCACGTGGAGTACCTAAACGTCCAAAACGGACAAGCCGTCCGCGTGTAGCGTCAAGCCGACGCTCGCCGAAATAAACCGACTATGAATCAACCGACAGCCTTCGTCTGCAAACGAGGAGCGCCTTGGGCGTGCATTCATGAATGTACATG
Organism: Adiantum capillus-veneris; assembly: GCF_014529385.1. Classification (NCBI taxonomy): domain Eukaryota; kingdom Viridiplantae; phylum Streptophyta; class Polypodiopsida; order Polypodiales; family Pteridaceae; genus Adiantum; species Adiantum capillus-veneris. The sequence continues at coordinate 36,598,484 of NC_140931.1, read as the reverse complement.
GCTGAGCTCAAAGAGGAAGTCAAGACGTCCGTGTGGAGTACTTGAACGTCCAAAATGGACAACCCGTCCACGTGTAGCGCCTTGCCGACGCTCACCGAAGAGACCCGCCGGCTACGAGCCGATGGCCCCGAAACTGGGTCATGGAGTCCCCGTGCGTGGCGGACTCCCCCGATTACCTCCACGTGATGAAGTGGAGGGGGACACTTCCGTTATCGGGCACTCTCAAACCCCCGCACGCGTCCGTAGTACCTAGAACGGTGAGGTGAGGAGAAAATCAAGGTCAGGACTATGTCCCATCGTCCGTCGTCCACAACCGGGTCCATCGCGTGCCCTGCGGCACCGAGCCATGGTTTGCCAAGATCGGGTGGTCACCGTCCACCGTCACTCCGAAGAACTCCAAATCAACCGAGGTCTCACATACACCCCCCCCCCCTTAGAAAACTCTCGTCCCGAGAGTAGCATTGTTAGGGCAAGAAACTCCCTGGTTAATGCTTTGGAGGGTGTAGAGCTACGTGCATCTATGAAATCCAAAATGGGTTGCATGAGCGATCTTATCGAGAAGGCAATGTCTATCTCAAACAGTTGTTCTTGCTGAAAGGTAGAAAAGCTGTGGGTACGAAGTCCGCTTGGCACTTTTCCTGGGGCTTAACTGATAGGAAATATATACATTGAGTGGCATAGACCACGTTGCTGCGTTGATCCATGCCGAGGAGCCAGTTTGTTCCAAAGATAATACCTGATGCTGTAGTGACGATGCAACTCTCGTCTTGAGGGTGAGAACCAAGTCGCATTGATTTCCATTGCTTCTTGGAAGCTGATTTGACTGACTTCGTGCTGATTCCTTCCTGAATGGCAACGAAGGTCCACTTCGCGTTTATCTGAGTTGATTGCATGTGTACCTATAGAGGCTCCTGTCTGAGCCAAATGTAGGTTTGATTTCAATGTATCTGTAGAGGCTCCTGTCTGAGCCAAGTTTAGGTGTACGCTTCGTGGTACCTGGATGGGCTCCTTGTGAGCCGGATGTAGGCATACTCGCTATCTTTACCTTGGAGAGGCTCCTGTCTGAGCCCGGATTTAGGTGGCTTTGCTTGCTTGCCTTGTCTTCTGTTGAAGATGTGCCCACTTTGATTGGCCTGATGTTGGCTTATGAATGTGAGCAGTGCTATCTCGTAGACCGTCACTGCGAGAGGCATCACTCAACCTCCGGCCTTCTTGTGAGGGAGCCTTCCTCATGTGGCTCCGTTGAGCCGTCTTTGTGGGGGGCTATCCCCGATTTTGCGTGCTAAGGAAAAAGATGCATGGCCCGTTCCCTCGCAGGCCTCCAGCTTCGTTGTGGTTCTTGGTCCACCACTTCTAGGTCATCCGGCTTCAAAGAAGATGTGCGCAGTCCACCCAAATCGAGTTGGGTCCCCGGCTTGGATAAAGGGGCTTGGTCCACCGCTTATGGGTCCCCGGCTTCACTGTATAGAAAAGAGGCACGGTCCACCCGAGTCAAAATCGGGTCCCCGGCTGGCTGAGTGTCATGGTGCGCGATCCACCCGAGTCAAAAATTGGGTTCCCGGCTTTGCTAATGCTAACTGGCCCTTACATAGCCTGATGGTCTGCAGGCACATGGTCCTGCTTGTGAAGATCCTGTCTCCTTGTGTGTTGAGGCTCTAGTGTTGCCCGATGTTCGGCAGGCACTCGGTCCTACTTTTGAAGTTCACTTTGCTGCATTGAGGCTCTAGTTGTAGCTTGATAGTCCGCAGGCACTCGGTCCTGCTTTTGATGATCTGTTTGTTGGTTGATGTTTGCGTCTTGATTGAGTTTGAGGATTGTTGCCTTGCTTGGCTCACCCATGGAAGATAGGGGCTAGGATCCGATCATCTTCCCTTCACCTGCCGATTGAATTATCCTCAAGAGGTACTCTCAACCTCACGCTGATATAGCGTGGCCTTTCCCTGTCGGCTTGTCTTTGCCAATGCTGTGGAGGGCCTTCCTTGGCACCTACCTCGCTGCTGCTGATGCTGCTGAATGGAGAGGGTTGTCTAGCCTGACCTCGAGAGAGTCCCACTGGACTACATGCTGGGGTGATATCTCGTTGTCGTTGCACGGTGAAGAGGCCTTGGCTCTACTCCTTTGCTCTGACTGCACCGAAGCAGGCCTTGGTCATCTTAGGATAAACGCTGGCTGGTGGCTGGCTGCTAAATGTTGTCTTACGTCAAGTCACCGCATATATGAACTGTGCCCAACACAATCCAGGAGATACTTAGAAGGATGAGTGACCCCGTCCCATCCCGGGTGCTTTATAGCTCGCGGCTTCATTGTGTCCTTTGTAGATGATTGATACATTTTGTGGTAGCATCCTTGTACCTGTTCCTACTTCCTCTGAAGTGGTCTCGATCCAGTCCTTTGGTTCCCACCCCAGTCGCATGAGGGTGTAGTATTCCTAACACCCCCTCACGGGGGCTTTCCTAGGAGATTCTGGTGAGCTTCACTTAGCTCCACTGTTATGACGACCAAGGTTCCCAAGCCTAAGCCAGTGAACTGCTTTGCTTTTCCTCCCTACCTGTGAGTTCTTGAGTTGGAGATTCCGTCCAAGCTTGTTTGCTATTCAGGTTCAAAACCCTTGTAGACAATCTGCACTTGCCGTATATATTCATGTCAAGGATCACACTCCCTGTACTTCTTCATTCCTTGTACCCTTTAGCTCGATGATGCTGGGTTTGCATGTTCTGAATGAGGGACAGCCTGTCACGTTGCCCGTGACCCTGCAACACGGATCTATGTGCATATGCTGCATTCTGAAGATGATCCACTACCAGTGTGACTCTGAGCTTGTGCCACCAAGCTTGAAGTGACAATGCTAAGGTCACCTCGCCGTCCTTGTTGACAGCAGAGGCTGTATCTGAATGATTCGGTCCCTTACCTTGGACCGCTCTGCCAAGCCATACCAATACCAGGTTGAAGCTCAATGGATGATAGTCACGATTGACTCCGAGTCCACGTACCTCTTCACAAGGTGTTGGTCGACTCCTAATGAGCCTGACTAATGAGAAATTGCATATCTGAGGGCTGATCCAACTGGAGGCCGATTGAAGGTGATTGCTGAAGGGGGACACTTAGCATTGTGCCCCCGCGGCGGCTGCCCAATGACTGGCCGCTGCTTTGATTCTTGATAGATGCTTGATGAGCAAGGAGGGACTCTTCACCTAGAGCCCTCGCCAAAGAAATTTTGGAGCTGACGTATCCTGACAACTCGAAGTACCCCTGCTGAGCATGTTTTCTGTGTATACCTTGAGCCACGGTTGGGCATCTACCGCGGGGCTTCCCACATTCCGTTGGAGTCGCGCTACTTTGCAACCCCAGTCACATTCCTGGTGACCCAGTGTGCTTGCATCGCTAGCTCGCACCTTTTGTGATCGTCCTGGCAATAGGCTTTGTGTACTTTGCTTTTGATGTCCCGCCGTTGGAAATCGCAATGACGGCACTTGCCAATACATTGTGTGCGAGCCACAAATGGCTCCAAGTACGCAACTAGCCTAAACTAGTAAGCTCAAAGATGGCGATGGTGTGTCACGCACTGCTCTACATTTGCTGTCGTGGAGGATTCCTCGCCGCGAAGAAGAAGGAGCCACCGTTGCACCGCGCTCAATCCCTTCACCGTCATCGTGCCGTCGTCGCAATGCTCGATCCCTCTCTCTCTCTCTCTCTCTCTCTCTCTCTCTCTCTCTCTCTCTCTCTCTCTCTCTCTCTCTCTCACGCATACACACACACAAGGAGATGAAGAAGAAGAAGATGGAGATGGAGCAAGAGCACTCTTCAATTGCACAAATGAGAGAATGAGTGAATTTTAGGTTTAGTTGACTTTTATATGAGCTCGCCCCATTCACACTTGGGCACCCATTCTTAGCCAACTAATCCCTTGAATGTTCCAGTTAGAGTGCACCTCTCATCGGCGATCGCTCTTACCCTTTTCCTATTGGACCGACAAGCCCGGTACCTGACTCTACCAAATAAATAATACAGCACCCGTTGTAGGTGATAGGAATGTGCGTGAGGGTTAACAAAGAGAGAGAGAGAGAGAGAGAGAGAGAGAGAGAATCAATTCCTAACTTCTCCGAGCTCCTTCTCGTTATGCTTCTTCTCTTTCCAAGGCATGTCTCCTTTTGTTCCTCCTTTGCTCACCTTATTTTCCTTTGTTTTCCCTCTACCACACCTTATTTCTCCCTTTTTTAATTGCCCCTTCCCCCTAAGAAACAATGGTACCATCGTTGCTAGGCGGGAAGCAACTTGATGATGTGGCATCCTGGGGTGGCGACTGCACAAAAATTGTCGGGACAAGGTCCACAAGGGAGCATCATTACTTGCTGGGCAGTTTTTTCTTCATGCTCAAGCTCGATCGAGCTCTGTATATCCCAGCGCGAGCTCTCTTCTCTCGTTCCTTGCTGCATGTGCTGCCCTCACCATGCTCTCCAATTTGGTTCACATTATTACATGCCCTAACTTGATTTAATGGGGGACCATCCCTTGGGTGGGTGGCCGGTTTAATTTGGCCCTTGGGCGACCATTTGACGGGCCTCAAGGTGCATGCAAGCACCAGTGATAGCATTTGGAGAGAGGCCTTCCCTTCAGACCCGGTGAAAATAGCCCAGAGCTCCTTTGCCACAGTCATTTTGGGCATATCTAACGACATTTTGAGCCAAAATCTCATCAAAAAATTTATGTGCTTTCGTGACGGCACCACATTTGGTATACGCATCAGCCAAACATTACCAAGCATCCATAAATGTTGACTAGACCAGTGCCGAGCTCCATTATTTCCAACCAAGCCCTACCAATCACCACATTTCACATACATACCGTCCACCGTAGTGCTTAGCACAACTCTGAAAGCATACCCCGTTACCAATGCACTACAAAAGATGACATTTTGGACTAGATGCTCCTCGAACACTTATTGTCCTATTAAGTGCATTGTATTCTAGATCCAAGTCAAAGTCCAACATCATCAGATCGCACACTGATCGAGGCGACCAAACCAATATAGAACCGGCCCCTGATGAAAGGAAATTACCAATATGTTGACAACCAGAGCTCCAATTGCCGATTTGAAAAGACCAAAGTGTTCCACAAGTTGAGCACTTCAAGCCAATGCATTCAATTCCTCCATGATCCCTCAGCTGCAGTTGCCCAATCTAGTACACATCTGCAATTGACTCAAACTTCAAACAACATAATTTTCTCACTGTAGCTCCAATTGACGAGCCATAAAGATAGGCTCGTAGAACACTTTGATCACTATAGCTCTAGTCCATAAAGTCCCATTGCTTATCACTTTAGCATTTAAAAAAAAAGTTTTCGCCCCTTAAATACGCATATGGCATACATTTAGCATTAAAATTGGCGTGTTAACAAGCCCTGATCACTGCTCAATAAATGTGTAGGCTTTAAAGAAGATTAGCTTGCATTTATTTGCTCTTTTTCCCATCATGGAAATGGAGTGGCATGACACCGTTTATTCTCCCACATTAAAAGATCAGTTTATGAGGTTATAGGGAGAGAATTTGTAGCAGGAATTGTTAGTCGTGCAATGACTGACACTAGCATGATGCATAGTGGAGCTTTGTAGATCATACGAAGTTGCTTGCAAGATTTACATGTAAGATCTATAATGGATACACACGCTTGCCTATCACTAGATCTGGTTGCATGTAGATCAATTGAGTGAGCCAGTGGGCTTAGGTTCAGAGAGTCTCTCAACAATTTCTTTGTACAAACTAGTAGTTTAGCTAGTAGCAGTCACTTATTGGTGCATTGCCTTAAAGTGGAAGATTGTTGGGATAAAGGTGCTACACTTTTTCTTGAGGGTGGATAGCCGATGTTCGGCCGTCCCCATTGTACTTTCTTATCATTCATATACACAAATAATAAAGATCTCCTCATACACTATTCCTTGGAGTTTTCTCCACCAACACAATTGCATTCTTGCTTCTCTCCTTCCCCGCACGCACTGCACCACACCATTCACACACGCATATGCACAGAAGGACACTCACGAGAGAGAGAGAGAGAGAGAGAGAGAGAGAGAGAGAGATTTTATTATCATCTTCGGAGGTCAAATATGACCTATGGGACCAAAGTTACATGTGATGTAGTATGTGTATGGCTGATGAGTGACTCTTGATGCTCCACAATTGTGGTGATGAGAGTCGCAATGGAGAGCCTACATTGTGGTTGGGAGAGGAAAGTGTGTAGGAATAAGTCATGGCTGAAAATGTGAGAGAAGCAAGTTCAGATGTGCCCAAAAGCTGAGCACTCTAGTAGTGTGTGGTACTCAGACTCTTGAACTTGCAATGAGCATAATGTGCACAATCAATTTGACTCTTCTCCATTGCCCCAATGCCATGTCTCGCATTGAAGGGAATGGGAGCTAAGCCGGATCGCTACGATAGTGCATATCATCAACAAGGGAATAGGCTAAAGTATGTAAGTGTAACTATGGTTTCCTCTTTCAGTAAAGAACATGGTTCTGAAGTTGGGGGCAATATGGGTGGTGTAATGTATGAAGCATGACCCACCGGATTTCTCCCAAGCTGTTAACCCTCACGCACATTCCTATCACCTACAATGGGCACTGTATTATGTATTTGGTAGAGTCAGGTACCGGGCTTGTTGGTCCAATAGGAAAAGGGTAAGAGTGATCATCGATGAGAGGCTCACTCTAACTAGAACATTCAAGGGATTAGTTGGCTAAGCATGGGCGCCCAAGTGTGAATGGGGCGAGCTCATATAAAAGTCAACTAAACCTAAAATTCACTCATTCTTTCATTTGTGCAGTTGAAGAGTGCTCTTGCTCCATCTCCATCTTCTTCTTCTTCACCTCTTTGTGTGTGTGTGTGCATGCACGAGAGAGAGAGAGAGAGTGTGCGATCGAGCATTGCACCGACGGCACGGCGGCGGCAAAGCAGTACAGCACGGCACAGCGATGGCTCCCTCTTCTTCGCGGTGAGGAATCCTCCACACAGCAAGCGTAGAGCGGTGAGTGACACATCATCGCCATCTTTGAGCTTACTAGTTTAGGCTAGTTGCGTGCTTGGAGCCATTTGTGGCTCGCACACAGTGTATTGGCAAGTTCCTTGCATTGACACGTACGATAGACGCGCACATTTTTGGCGCCGTTGCCGGGGAATGCCATACACTAAGTTTGAATGGCACTCTATGCTTCTTTTGTGGTGCAATTTCAATTGTAGGAAAGGTAGGGAAGGAAGGTGTGTGTGTTGAGAAAAAGGATTTTGTTTTGCTAGTATGTATTTCTTTGTTAATGAAGTTTTGAAAGGTACTGTGTTTTCTCAGTGATAAGGTGTTAGTATTAAGGTTGTTAGTTCTGTTAAATGTAAAGTACAGTAAGTAGGAAGTAGATCTATTAGAGCTAATGAAGTGTGTTAGTGTGTGACAATAGGTGTATTAGTTGTAAGTAGGTAGGTAAAGTATGTGTGTGCTCACGCGCAAATCGCGGCAACCTTATCCCAAAGGAAAAGAAAAATTTAAAAATTTAAAAATTTTAAAGGTAGGACCGGGATCAAGAATATCTCTTAGACCCAAGCCCAAGCTCACGCTCAGGCTCAGGCCTCAGTTGCCCTTTAAAATTACGTATTTTAGCTTCACATGTAGCTAAAAATTGGCTTTTTTGAGGACCAACGGAGCTTCAGGTGATCGAACGTTGTGCTATAAACCACACCACGACCCTCTGAGTGATACACTCATTTCGAGCTATCACACACTTTAATAATAAAAAAACGATCATTAAAAACATTAAAAAAACATAAAAAAACGAGTGAAAACGGACGCCTAAAAAAGTAAGCGGTTAACCTTCGAGGTTATTCGCCAACGCTTGTAGGGTGCCAAAGGCACATGCATCTGCGGTCTGCTCGTGTGCTAGAGACAGAGAAACTAGAGAGAATTTCAACTTGCGCGAGTTCTCAATATCCACCTACCTTAGGTTCCGGGCCCTCGACGGGGACCCAAAGTAGTACCAACCAAGACCCAAACATAGCGGCTAGTGACTCTTCCTCTGACTAAGACGTCATGGAGGGTTTCCCAATGCCTAATCCCGATAGCTCAAGTCAAGACATGCATGCCATGGGCCCACGGTCCGGGCCGAGCGTGCTTAACCGCTTGAAGGAAACCTTTAGTAGAGCAACTCGCTCCGAACATGGAGCTAATGATGTAAATGAGGGGGGTGGGGAAGTAAATTCTCCATTCATGACCAACGTAGCCCCTATGCCCTTAGAGAATGTGCACGTGAATACTCCATTCACTGCACCCCCTGACTCTTCAGACTATTCCCCTCCGAGGTCATATTACCCGATGGTAGAAGCCTTGCCGAAGTGCAAGAGGTCGAACGATATATCATTGCGGCTAGGGAAAAGGAAGTCGAGAGCTTACACAAGGCGGAGCAACGAAGAGAGTTAAAAGCGAAAGCACCTATGTCAATATCCTTGCTATGAGAGCCATCGAGTGCTCTTGAATTAGCGACCACTAAGGGTCAACCCATAGAGAGCCAGATTGGATCTAATTCAAAGGACACCCCTAGCACCTCAATCATAGATGGAGCGTTCTTAAATGAGAACTGGGAGTACGAACTACAAACGGAAACTCTAACCGACCTATACATAGGTCACATCTATCATGTGGGTTGGTTAGATGTCCTACAATCCACAATGGGTGCTACTAGTGTGGAGGATCAACAACAAAGAGTTTGTGATGTCATGCATAGGGTTATTGAGTTAGAGAGACAGAACAAGGGGATCAACATGCCTTCAACGGGTCTCATGAGATTCTTGGATACAGAGAAGGCTAAACAACCGACCTTATCACAAATGGAGACTCCCTCGGTAAGTCCGATGGATCCTCTATATAATGTTTCTCCAGGGGTCTCAGTGCAATCTGAGCCCACAAGTGATAGCTTTACCTTTCCAAGTTTAGTTTATCTTTCCCTTGATGACACCACGGCTACCATGCCTACCCCAATGATGGACATGCCAAGAAACATGCCACTGACCTCATTTGTTAGTAAAGCACCACTACATGGTAGCTCAATGCCTACAACAGTACCTACAAGTGTGTACCAATTGTATGCACCTATGGGTCATCACACTCATGTAGCCCCTACCCCTCCCATTGTTTCAACAACCTATTCTCCACAACCACAACACCCAATCTCTTATTTCCATGAGACTATACCGGCTAGCATTAGCATGTCACATCCGACGTCTACTATGCCTAGGGCTACCCATATGAACTTTGGGCCACCACATGGCACAACATCGTACCGAATGTGGAACCCAAGGTCTTCCTATGCGCCAAGCCCAATGCCAATACCTACTCCACATGTAGTCTCTGGAGCGCCTTCACCCATGGTGCTTGCTCACTTAGGTGCCTTAGCAACATTTGCTCAAGCTATCGGTCGATCTATTGCTGAGAATATGTGTAACATGCCTGATAGAGAGCCTAGAAGTAAGGTAGTACAAATAACCAAGCTCACACAAAAATTTAGTGGAGACTGGGATGTGAGAAAGAATATCGAAGTGTTTGAACAAATATGCGATTCTCTAAGAGAACACAATGACCTGCATAAGAGTAATGCTTTAAGCCTAACCTTAAGTGGGAAGGCAAGGGATTGGTATAGAACCCTAAAGGTGGAAGAAAAAACGATTAACCCTACTCTTAGGAGACTGTTCTTAAAAGAATACATACAAGAGGGAGTGCTTTGGGGTGTAACCTCTCAGCTCCAGAAAGCCCAACGAGAGGAAGGAGAGTTAGTGAGAGACTTTATTAGTTGCTTAAATCATTTGAATTGTCGTTGTAATCCAAATGAGCGCTTCAATAATAATCAATTTCTTGATAGATTCATTAGGGGATTACGACATGAGGATATCTACAATGGCCTAGTCATTAGAGGTATCACCACTTGGGAAGCAGTCACCACCAATGCGATCCAATTGGAGGATAATTTAATGATTCAAGGAGAAAGAGTGTCTGTTGAGCCTAAATCTATTAGCTCGCAAGCATCAGGGCATCAACCAATGACCCTAAAGCCTATTGCTAAGGATCCAAAGATATCTGATTGACTTTAGCAGATCTCACCAAGGCCATTCAAGAGAGTCTTAGAGATAATCGTACTCCGCAAAACAATCATATGTATCCAAGAAGGGAGCAACAATGGTGCTCAGTATTCTATGGACCACATAGTACCAGTGAATGCCCTACTTTTAGAGTAAAATTCAATGGGAACTGCAACGCCTGTGGGAGGTATGGTCATCAAGCTAAGTATTGCATAGTATTTAAGCGTGCGATGGCCAATAGACCAACCTTAGCACGGACAGACACACCTCGAGTGCCTGCATTGATGTCGGGCCCACCTCCTGAACAAACAGTGCAACACATGGTCCCTAGTGCCCAAAATGTTGTTCAAACCACACCCTTGCCATCTCCAGTGCTAGGATCGCAACCACCACATCCGAGAATCACTTCTATGAATCAAGTGGGTTGTGAGTCATCTATTGCTTGTTTGGAAGGCTGTGAGGAAGATATAAACCCTAATATTGCCTATGGTATGGATGTGCTTGAAGAAAGTCCACAATACTACATGGAGGACTATTGGGGACAACTCAAACCTGTCTATCAAGTAGCTGCTCTTGCTGCAAGAGGCCAAAATATCAATTACACTGCTAAGAGACCACCTCTTCAATGCTATGAGTGTGGAGGTCCACATCGTGTAGCCGAGTGTCCTATTAGGCTACAAAAGAACGCCACACTAATGCAAACCAATCAAGCGAGCACATCTGCAATGCCGATACTCATGTGTAATCGATGTGGCATAGATCATTTGATTGCCCAATGTCCAAATAATCCAAATGCACCAAAGATCACGCCATTAAACTTGATTGAAGTTACCGAGGATCCATCACAAAGTACACCGGTGGTACCAATAAACACACTCACACGATCAATCCTCCAAAAACAAAATTATATTCTTGAGGAAAGAGACACGACATCAATTGCCCAATCTCAAAAAAAGAAGAAAACACGAAGGAAGAGATCACAAAAAGCAGCGAAGTCAGACCCCAGTTCAAAGACCAACATAGGGATTGGTGACGACTCCGTATATATGAACGACGCTCAAGAGGATTCTGATTCAGGTGAAACCATGGAGACCAAAATGACCACTAAGATAGAAACCAACAAGGAAGATCTTCATGAGCCACAATGGCAGGGATCCAAGAAGAAGATAGGAACTTATCTAAACCCTACAGAGGAGATCGAGCGAGTCAAGCAATTAAGGAGTTTGGTAGAAGATACCCAAAGGGATCTAGAACCAGCACCTAGGCAGATCCAGATTACAGACACCGTGTTCCCTACGCAAAAACAACCTCACCAAGTCCATATACCCTTAGGCATACCTAGTGTTATCCAAGAAGAAAGTGACTTTAAGTCATGGAAAAGTGGGCGTACTCACTTCTTGATGGAAAGAATGTTTACAGAGGGACTACCTAATCCTATCGAAGAAATGGAGATCCCATCTTCCCCATCTCAAGGGACTGAAGCCCAAAAGGTTTCGTTAAACATTGCCAAATTGATGGATTTCATGTCTTCAGAAGTTAGAACCACCATCATGTCCAAACTATATGGAGACCCCGAGCTAGTCTCAGCTCTTTGAGCCTTCCTCAATGGAGATTTTCACAGATGGATGGAGCTAGGGAGATGTCAATGGAGGAGGAACACTTAGATCCACAACCCAACCTAGATGAGAACCTTGTTATAGAAATACATGTTAACAAGTTGGGACAATACTTTGAGGGTGATGAATCCAATGCGACCATACCAATCAATACTAAGGAATTAACTTTGAAGGGAATCCTTGATGGTGGCGTTGGGGTTAGCATTGTGACTAAAAATTGCTGGGAATCTATGGGAAGACCTCACCTTGCAACCACAACCATAGTAGTGAAGATGGCCAATGGGTCTATTGTTAAACCTATTGGGATGCTAAAAGATCTCAAGATCACGGTCTTTGGACATAAAATAAGGATTACCTTCATTGTTGTGGATTTCTCCAAACACACTATGGCATCGGAGATGATCTTAGGACGTCCTTTTATGAGGGAAGCAAAAAAGGTGCATGACTGGTCTAAAAACCATGTCTACTTGCAGTTCCAAGATTCTGTCATTCGAGTGGATCTTGTGACTAGTCAAACACATCCTCTAGGAAACAAGTTTATAATTGATCATAGATCTGACACCACAGTTCACTCGGCCCCATTGCAGTATTGTTACATGTGTAAAGCGGACACTGATGTTGGGAAAGATTCTCCTTTACCTGGGATGACTGAGTCGGACAATGTGGATTGGGTCCACCTAGCAGCAACCATAGACACTTGGGAAAATAGGGGGACGACCTGGGTAACACCTGAGGGGGATGAAATGTATGTACCCTTGAATATGCTACAAGCAATGCATATAGCTTCTGACAAGACTCATCCTAATACAATGAAGAAAACATACAAGTGGGTCCCTAAAGCTTCTTTAGCGACCATAGCTAGTGCTAAAAAATAGAAGCCTTGTAAGAAACGTCCCACTCGCTCCAAGAAATGTAAGGAAACATGGCGTTGGATTCCTAAAAAACTATTGGAAGCCCAAGGCTACTATGAAGGAAATGATAAAATCTGGGTGCCAAAACGTAGATTGTATCCTTACCGGACACCTGACCCATGTGTGCCCAATCCTGTAGCTTCAAAACAAATTGACGATTGCGGAAAGAAAAAAATCACAGAATGCTACACACCCCTCCAGAGCTAGTTTGGGTACCAAAGAAAGAACGATTTGTTTCACCTAGCTCAGGAAGGGGGATGTTCGATGAAGCTTCTAGCTCCTCATATAATGCATCCAGAGAGGTAAAAGCTTCTCCACAACCTCCACCTACAATAGTGGACCTCCATGAAGCTACAAAGCAATCCACACCTCCCAGTGTTCAAGAATCACCTGATGGACCACTTCAAATTCGATCCTGGGAGAGTACCTTACCACCCTTGCAACTCGATGAGGCACCTAAGGTAATAGAAAACTACTGGCAAAAATCCTCACTTATTACCAACTGGAACAATTGGTTTCAAAGGGTGACGAGCACATTTCAAATGGTATGATCTACCCAAGGAAGGGGGGAGTGTTTGCTGACAGTCATCATTCACTCACTCCCCTCTCAACCTTCCTCCCTGACGTCTCAATCTCCCAATCTTAGGGAATGTATATATAAATCCTTATAATCACAAAAAACAAAAATAATAAAGAGCAAGAGCAATTAGCAAACGAGTATGCACAATAAAAGTTGACCCAGACCTACACATTCACATCCGATACACTGAAACAAAAACCTATGTCATCAAAAACCTTTGATCCTCATCACTCAAGTGATGGAGGGTAGGTAAGATTAGTACGATAAGAGTGTTTCTATTTTACAGTTTAGTGATTAGAAAAGTTCTCTTTTCCTATTGATGTGCCTCCTAGAGGTATTGTTGGTGTTTCCTAGTGTGTACAGGAACGTGTTACTGTTGTCAGGATTCGGACCTTCATGGAATCTTTCTCTTGTTCACACTTCAAATCAAGCACGGCCATCAACACAAACAGGTGTTTCTTGTCCATTAGCATTGCCCCCTTATCTTTTTCCATCCATGTTTGTCTGCTTTAATTGTGAGTGGTAGCATAATATTCAACACATTTGTTTAGTATCAAACATTAAATTCAATGAAATTTTTTGTCATAATCACTTGTCTAGGTTTAAAAATCAAGCAGTCTGACTAAGCTAGTTTGACCAAGCTAGGCATTAGAGATCTTCTCTTAATACCATGGGGAATGCCTTCCTAATTATCAATGGTTACTTAGATTCTTAATCCGATTTAGGCAGCAGTGTGTGAAATGTACTAGGGATTTCTAGTGGGCTTAGTCCCTATTGACCTTTAGCTTAAGTATTATAAAGGGAGTTTACTAGTGTGATGAGCCTGGGGAGGGTAACAATGTTATATGACCCCCCAAAGTTACAAAATTAAAATGTTGAAAACGAACAAACAAAAAAATCAAAGTGCCATAATGTAAAATCTTAAGCTGGAAGAGAAACCTCGGCTTGATTTGGTACTCCACTCACATGTATCGCCTATGGTACTAGAGCCCTATATGTTCCCAGTGTGGGCACTTTTCCTTGAAAAGCAAAAAACCCAAGGCATACAAAATAAGCACACACATCAAAATTGAATCATTGTGAAAAGACTTTGGGGGGTCAAAGAAAAGGTAATCAGTCAAGCGATGATTTTATGAGAAATTCCTTTTATCGTAGCTTAACTACAAGGTCTTCTCGGTATAGCCCTCAAACATGAAATACTTGGCTCTCACGATTAAACAACTTAATTGACCAGAGAAAATTGAGAAGCTTGACTATGATATTAATAGTTGATATTTAGTGCCTTTCGATCGTTAAATTAGCGACCCTAGACTTGTTATCTTTACAACTATTTATGCGTTTGATTATATTGCAATTAATGTTTATTGTTGACGAATGGTTTAAAATTCTGTTACCAATCAAATTGTCCGCCTACAACTGCATATGCTTTTTAATTGTTTATGAGAATGCAATTACTCTGCCAATGTTGTTTGATTTTGCAGTGAGCTGAAGGAGGCTAAGGACATTCATCTCAAATCTTCTTCCACCTCAACGAACGAGCTTCAACTCAATAGCTTTCGAGGACAGAATCTACATTAGGAAGGGGGACATGTTAACCCTCACGCACATTTCTATCACCTACAATGGGCGTTGTATTATTTATTTGGTAGAGTCAGGTACCGGGCTTGTCGGTCCAATAGGAAAAGGGTAAGAGTGATCGCCGATGAGAGGTGTACTCTAACTAGAACATTCAAGGGATTAGTTGGCTAAGCATGGGTACCCAAGTGTGAAGTGAGCGAGCTCATATAAAAGTCAACTAAACCTAAAATTCACTCATTCTTTCATTTGTGCAATTGAAGAGTGCTCTTGCTCCATCTCCATCTTCTTCTTCTTCGCCTCTTTGTGTGTGTGTGTGTGTGTGTGTGTGTGTGTGTGTGTGTGTGTGTGTGTGTGTGTGTGTGTGTGTGTGTGTGTGTGAGAGAGAGAGAGAGAGAGAGAGTGTGCGATTGAGCATTGCGACAACGGCACGGCGGTGGCAAAGAGGTTAAGCACCACGCAACGGCGGCTCCTTCTTCTTCGCGGCAAAGAATCCTCCACGACAGCAAGCGTAAAGCAGTGAGTGACACACCATCGCCATCTTTGAGCTTACTAGTATAGTCTAGTTGCGTGCTTGGAGCCATTTGTGGCTTGCACACAGTGTATCGGCAAGTTCTTTGCATTGACACGTGCGAGATGCACACACAAGCCGTAATACATTGGCATTGTAGAAAATCTTCATTCACTTGGGAGTCCATTGAAGCATCATGTAGCAAGTGTAATTCATCCCATCTCCCAAACCACTTCTTTATGTCTTGCATCCATCCCGTGCTCAAGATCTTGCTTTTATGAATCTTTTGAACTTTTTTCCTTGCTTCCCAAGAAATTGTAGGAAGTCAATGTGAGGGGTTTTAACTCATCTTTATGATGTACTCCATAACCCTTTCCATGCCCATAACCTCAATTAGAAGAGACCCCAAGTCAAGAAGTAGGAGCATATATGGTGTTTGTGTCTTAACTTGGAGAAAGTTTGTAAGAAAATGCTTTTGGACATTCTCAAACTCTTTCCAAGTAGACTTTGAGATGCTCCCGCCCCACACTTCAACTCCATAAAGAAGAACCGATGTCACCAATGCATCAAAAAGGTACTTCTTGAGAACCCAACACTTGATGTTTCTCACATTACACATATTCTCAAATGCATAATATGCTCTCTTTCCTGCTTTCAAATGATGCATAGCACATTCATGCCACTTGTGATTGGACGGAACCTCAAGGAGAAGGTACTTAAAACTCTCAACAACTTCAAGTGTCTCATTGTTGTACACAATGCATAGCTTCTCCTTATGGTTGGTTTTCACAAGCATAAGCTTTGTTTTGGATTCATTCACAATCAACCCACTATGCAAGCAAAAGTTCTCAAGGACAACCATAAGCTTTTGTCCATCTTCTAAAAGGTGTGCTAGAACCATTACATCATCTGCATACAACCAAAGCATGATTATCGCATTGCAAATAGTGACCTCATCAATGCCTTCTTCTTGCATAAATTCAACTACCATTTGTTCCAATTTCTTGATACATAGACTAAAGAGAGTTGGGCACAACAGACATCCATGTTTAACCCCAATACAGCTTACAAAAAAAATTGAAGTTTCTCTTTCCATGTGCAATTGACACATCACCTTCTCATAGATTCAAGAAACCACAAGCATAAACTCACTTGGCACTTGGAGTACTTCCATCCTTCTTCACAAATTATTACGTGGAATCATATCAAAGGCTTTCTTAAAGTCCAGAAACAACAATATAATCGTTTGCCTTTCAACCGACTTTTCTCCATGAGAACATGAAGAGTGACAAGATGATCAATGGTGCTTGGCATCGACAAAAACCTGGTTGTCCTTTTGCACGCTTGTCATTCTCTTCATTCCAATCATTCGCTTGTCATTCTCTTCATTCCAATCACTCAATTTCATCTCCATTATGCACCCAAACAATTTTGCCATAAGAGACCCAATCATTATAGTTCAGTAGTTGTTTACATTCTTTACATCCCATCCTTTATGCAAAGGCTTAACCCAATTAGTACTCCAATCATAAGGCATACCATGTTGAAGTGCAAGGTTGAACATATCACACATCCACTCATGGATAAATTTTCTCATCCATTTGATCATCTCCAGCTTGATACCTTGAAGATCTCTCGCTTTGCGAGTGGCCAACTTTTCAAGCCCACTCCATACATCCTTAATAGTAAAAAAAAGAGGACATACATGGGAATGAACCATAAAATGGTATTTTTTCAGTATTTGATTGCTCATATAATTGCATACAATGTGTGTACATATCCACAAGACTCAAGTTACCAAAATTCTCCACCCGCTTGTCCGTCAAGTTTCTCCAAAATCCATGCATGTGTCTTTTCTTGGACTTGAAAAATTTGTTGCTTTACTTCCCATCTTCTTCTCTTCTTTTGAATCAATGCCTTGTATGTATGCAAATGACTTTGATATTTGTCTTTGTCCATAGTTCCATCAAGCTTTATCAAGGAATATCGAGCATCTTGACATCCTTTATCAAACCACCTTTTGCATGATCTATCTTTGTTGATACCATGGAGATGCTTTATGGGAAAACATTCTTCGGCACAAGAACAAATAACTTTCTTGAAAGCTTCCCATTTACTCTCCAATGGTATGTCATATTGAAGCTTTTTCACCCATAACTTTTGCTCAATCATTTCAATGTACATTGGTGCCCGTTTGAAATCCATACATAGTGATAAATTCTCTTCCCTTTGGTTGAGATTATCATGCCTAGTTTCTTCTCTACATTAAAGGTCAATACATAAGGTTCGATGGTTAGATTTTGGGGTCCATTGCCAACTCATGTATTCGATGGGTATCTATTACAATTCCAAAAGCATATTTCCAATTGTAACTTGATATCATAGGTCATGCATCCCTATTTGCTCGACGGACTTGCCTCCTCCTTGGGCACATTTTCTTCATGAGAGATCTCTTTGTTTTCTTATTCTTTTTCTCATCTGCCTTGCAACACGTATTTTGTTGCTTAATAGTGCAATCTTCACATACAAAACATTTTGTATCCCTCAAATAGATCTAACTATTATCAAGGATAATCTTTCATTTGGTGTCATGCAGCATGGTGCATACAATTGGCCATTCTCCCGAGCAAGTTTCTCCTTGCTTACCCACTCTATGTGCTCCATAGACCATAACTTAGGGCATGCCAAAGTGGGTTTTGAAGAAATCTTCAATAACAATGGCAAAAGAAGGAGGTTTCTCTAACTTCTCTTCAGAAATTGCACGAATAACAGTGTTCTTAGAACATCGCTCTCATTCCTTCAACTCCTCCACATCCACATTCTCAACATTCTTTGTTTGAACCATAGCTTGCATGAGTGAGAAATTAGGAACCACATTGTTACCACATACATCAGCCCAAGACTTGTTTGTGCATACATTTTTCATGTCGCATACATCCCGGCTCATGGTGTCAAATTTCTCATCTTTCAATACATGGTCATGCTCTACTTTGCTCATGCGCTCCTTCAAAGCATTCAAGTCCACAAGAGAGAGTTTACATTCCTTAACTTCCTCTTCAAGCTGCATCAAACATGTTGTTTCCATCTCAATTGTCCTCTTGAGATTCTCATTCTCAACCACAAGTACCCTTAGTGTGCCATTCTCCATTGCAAGTGCCCGTAAGTCTTTGCCTTTTTTGTTTAGAGTCTCTTGCAACAATACCAAGTATGTCATGATCATGGTTTCTGATGTTGTTGGTTGGGTGGTTGTGTTTCTATCTCCACATTTAGGAGATTTTGGATCATTTTCCACAATGATTGTGGACCTTGTTGAAGAAGAAGAACCCTTGCGAGTGCCAGAAGACATTATATGTAAAATAAGAGATAAGAGTCAACTTTCTTGAACCTGTTCACTTTATAAATGTTGCTACAAAAATGCCTTCCATAACTCTAAAATTTTTTGTCTTTACATCAATGCGTAGAGGAATTGTGCTCTTTGATTGAGGCTATAGATCACCCAAATCAAAGCTCTGATGAAGAAGTTATGTTCTAGAGAGAGAGAGAGAGAGAGAGAGAGAGAGAGAAAGATTTTATTATCGTCCTCGGAGGTCAACTATGACCTATGGGACCAAAGTTACATATGATGTAGTATGTGTATGGCTAATGAGTGACTCTCGATGCTCCAAAATTGTGGTGATCAGAGTCGTAAATGGAGAGCCCACACTATGGCTGGGAGAGGAAAGTGTGTGGGTCTAAGTCATGGTTCAAAATGTGAGAGAAGCAAGTTTGGATGTGACCAAAAGCTAAGCACTCTAGTAGTTAACGGTAGTTAGACTCTCAAACTTTTAGTGAGCATAATGAGCACAATCGATTTGACTCTTCTCCATTGCCCCAATGCCTTGTCTGGCATTGAAGGGAATGGGAGCTAAGTCAGATGGTTGCAATAGTGCATATCATCGACAAGGGGATAGGCTCAACTATGTAAGTGTGAGTACGGTTTCCTCTTTTAGTAAAGAACATGGTTTTGTAGTTGGGGGCAATATGGGTGGTGTAATGTATGAAGCATGACCCACCAAAATTCTCCCAAGCCGTAATAGATTGGCATTGTAGAAAAGCTTCATTCACTTGGGAATCAATTGAAGCATCATGCAACAAGTGTAATGCATCCCATCTCCCAAACCACTTCTTTATGTCTTGCATCCATCCCGTGCTTAAGATCTTGCTTTTATGCGTCTTTTCAACTTTTTTTCTTGTTTCCCATGCAATTGTAGGATGTCGATGTGAGGGGTTTTGATGCATCTTTATCATGTACTCCTTAACCCTTTCCATGCCCAGAACCTCAATTGGAAGAGATCCTGAGTCAAGATGTAGAAGTATATATGGTGTTTGTTAGGAAATATGACCTAGCTAAATAGATATTTGAGTAGATTACTTAATGGAGAGAGATAGATTTCACACACAAGAGATTATAGAGTAGAGAGATAGAGAGTACACACAATATACGTGGTTCACCCGATGTGGGCTACGTCCACGGGAAAGCAGCCACTCAATGGCTTTAGTACTTCAAAACAAGAAGTAGTTTACAAAGGGATTATACCCTTAATGGAGCTCCCGCCTTGCTTCACTCTCACAACCTCACACTCACCTTGTTGCATCAACTTCACACCATATGAAATGTGTGTAGAAATGGCCTCCTTTTATAGGCCAAAAGGGTTGCCCTCTCTCATGAGAGGCAGCCGCGTGTAGTCACCCTTGTGTAGATAAGTCCAAATCAGACCCTTCAATCCGCCCATGTGTGGCCGCCCTTGAGAAGACAAGTCCACTTTTGAATTTCGCCACCGGCCATTGACTTCGGCCACCGGCCATTGACTTCCGACCACCGGCCAACCGATGGTTGTTTTCCGACCACTTTTCGGCCGCCGTCCGGCCATAATATTCCGGAGAAAAGGAATATTCCGGCGAGGGAAAAAAAAGTCTCGGGGGCTTCCGCCCCCGAGCCCCCTAAAGTTGCCCCTAATTTTTGGCTGTGAAAATTTTGGTTTCCGGCGAGTGATTTTCCTTCACGCACGATGGCTTCTCCTCATAATGGAGGCCTTACAAATGTGCGCTTTTACCACAAGAAAATTACAAGGGTAAATCAAGCTCCATACTTAACAATCTCCCACTTGAAGACTGATCTCCAAACCAAACCTGTGACTGCTTTCCATCCTGGCTTCTTATCCTTGAATGCCGATTGAAGATGAGCAAAAGCTCAACTTCTCCTTGTTGACCACCTTTGTAAACATGTCTGCAGGATTTTCACTTGTATGCACCTTTCCTAGCTTTAGCTGCCCCTCTTCCAAAAGAGTGCGTATGAAGTGATATCTCACCTCAATGTGCTTTGTCCTTGAATGAAAGGCTGAGTTCTTTGCAAGATGGATAGCGCTTTGGCTATCACTGTACAAGACACAATTGTCTTGTTTGAATCCAAGCTCTTCTAAGAATCTGTGAAGCCACAGAATTTCTTTGCTTGCCTCCGTCATTGCTACATACTCTGCTTTCGTGGTAGAAAGTAAGACCACTTTCTGCAACTTTGAATCCCAGCTTACTGCTGTGCCTCCAACCGTGAACACATAGCCAGTAGTGCTCCTTCGAGTATCTTTGTCACCTTCCATGTCTGCATCAGCATACCCTTCTAGAAAAATATCAGTTCCTCCAAAATACAAAGCATTTGTTGTTGTCCCTTTTAGATACCTAAGTATCCACTTCACAGCTTGCCAATGCTCTTTACCTGGGTTGTCCATGAACCTACTCACAACTCCCACTGCATGTGCAATGTCTGGTGTTGTCCAGACCATAGCATACATTAGAGAACCTACCGCTGCAGCATATGGAACTTTAGACATATAGGCTATCTCCTCTTGTGTCTTTGGACACATATCCTTCGTTAGTTTAAAATGACCAGCCAAAGGTGTAGAAACTAGTTTTGCATTTTGCATGGCAAACCTTTCTTGTACCTTCTTGATGTAATCTGCTTGAGATAGCTTTATTGTCTTCTTCGTCCTGTCCCTTGATATTTTCATACCAAGTATCCTCTTTGCAGCACCTAAATCTTTCATTGAAAAATATTTAGACAGCTCCTCTTTTAGGTCTTTGATATCCTACATGTTAGCACTTGCAATCAACATGTCATCAACATACAACATTAGGATGATAAATTTCCCATCTCCCAAATACTTCGTGTAGACGCAGTGATCCGAGTTGCATCTTGTGAATCCATGATCCAACATCCATCGATCAAACTTCAAGTACCATTGTCTTGATGCTTGCTTTAAACCATACAAGCTCTTCTTTAATCTGCAAACCATTTTCTCCTTACCTTTTACTTCATACCCCTTTGGTTGAAGCATGTAGATTTCCTCCTCTAAGTCACCATGAGGGAATGCGGTATTTACATCCATTTGCTCGAGATTTAGATCATGACCAGTCACAAGACTTAAGACAAGCCTAATTGAGTTCATTTTTACAACAGGAGAAAATATTTCATTGAAGTCAATACCTTTCTTTTGAGAAAAACCTTTTACCACAAGCCTAGACTTGTACCTTTTATTCCTACCTTCTTCTTCCTTCACCTTGTACACCCATTTGTTTTGAAGTTCCCGCTTACCTTTAGGCAACTCAACCAACTCCCATGTTTGGTTGCGATGTAGTGAGTCCATCTCCACTTGCATGCTCTTCGTCCATTCTTCTTTGGATTCACGTTGCATAGCTTCTTTGTATGATTCCGGCTCTCCAGAATCTGAGATCAAGAGATGGTTGAAGGAAGGAACAAACCTTTCTGGAGGTCTACTTGCTCTTGTAGGTCTTCGGGGAATAGGTTGAGGCTCCTCATTTGTTGACGTTGTTGCACATTGTCACCGTTTGTAGTCCTTGAGTCTTCACCATCCTCAAGCTCCATGTACTCATCACCTGTTTCTTTTGTTTGTTTTCTTTCCAAGTAATCTTTGTACATATTTTGTTTGTTAAAAATTACATCCCTTCTCCTTAAGATTTTACCATCTTCAGGATTCCATAGGCGATACCCAAATTCACCTTCTCCATAGCCAACGAAGAAACACTTTTTGGACTTTGCATCTAGCTTTGATCTTAGGCTTCTATCTATGTGCATAAAAGCCTCACACCCAAACACTTTGAGAAATGCATAATTCACCGGTTTACCTGTCCATGCCTCTTCTGGAACTCCCGCATCCAATGCCGTTGAGGGTGATCGATTGATTAAGTACATGGACGTACTTACAGCTTCCGCCCAAAGCTCAAGCCGTAGGCTAGCATGTAGCCGCATGCTTCGTGCTCGCTCCATGATTGTCATGTTCATCCTTTCCAAAATTCCATTTTGTTGAGGTGTCCTTGGGGTTGTCTTTTGCCTTCGAATGCCATTGCTAGCACAAAAGCTTTCAAAAGCTTGGTTGCAATATTCGCCTCCATTGTCGGATCTGAGGCATTTAACCTTGGTACCTGTTTCATTCTCCACAAAGGCTTTCCACCTTTGAAATATGAAAAATACATCGGATTTATTCTTCATGACATAAACCCATGTTTTTCTAGTCGCATCGTCTATGAATGTTACATAGTACAATGAGCCACCAAGTGATGGTGTACTTGCAAGACCCCAAACATCAGAATGAACCAACTCAAGTTTTTTATTTTTTCTTTCATTTCCTGATTTTTGAAATTTTACCCTCTTTTGTTTACCATAAACACAATCTTCACAGAACTCTAAGTTCACTTCTTTCAAACCTGGTAGAAGCTTCTTTGAAGGATTTGCATTCCTTTGGCACTCATATGCCCAAGCCGATAGTGCCACACCGCACTGTCAACTTCTGTAGTTACTGCACAAGCTGAAGGTTTCGTGTTCACAGTACACAAGTAAAGTGTACCGACCTTTTCTCCCTTGGCAACCACCAAAGATCCCTTTCAAATCTTCCACCATTTGTTTCCGAATGCAATGTTGTGACCTTCATCATCCAATTGTCCTGTAGAGATCAATTTTTTTCTGAAGAGAAGGAACATCTCTAACATCTTTAAGCTTCCATTCATTTCCGTTAGCAGTTTTGACAGAAACTGTACCTTTGCCGACAATCTCACAAGCTTCATCATCTCCCAAGTATACATACCCAAAATTACCTTTGGTGTAGTCTTGGAAATGTTGTTGTGTGGTGTCGCATGGAATGAAGCCCCGGAATCTACTATCCAGGAATTAGACACGTTGTCTAATGAGAGAATTAGAGCATCTTGCTCTACTTTACCTGCCACATTGGCCTCCGATGTTGGCTTGTTGTCTTGAGACTCTGTCTCCTTCTTCTTCTTGGACCAGCAATCCTTCTTAACGTGGCCCTTCTTGCCGCAGTTCCAACATTCAAGAACTGACTTTGTGCGTGACTTGCTCCGTCTTAAGCGATCACGACCCTTTTGGTTTTTGAACCTCTCCTTAGGCCTTCCTCTTGTTTCCACTGACAGTGCAGCACTTGATGATTCTCCTGTGCTTCTCCTTAGTATTTCCTCGCTTAGGAAAACACCCACAACATCATCAAACTTAAGAGTATTTGTGCCAGAAATAGAATTACTTACAGCCATGACAAGGCTATCCCAACTATCCGGTAGAGATGATAGTATAAGAAGAGCTCGCACTTTGTCATCAAAATTGATTTTCACCGATCGAAGTTGACTTATGTTTGTGTTAAAGTCATTTAAGTGTTCTGCAATTGAACCATTCTCTGCCATCTTTAGATTGAACAAGCGCTCCATAAGAAATACCTTATTGGATGCTGATGGTTTCTCGTAGAAGTCGTCAAGTGACTTCATCAAGTCCTCCGTGGTCTTCATCTCCGAAACATTGAAGGCCATCGTTGACGCCAAGCTTAACCGGATTGTTCCCAGTGCCTTTCGATCAAGGACAATCCATGCTTCATCTGCCATCGTTGCGAGCTTCTTTGCAAGACCGCCTAGTGGAAAATAGAGGTCCTTCTGGTAGAGATAGTCTTCAATCTGCATCTTCCAATGTTGGTAGTTTTTGCCGTTGAACTTCTCAATCTTGAGCTTCCCTTCCTCCGCCATAACTCCCACTCAATTCAAGGAATCCTTTCCTTGAGATAATTTAGCTACTACGAGCAAACCTTGCTCGGATACCAGTTGTTAGGAAATATGACGTAGCTAAATAGATATTTGAGTAGATTACTTAATGGAGAGAGATAGATTTCACACACAAGAGATTATAGAGTAGAGAGAGAGAGAGAGAGTACACACGATATACGTGGTTCACCCAATGTGGGCTACGTCCACGGGAAAGCAGCCACTCAATGGCTTTAGTACTTCAAAACAAGAAGTAGTTTACAAAGGGATTATACCCTTAATGGAGCTCCCGCCTTGCTTCACTCTCACCACCTCACACTCACCTTGTTGCATCAACTTAACACTATATGAAATGTGTGTAGAAATGGCCTCCTTTTATAGGCCAAAAGGGCTACCCTCTCTCATGAGAGGCAGCCATGTGTAACCACCCTTGTGTAGATAAGTCCAAATCAGACCCTTCAATCCGTCCATGTGTGGCCGCCCTTGAGAAGACAAGTCCGCTTTTGAATTTGGCCACCGGCCATTAATTCGGCCACCGGCCATTGACTTCCGACCACCGTGTAAAGAATGAGGATGCAAGAGAGCTACATAAGACAAGCACAAAGCACACAGAGATGGAAAGCTTCTTCTTCTTCTTCACAGAAAAGAGAGTACAAAATGACTAAGTGCTAACGCTGAAAAGTAGCACATATGTACATCCGGTCACTAAGTGTGAACTCGCTAGAAGCGTACTAGGCTGGCACTATAAGTGTAGTCCAGCTGTAGAATCACTGGCAGAGATCCTCCGTGTCGGTCACCTAACGCGCCAGTGAGTAAATGCCGTAAGCGGCCAAGACCCGTAGTGGATGCCAGCTCAAGGTGTAGAGCTCGACATCTCAACACTCCCCCTCGAGCTCTGCATGTTGCAAAGTCCAAGCATAGTCCGGAAACGTCGAAGCTTCTCAGCTCCGAGGGCCTTGGTAAAGATATCCGCTATCTGCTCCTCTGTGCTGACGTAGACCAAGTCGATGTCGCCCACCAACACTCGCTCTCGAACGTAGTGGTAATGGACCTCTATGTGTTTGGTCCTGGCATGGAACACTGGGTTCCTAGCCAACTGCATGTTGCTGAGGTTGTCACAATGGATGAAAATCTGCTGGTCCACCTGCACTCCCAAGTCCTCAAGTAATGTGCGTAGCCAAGCTACCTCACACGCCGCAACTGCTGCACCTCTGTACTCGGCCTCTGTGCTCGATAAAGCAACCGTAGGCTGCTTTTTGCTGCTCCAAGTAACAGCAGCACTCCCAAAAGAGAACATGAAGCCACTCGTAGATCTCCTATCAACAATGCTACCTGCCCAATCTGCATCTGTATACCCATACAATGCTAATGGTGCATCTGCTGCATAGAACAATGCATAGTCAAGAGTACCTTGCACATACCAAAGTGTGCATCGTACTCCATCCAAATGTGGCTTCCTCGGAAGTTGCATGAACTGACTCTCCAAGCCTACTGTGTAGCTCAAGTCTGGCCTCATGATAGTCAAGTAGATTAGACTACCCACAATCTTCCTGTACATGTTGACATCCTCAACAACATCACCCTTCTCTGCACTCAGCTTTGCATTCACATCCAAGGGAATAGAAATTGGCTTACAATCAGCCATACCATACTTTGACAACATGTCCAAAGCATACTGTCTCTGTGATAGCCATACACCGTCTGGAGTCCTGATCACTTCAATGCCAAGAAAGTAGCGCAACTTGCCTAAATCTTTCATTTCAAACTCCTGTTTGAGAAGACCCTTCACATGGTCAATCTCCATAGCATTGTCACCAACAATAATAAGGTCATCTACATATATGGTAATGACCACAATCCCCACATCACTCTCACGTACATAGAGTGAATGATCAGCATGAGCTCTCCTAAAACCAATACTGACAAGATACTTGGCAATCCTATCATACCATGCTCTAGAGCCCTGCTTCAAACCATACAAAGCTTTGAGAAGTCTGCATACATAATCTGGGTAACCTGGATCGACATAACCAGGTGGCTGATCCATATACACTTCCTCTTGCAACTCACCATTCAAGAAGGCATTCTTTACATCCATTTGATGCATAATCCATCCTCTAGATGCAGCCACTGCTATTACAGCTCTCACTGTCGTCATCTTTGCCACTGGAGCAAAGGTCTCCTCATAGTCTATGCCATACGTCTGTGCATAACCCTTTGCGACCAGCCTTGCCTTGTGACGCTCAATGTTACCATCAGCCTTATGCTTGGTTTTATACACCCATTTACAGCCAATAGCTTTCTTGCCACTTGGCAATGGCACCAACTCCCATGTGTCATTTGCTTCCAATGCAGCCATCTCTTCATTCATTGCATCATCCCAATGCACATTTCCAACTGCATCCTCAAAACATGTGGGCTCCACATCCTGTATCACCTTAGCCATGTAGGCTTGGTGATGCGCTAGATACCCATCATAAGTCAATTTCTGAACTGGATTTCTGACTCTATTAGATCTGCGCGGTCCTGGGTCACTCCTTTGCCCTCTAGCATCTTCTTGTACTTTCCTTACACCAGGTGTCCTGACAGCCGGAATTCCAAATTCCTCATCAAGACTTTGTTCAGAACCATCTGAATCCATGTCTACATGTGAAAAACCTAATGATGCATCAACCATAAAGGGAGGTTTATCAACCTTTTCCTTTCCTTTTCGTGATACATTCCCTGTACCTGTTGGTGGAGTAACCTGCGTACGTAGTCTACCATTCCATGGTTTCCCAACAGAGCCACGAGAAGAGGACTCTTGTGGTCCACTCAAAACCTGTGACTGTGGCCTCACATTTTGTACAACCACATCATCTTTTACATCAGCCCCAATAGTGCCATGTGCATTACTGTACCAGCTGCTCATCTCATCAAAGACTACATCTCTGCTCACTCGTAATTCTCGTGTAGTAGGATTGTAGCACCTGTACCCCTTTTGTTCAAGGGAATATCCCACAAGAATACATTTCTCTGCTTTAGGATCCAATTTCCTACGCAACTCATCTGGTACATGCACGTAAGCTATGCATCCAAACACTTTCAAGTGTGCCAAATCAGGCTTTGTACCTGTAAACTTTTCCTCAGGTGTTACATCATGCACCGCAGCTGTAGGTGTCCTGTTCATAATGTACACAGCTTTATTTACAGCTTCAGCCCAGAAATGATGAGGCATGTTCTTCTCATTCATCAATGCACGTGCAACCTCTGCAATGTGCCTGTTTTTCCTTTCTGTGACCCCATTCTGCTATGGAGTATATCTGCATGTAAACTGCCTGTGTATACCATGCATTCGCAGAAAATCTGAAAAATCATTGGAGAAGTACTCTCCCCCTCCATCTGACCTCAATGTCTTGATTTGCATATCTGTCTCCTTCTCAATCATGACTTTGAAGTCTTGAAAGTGACCAAACACTTCACTTTTGTTACGCATGAAGTAGACCCATACTTTCCTTGTATGGTCATCAATGAAAGAGACATAATACCTGCAACCATGTATACTTGCAGTATCGGTTGGACCCCAAACATCTGTGTGCACCACCTCAAGTGGCTTTTTACATACATTGCGCTCATGTGGAAATGAGCCCTTTGACTGTTTTCCAAACTGGCATGCTGCACACACTTTATGCATACCATCCACCTTGAATTTGGGCAAACCTTTTACAATCTGTTTTGATTGCATGCTGCGCAATCTCTGCTCATTGACATGGCCAATGCGTTTGTGCCAAATGTCAACATCAGCCACAGCACCTGTGCCCTGTGCAAATAATGCAGCTTTTACCTCAGGCATGTCTACATTCAGCGTAAACATTCTGCCCACACATTTGCCCTCTGTGATCACCTTACAGCCATTCTGGAAATCTTCTACATAACAGCCATTTGGATTGAAGCGAACCTGCAAACCCTACTCAACCATTTGTCCAATAGAAACAAGATTCTTTGTAATTTTTGGGACATGAAGTACATCTGCTAAGTACTTTGATTTCCCACTCTTCGTATTTAGAGGTATGTCCCCTACATGAGCAATGGGGTGAGCTGTGTCATCTCCTTTCTGCACATAGCCTGACACATCTGGTTTGCGCATATCTCTAAACCACTCTCCACGAGATGTCATGTGATTAGAGGCACCTGAATCCACATACCAAACATCATCTTGGGTGGAATTCTCTGCAGTCATTGTATTCATTACATGTTGCATAACAAACATGCGCTCGTTTTTGCTGTCATCTGCATCTCTGCTAGTAGATGCATAGTTGCCTGTTCTCTCTTTCTACTTGCTTTTCCCTTTGGACAGTCACGTGACATGTGACCTCTTTCACCACAAGTCCAACATTCTCTACTATCTGGAGTATGTTGCTGCCTGCTTGATCCTGCACCACGACCTCTTTGACTCCCCCTGCCTTGAGACTGGTTTCCCCTGCCACCTGTATTGTTTTGATTTGATTGACCTTCCAAAAATTGGCCCCTGCAACCCCTTGGGCCTCGACCACGACCTCTACCTCTACCTCTGTTGGAGTTAGAATAGAAGGCCTGTTCAGAATTATTTCTGCCATGAGAAGAAGATGTGTCAAGGTTCTTCTCCTCAAGAATAAGCATAGAAATCAAATCTTGGAACACGGGGATGTCGTCTCTTGTATTCATGGAAGACCTAAAATGTACATACTCATCTCCTAGACCATCCAAGCATGCACGGACAATGTCATCGTCTTCCACTGAGACTTTAATAGATCCAAGAGCCTCAATGATACTCTTGATCTTCAAAGCATAATCATTGATGGAGAGGTTGTTCCTCTTAACCTGATTTAGCTCCGACTTTAGTTGAAGCTTCCTGGCCTTGGTGTTCACCTCGAACACTCTGCCTAAGTTTTTCCATGCAATGGCGGGGGTTTCAGCATCCTGTAGATAGCCCATCATGCCATCTGTGATGCTCATAGAAAGCCAATACATCACTTTGCTCTAGCCTTGTTGCCAGTCCCTCAAAGCTTTCCTTTGTTCTGCTGTAGCATTTGCCTCGGGAATCTCTGGTTCCTTTTCATTGTCTCCTTCTACATAGTCCCAATAACCTTTTCCTTTTAGGAAATTTGTTATTATGAACTTCCATGCAGGATAGTTATTTTTCTCAAGCTTCTCAGTAACAATCTGACTGAAACCGTCAGACATCTTGAAGCACTAAGACAAAATAGCTGCAATCTGCAAAAACCTGCAAATCTGTTGAACCTGCTATCGTGGTTCTTTTAACGCTTTCTACACTCAACGAGTGTCCACAATCAAGCGTACATACAACCACTGTACTTGTACAGTAAATCTCTGTATACTGCACTTTGGAGACATGTTCGTGGATTGCGAACGAAGGGATTGTGATGCTCTTGCTCTCTTAGCCTCTCTTGCCTGCACCAGGCTCTGATACCATGTAAAGAATGAGGATGCAAGAGAGCTACACAAGACAAGCACAAAGCACACAGAGATGGAAAGCTTCTTCTTCTTCTTCACAGAAAAGAGAGTACAAAATGACTAAGTGCTAAAGCTGAAAAGTAGCACATATGTACATGCGGTCACTAAGTGTGAACTCGCTAGAAGCGTACTAGGCTGGCACTATAAGTGTAGTCCAGCTGTAGAATCACTGGTAGAGATCCTCCGTGTCGGTCACCTAACGCGCCAGTGAGTAAATGCCGTAAGCGGCCAAGACCCGTAGTGGATGCCAGCTCAAGGTGTAGAGATCGACATCTCAACACACCGGCCACCGACCATTGACTACCGGCCACCGACCAACCAACGGTTGTTTTTCGACCACTTTCCGGTCGCCGTCCGGCCATAATATTCCGGCGAAAATGAATATTCTGGCAAGGCTCCTAAATCGGCCCCCGAGGCCCCTGATTTTTGGCTGTGAAAATTTTGGTTTCCGGCGAGTGATTTTCCTTCACGCACGATGGCTTCTCCTCATAATGGGGGCCTTACAAATGTGCGCTTTTACCACAAGAAAATTACAAGGGTAAATCAGTCTCCATACTTAACAGTGTTTGTGTCTTAACTTGGAGAAAGTTTGTAAGAAAATTCCTTTGGACATTCTCAAACTCTTTCCAAGTAGACTTTGAGATGCTCCCGCCCCACACTTCAACTCCATAAAGAAGAATCGATGTTACCAATGCATCAAAAAGGTACTTCTTGAGAACCCAACACTTGATGGTTCTCGCATTACACATGTTCTCAAATGCATAATATGCTCTCTTTCCTACTTTCAAACGACACATAGCACATTCATGCCACTTGTGATTGGACAGAACCTCAAGGCCAAGGTACTTAAAGCTCTCAACAACTTCAAGTGTGTCATTGTTGTACACAATGCATGGCTTCTCCTTATGGTTGATTTTCACAATCATAACCTTTGTTTTGGATTCATACACAATCATCCCACTATGCAAGCAAAAGTTCTCAAGGACAACCATAAGCTTTTGTGAATCTTTTAAAGTGTGTGCTAGAAGCACTACATCATTCACATACAACAAAATCATGATTACCGCATTGCAAATAGTGACCTCTCAATACTTTCTTCTTGCATAAAGTCAAGTACCATTTGTTCCAATTGATCGATGCATAGAGCAAAGAGAGTTGGTGACAATTGATATCCTTGTTTAACCCCAATAGTGCTTACAAAAATTCTTGA
Source organism: Adiantum capillus-veneris (assembly GCF_014529385.1). Lineage (NCBI taxonomy): Eukaryota > Viridiplantae > Streptophyta > Polypodiopsida > Polypodiales > Pteridaceae > Adiantum > Adiantum capillus-veneris. Next base: position 36,567,395 of record NC_140931.1, on the reverse strand, counting down.
AATTCCTCTTTCCATCCGCAATTGACACATCACCTTCTCATAGATTCGAGAAATTGCAAGCATAAACTCACTTGGAACTTGGAGTTCTTCCATTCTTTTCCACAAATTGTTACGTGGAATCATATCAAAGGCTTTCTTAAAGTCCACAAAACAACAATACATTTGCTTGACTCTCAACCAACTTTTCTCCATGAGAACACGAAGAGTGATAAGGTGATCAATGGTGCTATGGCATCGACAAAAATCCGCTTGTCCTTTTGCACGCTTGTCATTTTTTTCAACCCAATCACTTAATTTCATCTCCATTATGCACCCAAAAAACTTTTCCATAAGAGACCCAATCATTATAGTCTGGTAGTTATTTACATGCTTTACATCCTCTCCTTTATGCAAAGGCTTAACCCAATTAGTACTCCAATCATAAGGCATACCATATTGACGTGCAAGGTTGAACATATCACACATCCACTCATGGGTAAAATCTCTCATCCATTTGATCATCTCTAGCTTGATACCTTGAAGATCTCCCGCTTTGCGAGTTGCCAACTTTTCAAGCCCACCGCATACATCCTCAATAGTAAAAAAGAGGATATAGATGGGAGTGAACCATAAAATGGCATTTTTTCAGCCTTTGGTTGCTTGTATAATTGCCTATAATGTGTGTACATATCCACAAAACGTAAGTTACCAAAATTCTCGACCCGCTCACTCCTCAAGTTTCTCCAAAATGTTCCACATGCACATGTCTTTTCTTGGACTTGAAAATGTTGTTGCTTTACTTCCCATATCCTTCTCTTCTTTTGAATCAATGCCTTGTATGTAAGCAAATTACTTTGATAGTTGTCTTTGTCCATAGTTGCATCAAGCTTTATCAAGGACTTTCAAGCATCTTGACATTCTTTATCAAACCACCTTTTGAATGATTTATCTTTATTGATACCATGGAGATGCTTTATGGCAAAGCATTCTTCGGCACAAGAAAAAATAACTTACTTGTTGAAAGCTTTCCATTTAATTTCCAATGGTGCGTCATATTGAAGCTTTGTCATCCATAACTTTTCTCAACCATTTTAATGTACATTGGTGCCCATTTGAAATCCATACATAGTGACTTCTCTTCCCTTTAGCTGAGAGTATCATGCTTAGTTGCTTCTCCACATGCAAGGTTGATGGTTTAATTCTGGGGTCCATTTGCCAAACATAAAACTCTTTATGTGATACATAATGGCTTGGGAGAGTAGCATATAGTCAATCACATTGTCCCCATTATGTTTTCTACATGTAAATCCATTGGTTCCACTCCACAAAGATACACCATTGCCAATGATCATACCCGTGCTATTGCACATGTGTAAAAGTATCTTTCCATAGTGACCCAGCTCTTTCTTATCCATTGAAGTACGATCATACAAGTGAATTTCCTCCAACTCCCTTGAAATATATGGCATATCAAATTGTTGAGTATCATGTTGCAATGTTTTTGTGTGAGCATTCATATCCCCAAATACAATAACATCACCTTCGTCTTTAATCCCTCCACTGGTCTAACTACCTGCTTTGATTTATACAAGAGGTGGAGTTGCAACTCAGCTTGTGGCAATTGGTGTATCATCCCAAGTACTTGGTAGGTGATTCTTGTTAGTAATAGCTCTCCTTTCATGTAAGTTTTTCTCTTTTCACTGCCTTTGAGGTTGGCTTTGACTAGATTTCTAAGTATGTCGTAGTGAATCGTTCTTTGCTTTGAAATCCCTATGGCCATCACCACTTCAATGTGGAGGTTTGGCTCAGTAACCTTGGCATATCTTGGACCTTAAGATATGGGGATATGAGTCACAGTGGCAACTCCATCTCTGAGTACACCAAGTCCTTCTAATTGAACTTGTGCCCTTGCTACTCAATGAATGCTTTGTCATTATCTATGTTGTTGGTCTTGAGCAGCAAGTTATGATTTTCCATTGGTAAATGTAATGCTTGATTGATCATGTAGAAGGTGATTCAAAATTTCATTGCTATTCCATCTTTGTCTATCAAAGTAGCCTCTCCATTGTATTGAATTGAGGACATGACTCATGTGCTCTTTGATAGTCAGTCCCCCATGGATGTAGTTGAAAGAAAGTGTCCATCTGTAGACACGTGGATCCTTCAACAACTTCCTATTGCTGATGCAATGTCCAAAGATCCCTGGGAAATATGGTAGTCTTTACTTTTGTCCCATCCGCGGCTTTGAATTTCCCAATAAAGAGATTGGCAGGTATCTTAGCTAGCTCCTCCTTTGATATGTGGGCTTTCTCATTTGAGGACATATCCACCACCTGGTAGGGGGGAGCTTCCCATTGCTTCCTTGGCCATCTTTGAGGAATTTTGTGATCATAAATTCAAGTAATTAGACCCAGAAGCTCGCCATAAATTTGTCAAGAAAGGTCGATCAAATGCAAACTTCACCATAAAATGAAAAATGAGCATAACTTGATCAAAACAAGTCCAAACTTGACTAAAATTCACTAGTTCATTTAGGACTACTACAAGCACTAGGTTAGGTGATTGCAGGCCAATTTTGACTCAGAAGGTCATGGATCGTGATTCATGTTGGGACAAAATTTGAACTCTTGGTGATATAATCTAGTAATTTATGCTTTGGGGAAGCTATGGTTCACTTCTTTTGGAATTTGGATTATTGGTTTGAAATTTATGCCATTTTTTTGGAAAAATTCTCAGACTTAAAGGTTTTTGGCATTTTGACAAGGCTTTTGAAGTTCAAACAATTTGGAATTCTAAGATTAGGTCTTCTTTGACATCTGGAGTTTGAGAGTAGGGTTTTTGCATGGGGTCATGGATTGCGATCCATGTTCAGCAACCATTTGAGGTGAAACTTGGGGAACTTGTTCCTATAGCATATCCTAGCACATTGGTGAAATTATTTTCTAGTTTGGATAGGTTTCTCTCTAGCTTGCCCAGTTTCCCAAGTCGGACCAACTTGGTCCGACTTTGCCATATTTGGTTTTGGTTGGTAATTTTGATCTTTGATTGTGATCAATCTATGTGGAATTGGTTCTTCTGATGATTTAGAGAAGATTCCCAATCCGAGTTGTTTGTTGAATTCCATCCTCATTCCATCCCATTTGGAGTTTGTTTGGACCCTCCAAGCCCTCTGGCTTGACTCATTTCTCAGGAACTTTTTGGAAATTCTTAAGTTACAACAAGTTCAAAAACTTCTTTTGATGCCAAAACTTTGCCCAAGACCACAAGTTTTTCATTTGACACTTTGAATTTGCTAAACTTGACAATTGAAACAATTGAAAAGATTAAACGCTAAAAATTTGACACACTTTTCAACTAAAGACCATTGTACACAATCTGCATCCATTTCCTAACCAATCTTCTTTAAGGGGTCATGGATCACGATCCATGTTCTTACACCGTTTTGCACAAAACTTATCTGGTAGTTTTTGGATTCTGTGATGGATGTGGGAGATATCACTTGATTCAAAACTATGCAAAGAATCATGTTAACTTGGGGAAGGCAACTGTCAACATCATTGGAATTTTATTGTGCATGAGCGTATCCGAGTTTGAGCCAATAGACCCAGTCAAAGTGCTGACTAGAGCTCAAGCTCAAGAAGCAGCAAAAAATCAACATGTGGCAGATGATTTAAAACTTCTCGAACAAACCAAATTTGAAAATGGATTAGTTAGGACTCAGAGAAAATCATGGAAAGACAAACGACACAAAATGAAAGCGAAGAGGCTAAAGGACTCACATCCAAAGGATTTTTTCACCATGGGCATAGCCTCGTCTTCCTCCATAGGCACCATATCCTCCATAGCTAGTTGGCTTTATAGCATTACAAAGGAGGTGATGTCATGTAGGCTCCTGGCCACCTTGGGCTACATGCCTTAGGGTGCTTTACCTTAGGATTGGCTTGTAGTGCTTGTGGCCGCCCACTTGGGATACCAGCTTGTCCGCCTTGGCTGGTTGAGCTCCCAACAATGGTTGGTTGAGCTCCCTGTTGGGGCTCCTCCTGCTGGTTTCTACTTCAAGTTGGTCACTAACTACTTCTCACCATGACCTTGGAAAACACCCAAGATGAGTCCTTTGCTCTGATACCACTTGTTGAGCTCATGTAGTGAAAGTGAATAGAGTCTTGAACACTCATAGCTATGGAAGGAATGTGTAGAGATTAGAGGGAGAGGATAATATAAGATATGGTTGCACATAAAGAAAAGAGAGTTACTCATTTGATTTTTAGGCCTTATATAAAGTTTACATCTTGTTCACATGGATTTGGCCGCCCAAGTTAGGCTGACCCCAATAGACTTAGGATGGACGGGACATGAGTTGTTGATAGATTGGACCAGCTAATGCAATTGGATGATATAAGACTGAAATTGATTGCAGCCATGTATGAACAAAAAAGATAAATGAAACAATTCCATGACCAACATGTAATAAACAAGGAATTCCAAAAGGGTGACTACGTCTTAGTCTACACCGTAAAATAACATTCTAGGAAACTCAAAAAGCGGGGTAACAGACCATTTGTGATCAATGACTCATCGAGTGGCATTGTCCAACTTGAAACATTGGAGGGAGAGGTAATGTCTAGCTGGATAAGTGGATGCATATTGAACAAGTATCATCATCCTCTCACTGTTGAAATGTTAGAGAAGATACATTTAGCTAAGGAATGGTAAAGTGCAAGGAACAACATCACCCATCACCTCCTATTACATCAGCTCACGTAGAGAAAAATTGGCTAGGCAAAATGGATGTTCAAATCAGTGTCCAACTAGCTGGCATCACAATAGAAAGAGCACTTGTGGATACTGGAGCGCATGTGAATGCTATGCAATATTCAACCTACCTAAAATTATCAGAGTCTATCATTGAAACAACTCAAATTGAACTAAAAGCGGCTAAAAAAGGAACCATGGTTAGTTTGGGGTACGCCAATATCTTAATTAACATAGATGGTAACCACTACCCACATCATGGAAGATACGGATTTCAATGAGAAAATCATTTTGGGAGTTTCATAGTTGCGTACTTATAAGGCAGTTCCAGAGTGGCAAGATGACCTACTAAACTATTATCTCTAAGATACACCTTATGTTACGCCCTTTGCACAAACATATCACATATGGGATGTACAATAGCATTCAGACGACTCAAACATTAGAGACCAGATATCATAATTTTAACAATAATTACTTGCTACAAGCACTAGTAGACAACGGGTTAAGAAATTTTGGATACATAAGTCAATCATGGCATCAAAATTGCAAAAGATATGGATATCCAAAACACTGCTTTCTAATCAATATTTTCCCTTGACGCATTTCAGCTTCTTGATTGACAGAACAACAAGTCCTAAATTATGCCAATGGGAAAACTTCAAACGACAACTTCATGCTTCAACAGGCTTACCAAAACACAAATGGATCCCCAAAGCTAACTTGGACAAGCAAAAGGAGACAAGAGCAACAACATGGGAATGGAAACAGAAACCATCAAACAGCCAATCCTTGTCACACTATGCCAAAACCATCTTGAAATGGATCCCTAAAATCGAGCCAAAACAGCTATTGGACACACAAATGATATTCACCAAACCAAGCATTCAGGAGAGGGCAATTCATCTTCAACAACTTCTGTTCAAAAAATGCAAAATGGATGAAACCTTGCCAGAAAAAACCACTGAACAACTGGTTCAGTACCCACACCTTGCATAGCTAGTGGCGCCCCCATTAGCTGGCTCGATATCCTCTAGGCTTATAGTTTTGGTTTGCTATGAACATGATAATGTTTCCATCCATTGTGAATTGATTTTTGGTAGTTTTGGCCACATATGAAGGTTCAGTAGCTTCATCAGCACTAGCCCAAAATGGACCTTTTTCATTGGCATAAGCTGCATCCTCCATTTCCCTCAGATGGATTTTGATGGGTTCCTCATCGTAAACAATTAATGGAATTATTGTTTGGTTATCAGTGACTCTGCCAGCTACACATAATGCACAATGGCCCTATTGTCATGAGGCAAAGGTGGCTCTTGTCCCAACACAGGTTGTGGTTTGTCTCCTCCTTGTACTACTGCATTGTTGGGTCTGATTTGATATCTTGGAGGTGGTGGAAATTGATGTACTATTTTCCATAAGGCCTTTCCCTCACATAAATTTGGTTATAGAATCACTCATTAGTGTCATGATTCATGTACCTCTACTCAATGGCACACCACTTCAACTCTCTTGGAGCATTGATGGCTTGTTGTTGTTGTGGCCTCAGATTGGGGTTTTGTCGGTAGGTTTGATTCATTCTGCATACTACTTCTTTGACTAGCTTATCCACATTTTGTGTGATTAAAGCAAGAGCATTGCGCTTTGTAGTTGATTCGTTGGTGGTAGAAGAGGCATTGTTGGTGTTTGTCTCTACATCCTCCGTTACCTCCCAGTATGTTTTGCAATTCTCAACCAAGTACAATGCTTCCCTAGTAGCTTGCTCAAATGTTATGCATGTCTTTAAGTGTAAGTCCTTTTAGAGAGTTTTGTTTCTCAAGCCCTCTATAAAGAGAACCAATAAGCAATCATCCTGTGGTAACTTGCATTGGACATCTTTTGATGTATTGCTTGAAGCAAAGTGAAGCTTCTTTCACCTTTTCATTTTACTTTTGTTTAAAAACATAGATTTGAGAAACCATGTTGTGCTTGATTCCCCTCTTAGAGAATCCCTTGGATAACTCTCACAAGAGTTGATCAATGTTCAAGAAATCTACACTATTTAGTGGTTAGAACCAAGTCAATTTCATCCCTTTCAATGTCAAGCCAAAGCCTTCATATTGTGTATGGAAATTTGCGACTTGTTCCGCCCTTAAGAATGGCTTAAATATGGAAACATGAGCGTATGGATCTCCCGATCCTCTATACTTCTTTGGCACACATTTAACAACTTGAGAAGGTCACGTTGTTTGAGTTTTTTCTACCATCATCATCATTCTAGGCTCTCTTAGAATGATGATCTCTTTGTGAAACCTTCACACTAGATTCAACAGTTGAATCTAGTGTGAAACCTTCACACTAGATTCAATAGTTGTTGGCTTTGCAAGGGTTTCTTGAGCCATTGTAAACTCTTAGGTTGTTGAGGGAGGCACATGCTATGATTCCTAATGATCATAATCCTCCCTATCCTTCACAACATTGTTGTGTGCCATTTCTTTGTATGGGAGAAAGGTGCCCTTGCTATACTCAAGGGACCACGGAAGAGTCGTGTACATGGTTCTCTTGAAGTTACAAGAGAGTTTCATGGGAGGGAAAATGCTATCTAGGCTCTTCTCATCTAGCAACATATATAGACTTCTCACACTTTTAATGTTGAAGTAAAATCTATAATATTTTGTGTATTATTAGTACTCAATTTGAACTTGAAAATTTTGTACTACAACATTCATTGTTTTATACCTACCTACAAAGACATCTTTTTCCTACATGTGTCAATGCCTTGTTCGCATTTACTAATGCTCTTTTCTTCATAAGTCTAAGCTCATAAGCAAAAGACTTATTCTTGTATTTTTGCTTGGCATCTTTTACGAATGAGTCTAGGTTTGCACCCTCAATAGGTTTTAAATGAAGGTTTCTAATTGAGTTGTACATGTTTTGAGCCTCTCTTTTAGTGTGTGACCATTCTTGAAAGACAACAGACTCCCTTGATTCACCAATCCTCTTAGGTTCAAATCGTTGACGGAATTATTTTTAAGTTTTGACCAAACATTGTGAATATGTAGTACAAGTACCAATTTGAGGGATGTCAATACTCTTCACATCTATAGGGTCACTTGAAGCCATAGCTTAAAGAATGTAATTTTTTTTCTAGGAGGTAGGTCTGCACAAGCCAATCCATACAAGCACTCTTCTTGAACCCAATTTGGATGTGAGTTCCATTTCATTATTTGTAAAGTCTTGCAAATCCAAATTTATAAAAAAATATAGATTTTGGAATACAAGTATGCAATAATTAAACCTAATACCAAAATAGATTCCATAAATCCTAAACCAATTAATTGTCATACACCTCCACCAACCATCCCCCAAGAATGGGTCAAATGTGGTCAGTGCGTGCTTTGTCATTCTTCGGGAAGGACCATCTATTTTGAAGAATGCTTTTTTGTACTGGTCTTGAAACTTGGATGGAAGCATGGAGTCCTTTTTTGTCATAATCTGCTTTAGGGCTAGAGTGTACTTTTCCTATACAAACATCCATCTTTCATTAAATCACTAGCATGACTTTCTTATGGTTAGCAAATTCATATATATTCCAAAGATAAAGATAGTTATTGCATGCAATAGTTGTCACATTAGAGCAACAAGAACATTGTATTGTGCCTTATGTCTATGTTTTTCTATATCCAAGTGTATACAATGCATGGGAGCTTAGCCATTATAGCTTCTTTAGAATCTAGACCCATTCCACGCACCATCCACATCATGTATGCGTATGAGGTTTCCACGTAGACCATCTTGTTTAATCTATGCTTGGGTGGATATCGAAAACAAAATTAAACTTACTTTTTTAATGGAAAAAAGTGAATCAACAATAGTGATGTGACGTACTTATTTATGTGCATCAAAATACTCATTATATATGTCTCATTTGTTGAGTCCACAGTCACTAGATCAACTTAACTTTGGGGTGTAGATTAATGTTTGTCTTGTTAGTTGTACCTTAAAAAAATAAAGCACAAGCGCTATTAGAGGAATTACTGATTGACATTCTAATTGTAAGGTATTAAAAAAAAAACATACTATCTTTCAAGACCCCCATCCAAGTGGCCAATTTGTGGTTTCCATCCTAGGTGTATAGCATTTTCCTAGAAAAAAATTTCCCAACAACAAGTGCCCTTGGTGTCTACTTCAAACTAATTATTCAATTCTTGGCATTAGGGGCCCATTTTTGCATGATCTCATCATCGAAGTTGATGGATGGATATCTTGGTGCATCTAGCAAACAAATAAAGTATCCCTTCGGTCCATAATACCCTTCAAGCAAGAATGTGTCTACCAATGGTTTCAAGCACTTGGGGTCCCAACTCACTTGCCTTGCTTTCTCTAGATCTGTCAATCGATATAGAGGAACCCATGGTAATGGAGTATCTCACTACTCTTGCGTCTTTTGCATTGTTTAAATAATATTAGTTTACCACACATATTTGGCTAATACAATTCAAAAAAAAAACCTTTAGATTCTTACAATGTTCTCACAACATGTCCTAACGTTGAGTAACATTTTTTTACATTGGAAAGTTGCCTCGCCATCATTTTCTCCCACTGTCATGTATGTTTTCATTTTTCTAGTTATCTCTAGAATCCTCCACATCTGCAGCAACCTGAGTGGAGGTACCCTCAAGCACTTTAGCCTTCCCTATTGTAGCTTTGGTGAGTGTGGATTTTGATTTTCCTATCTGTTGTTAAGTACTTATGCCCATATATTATCAAGAATGATTATATGGGTATCTTTGGCTTCAGTGTATGTGAAAACATACAATCTCTTATGCTCTAACAACTCTCCAATGTAAGGTTCATCGCAATTATAATAGTTCCTTTGCTCACCATTATTGTATTTTTACAACCCTACGTGGGTATTGTTTGTGTTGACTCAATTTTCTTCATTCACATGACTTAGTTTGGTATTTGGCTTATCCAACTTAGGCGGTGTTGTGCGCATTTGGGACACCCCATTTTTTGTAAATTTGTACATATGGACATGAAGCCCAATGTTGAAAGGGTGTGTAAGCTTACTTTTTGTGTTTTTTTTAGCTTGATTTAGAAAGCACATGTACATGCAGGGCAAGTCACTAGTGTAGCGCCAGCTGTCGGATCATTATAAGTGCCCGTTAGTGAGCTTTTTGAAGTGAGACTTGTATATAACTAAAACTCATGTAAAAACTTAAAAAATTTCATCCAAAGATCAGAAATTTGAAGGTTTTGGATTGTTGTGCCTTCTTGATGCTTCTGGATGCAATTTTTTGCCCTTACCTTGTCTTCTCTACATGTAGTCGTACCCTGATAACTCTCTGTTTGCTTCAATTTTGCACAGAGTGGAATGTAGAATCAATTTTGATCATCTTCAGCTTTCTTTCCAATCATTTTTCAAGATTTCTTCCAAGCTTTAAAGTGCCCCTATTGGAGTTGTGCTCTTTAAGTTACGACTAGTTCTCTCCAGGGTTATTACTATGGCAATCTGGTGGCAAATTTTGTCCAAACAGATTGGGAGGGCATGTATCTCTAAATTGTGGAGTTGATGTTAAAATTGTGGTTTTGTGATGTTCAATTGTAAAAGGGGATACCCTTGTCTTCATATGCATTGGTCGCTTCTATAAATTCGTGCTTTGATAGGGTTTTGCTCGTATGTGAGATGGTCCTGTGGGTGGGTGTGTAGGCGAGCCACGTCAGCACCGGGCAGCTAGCTGTGGGAGAAGAGAGAGAGAAAAGATACACCACACCGCACAATTTTCTAGTAACCTCTTCTAAATGGGAACAAAGTGCCAAAACAACTGAATAAAATAATGCCGACAAAACCGATGCACAATTGCCAAGGCGGTATCGTTAACAGCATTGTTAACTTAATTAATTGATGATTAAGGAGTTGAACCTCCTTCTACAAAATCTGGGACCAAATTAATTTAGCTTGTAGTGATTTTGAGTATCCGTCCAATGGTCGGCGTTGATGAATGTCAATTTTTGTACAATTATCAAGAAGAAGAAAAACAACAACGGTGAGGTAATAACTCCCGCTACATGAGGCCAATCTATTGTGCTTGCAGGGTGAAATTAGAGGTGGAAAGAGGCTACACTCATGTGGAGCTCATCACCGTGAGTGTGATTTATGCATGTAGAAGGTTTAGGCACTACCTTCTCCCCAAACCATTCATGTTTCTCACTAGTTGCACTCTTGTCCCTCAATTGTTGTGAATAGCCCTACTTTGTCAAAGAGGCTCATGAAGTGGATTGTGGAGCTATAAAAGTTCCACTTCTCTTTTCTTGTTGAGGAAAGCACAAGGGCTACATTGGATGATTTGCTTACTTATAAGGAAATCCCTCTTCTTCTTAAGGAGGATGCGGTGAAGAAGCAACACATGGAAGTTTCTAACATAGACAATGCCTATCTATTGTTTTTTTTATGGATCTTACAAGAAAGCACATGGTTAAGCTTTAGGAGGTGTTGTAATTTATGATCCTCAAGGTGATTTGGTAAGTAAAAGGAGTTTGAAGCTTACGACACAAAGCAACAATGAAGCTGAGTATGCTACTTTGGAAAAAGGACTCAACCTTTGCCTTGAGCTTGGCATCCATTGTGTGAGGGTAAGAGGTGATTCTCTTTTGGTGGTTAATCAAGTACTTGGGATGTGAAAAAGTAAGAATCCAAGACTAAAAAATATGTGTTTTCAAGTGAAGAATCTGCTTAAGCATTTTGAAGCTTGGAGTTTAAGGCATGTGGACCAGTATCAAAGCTTGGAGTTTGAAGCTTACAACACAAAGCAACAATGAAGCTCAGTATGCTACTTTGAAGAAAGGACTCAACCTTTGCCTTGAGCTTGGCATCCATCTTGTGAGAGTAAGAGGTGATGGTCTTTTTGTGGTTAAGCAAGTACTTGGGATGTGGCAAAGTAAGAATCCAAGGTTGAAAAATATGTGTTTTCAAGTGACGAATCTGCTTAATCATTTTGAAGCTTGGAGTTTAAGGCATGTGGCCAGGTCTCAAAATGAAGAAGCACATGGTGCAGCACAAGCTTCAACTGGCCAATTGTGTGTGATAAGGGCTAATTCTCTTGTTTAACTAGGAAGGGAATTTTTGGAGAGGGAATAATAGTTTCTACAAATAGGTATGCTTCCATCAGAGTTGGAGAAATCAAAGAAGTATGCCTTCATTCGTCGTGCCAAAAGGTATGTGCTACTTATTAGTGATGCCTTATATATGAAAGGGGCTGATCTTGTGATGAGAAAAATTCCTTGGGAAGAGAAAATTTACAAAATTTTAGACGAAAATCATGTGGGTTCTTGTGGTGGTCACTTTGCTTCAAAGATCACTTTGCATAACGTCTTGCAGGAGGGGTATATGTGGCCAAGCATTCAATGTGATGTTCATCATTGGTTCAAGTCTTGTAAAGAGTGCCAAAGCATGGAAAATAGGGCTCTCAAGTCAAAAATTAGAGGCACCATTTTGTCTTATGATGTATTTGAGAAGTGGGGTATTGATGCAATAGGTCCTCTACCTATGACATCTAGAGACAAATGTTACATGTTTATTGTTGTTGACTATCTATCCAGGTGGGCAAAAGCCAAAGCTGTTAAGAAAATCATGATTAAAGATGTTTCCCAATTTTTATATGAAGATATTTGCTACAAATTTGGCATGCCATTGGAGTTACTTTCTGATGACAAGGGTCCAGGTTTCAAGGGAGAGCTGGTCGATTATCTATGTGAGAAGCTTCATGTGCACTGTAGATTTACTACTCTCATAAGGTTTAATGGATCTTTAATGAGATCTCATAAGGATTCTTACAAAGATGATAAGAAATAATGTGAAGAATTGGGATTTAGATCTTCCTTGTGCTCTATGGGCTTACAAGATTGTCATCAAATCAGGTACTGGTTTCTCTCCCTTCCATCTAGTTTTTGGCAAAGAGGCTTTACTTACTATTGAGGTGGAGATACCAACTTTGAATTTGCTGCTAAAGATTGAAGATGAGCCTAATGATGCACTCAAGGAGAGGCTTCTATATTTGCAATTTGTACAATTAGATAGGTTGCTGGCTTTTGAGCATTATGATCAAGGCTTGAAGAACTATCAAGCAAAGGCAAATGAGAGGTGAAGGACAAAGACATCAAGAAGGGTGACATGGTGCTTTGTTACAATAGTAAGCTTGATAGCACTTTTCAAAAGAATTTTCAAATCAAGTGGCAAGGTCCTTTCTAGGTCTTAAGCAAGTTTCCAAATGGCACATATCAACTTGTTGACTTGGATGGTACCCACTATAAAGCACATGTGAATGGCTATAGGTTGAAGAAGTATATTGCAAGGCTGATGACTGTAATTGATGATGAAACTTCTTTTGAAGAATTTTTTGATTATGTGGCTAATTATGAAGATAAAATGAAACTCCCTCATGTGGTTTACAAGACCCCTTTTTTGCTATTGATCATGAATGATCTAGCAGACTGGGGTGTGGCAAACTATGTTGTGTGCATTTTCGACACCCCATTTTTTGTAATTTTTTTCATATGGACATGACGCCCGATGTCAAATGGGTGTGTGGGTTTTTTTTTTTTTTTGTTTTTCTAGCTTGCTTCGGGTCACTGTAAGTCGCTAGTGTAGTGCTAGCTTCAGGACACTGTAAGTGTTCGTTAATGATTTTTTTGAAGTGAAACTTGATACAACCAAAACTCATGTAAAAACTTAAAAAGTTCAGTCAAACTACATGTAGCCGTACTAGGACAGCTCTCTATTTGCTTCAATTTTGCATATAGTGGCGTGTAGAATCAATTTTGATCATCTTCAATTTTTTTGCTATTCATTTTTCAAGCTTTCTTCCAAGCATTAAAGTGCCCCAATTAGACATGCTCTTCAAGTTACGACTAGTTCTCTGCAGGATTATGGCTATGAAACCCTAGTGGCAAATTGTGTGCCGATTGGGAGGGCACACATCTCTGAATTGCGGAGTTGATGTTGAAATTGTGGGTTTGTGATGTCCAATTGTTAGAGGGGAAGCCCTTGTCTTCATATGCATTGGTCGGCATGTGTTGTAAATCCGTGCTTTGATAGGGTTTTGCTCGAATGTGCTATGGTCCTTTGGGTGGGTGTGTGCTTGTAAATTCCCAAGGGAGCATAGACATTTTGGTTGGGGTTTACTAAGAGTGGTTTTAATATATTTTTTGGGGCTATAAATCTATAGAGATTTCCCACTTTCTCTTTTGCCCAACAATGGCTTATCTTCTAGCTCTACGTCAACTTTGTCTTTTGTGCCTAAAATTCCCCATTTGTCCACAATCGAGGGATTTTGCACAACTAAATACATTATTCCCTCATCGTCAAAGTATCAATCACCACTATAATCAAGAGGCACTAAGTCCTTGAACTCACCTCTCCTCTAATTTCACACAATAGCGATCCAAAGTGGGCAAGCACCCACTTGTTCTACACTTGTGAGAGAGATAGAGAGAGAGAGAGAGAGAGAGAGAGAGAGAGAGAGAGAGAGAGAGGGAGGGAGGGATAAAGAGATTTTTGCTATTTCCTTGTAACATGTGTCTCTTTCCCTCTCTCTCTCTCTCTCTCTCTCTCTCTCTCTCTCTCTCTCCCCTTGCCTTTCCCTTTCCTTGCAGGAGAGAGAGAGAGAGAGAGAGAGAGAGAGAGAGAGAGAGAGAGATGTAAATTCAAAAAAAACAATAAACAAAAATCTAACTTTGTTGGGGTGATTCTCTTTTGTTTCAAGCAAAATACAAATGACTTTATGTAAAAAGAACCCATTTTCCCTTCTTATGTAGATTTTTCAAAAAGCTATCATGACTTGTAAAAATCTAAGCACCCACTTGTTCTATACATGGCAAAGAGAGAGAGAGAGAGAGAGAGAGGGTAAGATTTTTTTTTACTGTTTTTAGTCCTACTCTCTCTCTCTCTCTCTCTCTCTCTCTCTCTCTCTCTCTCTCTCTCTCTCTCTCAGCCGTTTTTTGACCTAGTAAACAGCAGTTCACTCTTTTGACCATAACTTGCTCATCCGAACTCCGATTTAGGTGATCTATAGCCTCAATTGAAGAGCACGAAGCCCTCTACGCATTGATGTAAAGACAAAATTTTTCTGTGCAATGGAAGGCTTTGCTGTAACAGCATCTCAGAACTGAAAAAACTGTCAAAACTTTGCGTTTTTGTTGCCGACTTGAAGGCAATGTCAGACAAAACTCGCAAGGGTGGAAAAGCCACACTCGCCATGGAGAATGATGCAAAATCTCCAAGGAATTTGGATGCTAATCCAACCACATCATCTACAACAACGGAAGCAATGATCATGGCTTACTTGATCTCGTTACAAGAAACCGTCAACAAACAAGGTGAAGAGTTGCGCGCACTTGCAATGGAGAATGGTACTTTAAGAGTTCTCGTTGTGGAGAATGAGCACCTCAAGAAGGTTCTTGAAATGCAAACAACACGCTTGATGCATCTCGAGAATGAAGTTCAAGAATGTAAACGCTCTCTTGTTGACATGAATGTATTGAAAGAGCGCTTGAGCAAAGTTGAGAGTGATCATGTATTGAAAGAGGAAACAATAGATACAATACGACATGATGTATGTGAGATGAGAAATGAATCCAAATCATGGGCTGATATATGTAAGGATAATGTGGTTTCTACATCTCCTATCACGCAAGCCGTTGTCCAAGCAAAGAATGTAGAGAATGTGGATACTCAAGAATTGCACGAACGACAAAAACGCTTAAAGAACATCGTCATTCGTGGAATCAAGGAGGAAAGCATGGAAACACCCCAATCTCTTGCAATTGCTATTGAAGAGTTTTTTGCTACACACTTTGGCATGTCAGGAATCATGGCTTATGATGCACATCGAGTTGGAAAACAAGGAGTCCCTCGCTCGGGAGAAAGACCTATTGTATGTACCATGGCTGATGAGGTAAAGAGAAAGATCATCCTTGACAATGGTTGGATCTACCTCAAAGGAACAAGTTCTAATGTATATGAGGATCGCACTATTATGCAACAAAATGTACGTCGCAAAGCATATGAGGAAAGAAGCAAGAAGGTTAAGGTATCACCTCAAGAAGAAAAGCCACTTAAGGAGGATGCAAGTCCACCCAACAAATAGGGACACATGATCTATGAGACCAACTCACGCTTGCGAATAAGCTTTTGGAATTGTAACGGGTATCCATGGAATGCGGGAATTGGCATTGATGAGCTTACCAATGACTCCGATGTGATACTTCTTGTCGAAACATGGGAGCATGATGCGCAATGAATTCTTGGATTTGACAAATACGATGTGCATTCTTTGATGTGGGCCAAAAATGCAAAGCAACGAAGAGGCCAAGGAGGCGTAGCATGTATGACCAAAAAGGGTTTAAAAGATGTTTCCATTGTCAAAGAAGATAAGTATAAACGCTACTTATGGCTGAAAATCAGCCCACCAAATGGTCAAGTCATGTTTGTGGCCAGTTGCTACATTCCTCACTATGACTCCAACTTTTATGCTTGCTTGAATATGGATAGAGATCAGCCCTTTGTTGAACTAGAGGAAGACATTGCTCATTACAAGGATCAAGGTGAAGTCATTGTTTTTGGAGACATGAATGCTCGCACAAATATGCTACAACACGACACACAACAAGTAAACATGCCACATGTCTCAAGAAGAATGGATGACTCATACATGTATAATTGAAGTTCTAATGATGCAAAAGAAGTGGATCACTATGGAAAGTCACTTCTACATATGTGCAATAGTACCGGAATGCTCATTGCAAATGGTGTATCTCTATGGCAAGGCACCAATGACTTTACATGTAGAAAGCACAACGGTGCTAGCGTGATTGACTATATGTTGTTCTCGGAAGCCACTCTAGAATGCATACAAAGCTTTACACTTGGTGAATGGAATCCGGAATCGGATCATAGGATGTTATGTATTGACCTCAAGTGTGGTAAACGGCCCGAGCATGTAGCCTCCAATCATGATGTGAATCATTTGTACCTACGTCTAGACTTCAAACGAGCACTTATATATGCTGATATGGTGGACCAAATGTTAAGCATGATAGAGCATCAAGAGAGCCCAACATTAGAATGCAAGTGGAAAGTTTTCAAAGAAGTAATTTTCTCTTGTGCGAAGGAATGCTTTTCGGTGAAACACATGTCTTGCAAAAGCTCTAAGAAGGGTAGCACCAAGAAGAAATGGTTTGACATGGAATTTAGTCAATCCCGAAAACACTTGCTAAGATTGGATGCAATCAAAGACAAGGAAGTTTACTTGGAATTTTCACACACATACAAAGCACTTGTTCAAAAGAAGAGGAGAAGGTGGGAAGTCGAAAAACAACTTCTTTTAGCACAAGAGAAAGCACATGCATGTGGCAAGTTTTGGCAAAATATAAAAGGCAAGCGCGTTGAGAGCTTTGGTGACTTGACTCTTGAGGATATGTATATGCATTGTAAGAATCTCTATGAGCAACCCGATGTTGATAAGATGGAGTGTTGTAGCTCCCTTCCGTTTATGTCTCCCTTCTTTACCATTGAAGATGTATGCCGCGCGCTTGAGAAACTTGCTACTCGTAAGGCAGGTGACCTTCAAGGTGTCAAGGCTGAAATGATTAAATGGACAAGCAAGAAAACACGATATTGGATATGCGATATGTTTAACCTTGCACTTCAGTATGGCATGCCTCATGATTGGAGTGCAAATTGGATCAAACCTTTGCACAAAGGAGGAGATGTAAACAATGTGAACAACTATCGCACTATAATGGTTGGTTCTTTAATGGCAAAGTTATTTGGATGTATCATGGAGATGAAGATAAGTGAATGGGCTGAAAAGAATGGCAAACGTGCACTTGGCCAAGCAGGTTTTCGAAAGCATCATAGCACTATTGATCACCTTGTCACTCTTTGAGTTCTTATGGAAGCGTCTCGATTGAAAGGAAAAAAGTTGTATTGTTGCTTTGTGGATTTCAAGAAAGCTTTTGACATGGTACCGCGAGGAAATCTTTGGAGACGTATGCAAAGCCTTCAAGTGCCGAGAGAATTTATGCATGCAGTCTTTCGCATCTACCAAAAAGTGATATGTCGATTACGTATGGGAGATGGAATTTCAGAATTTTTTGCAAGCACTATTGGTGTCAAACAAGGATGCCCACTTTCCCCAACCCTCTTTGGGCTACTCATTGATGAATTGGAATGCATGGTTCTTGACTTTATGCAGCAAGAAGGCATAGAAGAGGTTAAGATTGGAAATGCGGTGATCATGCTTTTTCTTTATGCCGATGATGTAGTGCTCTTGGCACATACCTTAGAAGATGCACAAAAGCTTATGAGTGTCTTGGAACGCTTTTGCCTACATAGCGGGCTGATTGTGAATGGATCCAAAACCAAGGTTATGCTTGTAAAGACCCTCAATGATGAAAATCCATGCATTGTATATAGCAATGAGAAACTTGAAGTGGTAGATCACTTCAAGTACCTTGGCCTTGAGGTTCCATCCAATCATAAATGGAAGGATTGTGCAATGCGTCGCTTGGAAGCCGGAAAGAGGGCCTATTATGCATTTGAGAACATGTGCAATGCAGGAGAGATCAAGTGTTGGGCTCTCAAAAAGTACCTCTTTGACACATTGGTGACACCGGTGCTTCTTTATGGAGTGGAGGTGTGGGGTGGAAGCATTGGGAAGTCTACTTGGAAAGAGTTTGAGAATGTCCAAAAGCGTTTTCTCACCAACTTTCTCCAAGTCAAGACACAAACACCCTACATGCTCTTACTTCTTGAGTCCGGATTGCTTCCCATTGAGGTCTTGGGCATGCAAAGGGTTGTGGAGTACATGCGTAAGACACAACGTAGGCCTTTGCATCGACTTCCTAGAATTGCATATGAAGCAAGTCAAATGGTTCAAAAGACATGCAAGAGCAAAATACTAAGTTCGGGGTGGATGCTTGATATCAAGAAATGGTTTGGAAGATGGGATGCATGTCACTTGGTCAAGGATGCGTCGATCGACTCCCAAGTTAATGAGGCCTTCTTACAACGCCAATGTATCACGGCTTGGGAGAAATCCGGAGGTTCTCGCTTCAGCCATTACACCACACACGTTGCCCCAAACTACAAATCTCTCTTCTTCTCGGAACGAGGTAACCGAACCCATTCCTACATCCTTGAGCCCATCCCGTTGAGTGCGATCCGCACCATTGCCTCCATTCGTCTTAGCTCCCATTCTCTACGCTGTGAGACAGGACGTTGGGGCACTGGCGAGGAGTGTCATCGACTTTGCACCTTATGTCCTCGTCAAGTGCGAGAGACTGAGTACCACACACTACTTGAGTGCTCAGCTTTTGACCACATTAGGTCCTCTTTTCTCCATATATTCAACCATGATCTCTCCCTACATACCTTCCTCTCCCAACCACGATGTGGACTCTCTATTGCGACGCTCATTTCAGCCATTTTTGAGCATCGAGAGTCACTTATGAACTCCACTCACACCACGTGACATGTTCATTTGGTCCCATAGGTCATATTTGACCTCCCAGGACGATAATAGAACTATCTATCTATCTATCTCTCTCTCTCTCTCTCTCTCTCTCTCTCTCTCTCTCTCTCTCTCTCTCTCTCTCTCTCTCTCTCTCTCTCTCTCTCTCTCTCTCTCTCTCTCTCTATGCATCAAAAGGGGAGAGCGAGGGAGAGAAAGAGAGAGAGAAGGATAGAGAGAGAGAGAGAACGAGAAAGAGAGAGAAGTTGTTTAGCATTTTCAATCATACCCTCTCTCACCCTTGCCCTCTCCTTCTCTATCCCTCCCTTTCTCTCTCTTTCTCTCTCTCTCTCTCTCTTCCTCCCACTCCCCTTCCCTCCCTCTCTCTCTCTCTCTCATTATTGCTCCCCCCCCCCCCCCCCCCCCCTCTCTCTCTCTTCCTGTCCCTCCCTCTCTCATGCATAGACCAAAAGTGGGCACTTAGTCTACGCATGAGATATGGAGAGGAAGAGATAGAAAGAGAATGAGGGTTGAGAGAGGAATATAGAGAAGAAGAGGGAGAGAGAGTGAGAGTGAGAGAGAGATAGTGAGATAATGAGAGAGACGAGGGGAGAGAAATAGTGGTTGAGCTAGAGAGAGAGAGAGAGAGAGAGAGAGAGAGAGAGAGAGATGGGGGGAGGGAGAGGAAGTAAGAGAGAGGTAGAAGAGGAGGAGAGATAGAGAGGGGAGAAGAGAGAGTATATGAGAGGAAGAGAGAGAGAGAGAGAGAGAGAGAGAGAGAGAGAGAGAGAGAATGATTGAGGGAGTGGTAATGAGAGATAGAGATAGATAAAAAGAGAGAGGTGGGGGTGGGGGGGGGGGGGGGGGAGAGAGAGAGAGAGAGAGAAGTAGGGAAAGTGAGAAATATACCTTAGAGGGACAAAGATAGAGAGAGAGGGAAAGAGAACGAGGAATAGATACGTAGAGATAGAGAGTGAGAGAGAGAGAGAGATGCTTTGTGATGGAGATTGAGCAAGAGAGAGTAGGCTAGGAGGGGGATAGGGAGAGGTTTAGGAAGATATATGTGTCGAAAAATTGTCTAATACACATCCATTAGGTGAGCATTTTCAACCAATCACCATTTTCGGAGACATGGCTTCTTCGTCATCCTACCAAGCTAGTTTGTTTTTGGATACTACTTGTGATGAGCAGATATTACTTGATTGTTGTGCAAGGTTTGCAATGTTCAACCCTAAAGATTTTGGGGGATGCAATAATAGTGAAATGTTTTGCTATTTCATCTACCTTTGAGTGAGAAATAAAGACCCAGGTGAAAGATGGTGTGCCATGTGGGGATGGCACTTGTGCCTTCAAGGCCCCAGCTTGTGGTCTCTTGGATTGAAATTTTTGTTGGTCTGGGTTGTACCATTGCGTATTCTACGACTATCCCCAATAGCATTCCTCTACGCAAACGTTGTTGATTGCACACACATAGTAAGACATCACCTCTATTCTTACTCTCTTTCCATCACTGACTAGCTCAAGCAAATTCTCATTCTCAACCCAAGCCACCTCCCAAACTTCAAAGATGTGGAAAACAAAGGTTTCCATTGTGATCTAGGCAGTCTTAAAAGAAAAAATATCAGGAGTTGATAGCCATAGCACACCATATAGCAGAAGAGGATTAGCAAATGTGTGAGAGCTATGAGTTAGGAAAGGAGGTCATCTAGATTAGAAAGAAGAGAGAACTAGTGAAGGGTATTAGTGATTAACCCTCATGCTAATCACACAATGTTAATTGTTGCATTCTCTGAGCATTCTCTACTAATCCTTGGTACACATCCTAATTACAAGCTCACCCAAGCTTGTAGGGTTTCAAATTAGTGTAAAATGTGCACAAATCCTCCTCTATCATGCACACAACACCATATTCAAACACACAGTAGGCACTCAAGAAATTAGTGATTGATTAGTTCTTACCTGCACACATTAAGACATTAATACACAATTTAATGAATAGCAAGAGACCTTAACTTCAAAGCATGCATGAATCAATATGAAGCAAGTACATGAGGTCCCAAGCTTCCACCTCCATAGCTTCCTTCTTCTCCTTCTCCACTTTAAAATATCTTTTTAAAATTATATCTCTCCTTTCGCATGACATACACTTCACTTATATGGCTTGGGTGTTTTAAAAGAGATGCCCAACCGTCCAAGGCATATAAATCAAAATAGAAGATATGAGTAGAGAGCCAGGAAATCTATACATAGTGAATGTGAAAATGTGCTCATGGAGAAGATAAAAATGGATGCTAGTGTTGGGCGCCTCCAACACTTCCCCTTTCCTAAGCTTTTTCATCCCTAACAAAGCCATGTTGTGATTTCAAAGATGTAGCACTAAGAAATGTGACTACAAAAATAAATGAGTCAAGATGAAAGCATGCAGGTCCAACAAATAGAAGCAGGAAAAAAAAATGAAATACACAATCCATGAGGTGCAAAAACTTGTCATTGAATCGCCAAAGTGAAACGTATGCATACATGACTAATCCAAACGTCTACCTACTAAATGCATTAAGTCAAATTTTTAGAATTGATTCCTAGCAAAGTCAAGGATTATAGTGTAATTAAGGGAATCATTAGCATCCTAAGCTTTCTCAGTGGTCAACCTTTCACAACTTGCTCAGCTAATAATTCCATACTTTAAGGCCATGAAAGCATCATTTTCTTTACTTTTTTTTCATCTCTTTCTTACCTTGCTTTATTGCTTTCGGATTTAGTAAAGTACCCTCAAAGCAGTCTTTGGTGCATGAGGCAAACTCTCTCTCGCCATATATTTACTGCTTTTTTTCTTAATTTATTTTAGCAACCCTCTTTTGTTGGTACTAACACTAAATAGACAATGATAATTTTATAACTTTCAATCCTTTGATTCATTATTAATTAGGAGTGCTACTTATCCTTACCCTTAATAGACCTAAGACATATTCAAAGCCTTCATCATTACAAGATAATTGTAAGACTATGCTATGAAAAGAAGTACCTTGCATTTAAGAAAAATTCAAATACTCGATCTAAATCCATTCTAATAAGCAAGTGAACTAATTAACCTACACAAATGAAAAACATACAAGCATCTAAAATGCACATATGTCAATATCAACAATGTAAAACCATGCAATTGAAGGCAAAACACCAAAATCATAATAGAAATCATAGGAAGTAGTATGCTTGTATTCATTGCACTTGTCTCTTGGAGTAGATGTAGTTGAAGAAGTGTGAATTGGTAATGTCATCCCTCTGCATATGGCATCTATGATGCTGAACAATGAAAAACAAAAAATGCTACACCTAAAAGGGCATGTGAACAATAAATGGGATTATTCTTTAAAAATACAAATAAAAATCCTAGTCTAAGGTCTCAGTACTTCAATATATAGAGGGGGGAAACTCATAGGAAAAAAATGCCTCTAATGTGAAGACACGTGTCTTTGCCACTAGATAGAGAAGGAGAGAGCTTGAGCTCTTGCAAGCGCGCACTCACACACACACACACACAAAGATGGAAGCAAAAGACTGTACTTCTTCTTCAAGATAAGAGGTCTACAAAACATAAGGGAAAATACAACATAAAAAGGGAACTAGTACAACGGTCTAGTGTGAAGCGCTTGTGAGTGAGGTGAGTAGATAAGTGTCTCATCGCTCTAGTAGGTAGACCATCTCAGTGTAGTACAGCTATAGTATCACTAGCAAAGATATGTCTATCCACTAAGGAACGCCAGTGATGATGACTGTCGGTGGTAGTCATCCAAGAGTCCTATATGTTGATGACTGTCGGTGGTAGTCATCCAAGAGTCCTATATGTTGAGCTTGACATCTCAACACTCCCCCTCAAGCTCAAGGCCGTCTCTTGTATTCCAAGCATCACTCAAAAACTCCATAGCTTTGCCGCTCCAAGGGCCTTCGTGAAGATATCTACGACCTACTCATCTGTCACCATGTACTCCAAGTCAATGTCGCCTACTAAGACTCTCTCTTTGATAAAGTGGTAGTGCACCTCAATGTTCTTTGTCTTGGCATGAAATGATGGGTTTTGTGCCAACTATATGCTGATGAGGTTGTCACAATAGATGACAACCGACCTCTTTAGCTATACTCCAAAGTCATGAAGTAGCAATCCCAGTGATGCTACCTCACATGATGGCACTACAGCACCCCTGTACTCTGCCTATGTAGTCGAAAGAGCAATCGTAGGTTACTTCTTGCTACTCCTTGTGATAGCACCACTCCCAAGTGAGAACATGAATCCACTGGTAGACCTGCAAACGTATGTACTACCAACCCAATCCGCATATGTGTGGCCATAAAATTGCAACTCCACATCAGCCCTATAAAAGAGTGCATAATCCAAAGTAGCACTCACATAGCGCAAAGTGTACATTTCCATGACCTCTTCAACTCCCCCTACCTCAAAGTTTTTGTCGACCACCACCTGTGTTCCATGATTGTTGTTACGTTGTTGTGCTTGGTGGTTGCCTCTTGCTCGGCCTCATCCACAACCTGTACCACGTCCTGTTCCTCTTCCTTTGTTGTTGAAAAGGACCTGTCCAAAATTGTTTTCACCCTCCGTAGAGGAGTCTTCCACAAGTTCCTTCTCTTCCACAATCAATAAGGACACCAAATCTGTAAATGAGGGAATGTTCTCTCGAAGATGGATGCCAATTTTAAAGTGTTTGTACTCAGGACCCAAACCTCGCAGACAGACTTCTACTTTATCATCATCGGTGATTGTAACACCAATCAATGCAAGTGACTCACATATGTTCTTTATCTTTAGCAAATAGTCATTGATGGACAGCTTTTTTTCTGCACAGTATTCAGCTCAGCCTTCAATTGCATCTTCCTTGCCTTTGTGTTGGTCACATCCAATGACAGCAAAGTGTCGCAAGCCTCCTTAGGAGATTGAGCATCATTTATATGCCCAATCATAGTGACTTGTACACTAATAAAAAGCCAATACATAACCTTCCAAGCTCCCTGGTTCCAATCTTTAAATGTCATAACTTGCGCAGCACTTGCACCTTCCGCTGCTGGTAGTGGTGGTGCTATCTCATGCTCTCCATCAATGTAGTCCCAATAACCTTTTCTCATAAGGAAATTGCTCATTTTGAACTTCCAAGCATGGAAGTTGTTCTTGTCTAGCTTCTCACTTACAACCTGGTTAAGCCCATCATTGTTGGACGACATGTTTCCAACCCTTCACACAGTCTTCAAGCAGCGTGCTAAAAATAGTCGATTATCACCTATAACCACAATCTACATACATACACATGTTTCACTGTACTTAACAATATATGTGTGCGCACTGCAGCCAAACCAAATATTTCTACACTACGAATATGCAGATCTGAAAAATCTCGAACCTTAGCGTTTTTGCATGCGAACGCACTCTAACTCCAAAACGGGAGTCCAAACATGCCTGGAATGAAAATTTGGCTACCCAGTCTCAATCTAACATAGGAAAACATACAACCCTGAGATGCACACTCTCCAAAAGAAATCACCTCAATCGGATATCGTTGACGATGGCTCACGGGAATACCAAAGCCGCTTCCTAGACTACTCCTGCTTGTTGCTCCAACCTACTCAGACATGATCAGGCTCTGATACCATGTTACTACGTAGAGAAGGAGAGAGGTTGAGCTCTTGCAAGCACGCACACACACACACACACACACACACAAAGATGGACGTAAAAGGTTGTACTTCTTCTTCTTCACTAACTCAAGACTCAGAGGTCTACAAAACATAAGGGAACTTATACAACATAAAAGTGGAAATAGTACAACGGTCTATTATGAACCACTAGTGAGTGAGGTGAATAGATAAGTGTGCATCACTCCAGTAGGTAGACCAGCTGGTGTAGTACATCTGTAATATCACTAGCAAAGATATGTGTATCCACTCAGGTGCGCCAGTGATGATGACTGTCGGTGGTAGTCATCCAGGAGTTGTACATGTTGAGCTTGACATCTCAATAGTCTTGTGCACCATCCTCAATGTGCTCAACTCAAAGGTCTAGTGCAGCTAGAAGGGATAAGAGAACTCTCTCTAAATAATAAATTCTACAATCTCCTAGCTCTCTGTCTAATGGTCATAAGTTGGCTAGCACCTAGCTTTGTATGGATGGTAGAATCTATAGAACAAGTGATCGATTTAAGATGATTTCAGTCTATGACTTTTTAGTCAATGAAGTTTGTGGCTCAAGATCCCTCAATGGATGACTCTTTCTTATCTCTAACTCTACAGCATGGTCGCTCAAAATCTTAGGTGGGTTATGACTCATGTCAACCTATGGTGGAATAGATGGTTGGATCTTTGGTAGCCAAATATGCAATGTCCATGATATCTCAATGAATGTATCTTGAGATCTCCTCACATATGATCATGAATGCTTGTATTGGCACTAATTGTGGTGTCAACCTCACTGTAGGTCGTGAACGTGGTCCAAATCTCTATAGCATGGTTATGGTCAAAGAAACTATAGGAGATATATGAGGATATGCTAGGGTATGTGGTCTAAGAATCTAAATCTATCTATGTCATCTATAGAATCCATGTGCCTCTAGTGACTGTCTAGATGTGAGTCAATCTTGTGATATCCATATGGTGTACTATGGCTCTCAATCCAGACTAGTGTATCATCATCATTCAATGGGGTAGCCTTAAAAACCATACAAAGCACACAAATGTGTCTAGTGGCCTTAGCATTAGGAAGGGAATGGGATCTAAGGGGGGCCTCTTTATTTGCCATGGGATTAAAAAGGAGATTATGGAAGGGCCAAACGGGTGCATGCCATGTGGACTAAAATGGTGGGTATGGCAGGGCCTAAAAGTAAGCAGTCAAACTTGTACTCATTTATAAAATATAAAGAGAAAATCTCTTATAAATTCAAAAAACTAACTTTACTCTATATACTTGGGTAAAAACCAATCCTTTCTCTCTCTCTAGTGGCTGTCAGTTTCTCCCCCCCTCTCTCCTAAAAGGGGGTCCCTTCAAAAATGTGTTGATCATTCCCTCCCTCCCTCTCTATTATACCATCTCTCACTTCTCTTCACTCCACCTATCTCTTTCTTTCCTTTCACTTTTCAGATGATAGAGGGGGATGAGGTGTTGGAGGAAGTCCTTGACCTCCAAATTTTCACTTTGCATACAGTTGTGGTGGATAGTCGTCACTTTTTGTTCCTTTACAACATTTCCAAAACACTAGAACTCAGAGAAGATGTGTCCTCTTAGTGCTTGCTATTTATGTGGGCGTGAAGGATCCCAGTGGAAAGCAAGAGGAGGTCAAATTTGAAATTGACTTTGAAGACCAAGGTCTCCCACCAAGCCTCTCTTTCCTCCCAAGTGAAAACAAGCAAAAGTTGGTGCAAACGGTGGCAATTACACTTATTCATTGCCTCATTTTAAGAAAGCGTCCCAAAAAGCGCTTTCCATCCACACAAACCGGTGATCACTATGGGTGGAGATGATTGCTCTAGCATCAACCTTACAAGGAAAACTCTCAAAGAGATGGATGAAGAAACTGAGGTAAACATTATTTAACCTAGTCGATTGTCTATTGTTCCTTACAACAAGTGTTGAAGTTGTTTAAAATGTTTTGAAAACCGCACACCATGTTGATAAGTTTGCAATGCGTACTGAAGGTTCTCATAGCCTATGGGTAGGGATAGCTCCCTGAGGCACTACTTGAGCCACTTCGGGCCATCCATTCTTCGAGTTGCTCACACAAAGTTCTCCAAGCATGATACTGCAGAGCTGCTCAAGTGCAAAGAATTAAGTGCCATCCTCAATGAAGATTCTCTTACCCTTAATGCTCACAAATGTATATTGGTGGACCGCGAGGCGGCATTGTATGCCTTTATAGGCAAGCACCCTTGGTCAATCCTCTCCCATTGTGCCTTAAGCTTAGGTCAAGGGGTGACAAACCCAGAGGACATTGTAAAAACCCTTGGTGTCAAGTATACCATTTGTCCCATACCCACTAATGTAATTTGCAAGAAAACCAACCAGCCATGATGTAATATCCCAAGCAATACACAAAACTTGTGTCTTTTTTATTGTTTCTAGTCAACCTTCTGTACTTGTTGTTTTTTTTGGCGCATATTGTCTAATAAATTTTATTTTGCAATGTGTGCACAACTACTTGACCATCTCAACCACCTGGCGGATGGGGGAAGCCTCTTAGTGAATTTTTTACAAAACGGGGCAAGGAGGGACCGTACGAAGGCTACGGGACCACCACAGCACACGACGGTGCCGCACGTACGAAAAAATGAAGCTTCCCCATCTGTTAGGAGCTTGATTGGTCAAACAAAGTTTAAATTTAACAACTTGATTAATTTAAATACTTATGTAACACAATGTACACAATCAAATATTACAATTGCACCAAATGGTAGAAATTCGGCTCATTGATATTAGATGAAAAGATTACAAATCTCATAAAAAGTGATTACATAGGATAAACTAATTCTTATGGAGGAACCCTTCATTTTGCAAATTGATTATTAAAGCTAAATTCGTATTTTTTAGGGTAACTCGGTTAGCATGCACCATATATGAAACGCCATTCTAGAACAGCTGCACCAAAATTTCCTCAACGACGTCCTGTAGGACCAATAAATCCACGCACCGAATCCGTATATTCATCCATTATCTCTCTCATTACCCGAGAGAAGGCCGCTTTTGGTATGATTGGTTTAGTGCTCTTCTGATACTTTTTGATCTCACGCAAAGCAACTGTGTCTGGCCTCCATCTCCATTTCTTTTGTGTTGTTGGCAGTGGTGGAGGAGCCACATGTCTGGCCCATTGAGGAGGGTCATTTTTGTACTTTTTCATCCTCTCCTCCTAGGTCCGCTGCTCTTCGGGTGTCATGTCGACCGGCTGCCAAGCCTCACCATATTGATTCTA
This sequence comes from Adiantum capillus-veneris, assembly GCF_014529385.1. NCBI lineage: Eukaryota > Viridiplantae > Streptophyta > Polypodiopsida > Polypodiales > Pteridaceae > Adiantum > Adiantum capillus-veneris. Next base: position 36,539,218 of record NC_140931.1, on the reverse strand, counting down.
GCAAAGCGAAATCCACAGACATAAAAATTGTCAATCTATGGAACATAGCTAACTCGACTAGTGCATGGAGGCTACAAGAGATAGGTAACCTCTCAAAAAACCCAAGTCTAAGTCGGTCCTACCTAACTCAGTCTCCAGACATCAAAAGCTACTTTTCTTATCGCAAGCTTGATTCGATGAATTTGTATAGCTACAAGACTTCGAATGCAACACAACTTAATGCCTAGCATGAGCAGAGTATCCTTACCACTCTCATGCACTCAAATGTCATTGCTGACACTCGGACAAAATCATGCATAAGATAAACAACCTATTTTAGGTCAGTCAATTTTGGCATCTGAAGCACTCTATGGCTTCCTCTAGACATGCTCTATCTATTCCTAAGGTCAAAAACCGATTTTGGTGCGTGTATTGTGAATAGGAATAAAAAATAGCTCGTAGACGAGCACGACTAAAAACACACTTTCATCGCAGGAAACTTACATTAAATAAAAGATCTTTCACCTGCAAATGTGTTGGTATGCTCGGAATAGGAATGCAACATCGTACAAGAGTGACGTGAGGAATTGAAAAAATAGTAGACTCACATTGAGCTTTAAAGCAAACGCTCACTCCCATTATCCAAAAACTTAGGTTTATAATTACAAAAGTTGGCTTTTATACCTTAGCCAAGGTTCAAAGAATGGGTTCCTAGCTATTTGGGCTCAATACAAGGCTTAAAAACTACATAAGATTACAAGCTTAGAGGCCCTCAACCCCTTTAGACTTGTTGGCAATCAATAATACTACAATGGCTTTGGACTTTGTGGGATTTCTCATTAATACAAAGGGGTTTAATACAATCAATTGGCTTTAAAAATGAGTGGTGTCCCTTTTGATGCTCTTTCTTTGGCTCTTGTTAAGCTGAGTAGCTAACATTCCTCACCTCCTTGCCTATGTCCTCCGCGACACAGTTTAGGGTGCTAAGTAGGGATTCCCCGTTGCAATCCTTTTTTCATGCTTCTCGAGACCTTGTTAGTACGTGAGACGGATTTCTTTGTCTTCATTTGACATAAATTGCATGGTTATTTTGTTTCTTTGCTCAACTACGAAGTAGCTGACAAATCTTGCTCACAGGTTGGTGATGACGGGGCCAAAGATCTTGGATCTTTCAGTGAAGAAGCTCGTATAGAATGCTTCTTCAAATGTTTGCATATAGTAGGATGGTAGAAACGTCACCCTAGCATAGAATCCATGGAGCACTTCTTCCAAAGGTTGGCCAGATAAATCATACCATAAGCCCTTGGTGGCTTCGAGGAATGACATCCACGCTGCATTTGTTTGCTCTGCGTGGTGCAAAGTTTGCAAGCAAGTTAGGAGGATTTCAACAATATTTACCAACATGATGCATGCTAAATCCGGAATCCCTCAAAATAGCTGAATGGTTGAGGATAATGTTTCCATTGTATATGTTTCTGTGGATTGGTTATTCTAGGGTGGTGGAAACCTGGGGTAGTTGAGCCAAGTGCACCTCTTTTAATGGATGATAGAATGTTGCTACCATCTTCTGACTCTCGGTATCGGGAATTTCATAGGATCTTGTTTGATATGTAATGCATATTTCTATACAGAAAAAGATACCTAGGGTGCGGGTTTAGCCAGATATCCCGCCATTTTGGATGTATCAGTGCTAGGTTTGTAATGGAAATGGCCTATTAACTTTGAGAGTAGTGGAAATTAGAGATAGTACTTTTGTGAAATTACTTTGTGAGCATAGAGGGTGAACTTAATTGATGGTAGCAACATAAACATAACATTTTATTTAACTTGGCATGAACAATACTTTTGCAAGAGAGAGAGTTTAGAGAACATGACAACAGTTGAGGACCGGATTTATGTGGAGCCGGTTCCCCCTCCAATAGGCATTTGTATTATAGTTTCTCCCATCAAGGGAGACTTGGTAAAATCTTTGTGTTCCTTGTGACCTAGGTGATGCAATGAAGATGGAAAGCTTCATGGATCATGAGCATTCCATAAACTTTGTGGAAAGCATTAACTATCCCAAGCCTCAGTCCCAAGGCCTCCAACACCTTCAAAGGTGGAGAGAACTAGCGAGGAATGAGGATAGGGAAGAGGAAGAAGAAACATTTCATAGGATAAAGAACTAGTTCCTCACTTATCATCACTCTTCTTGCTAGCATACATAATATCATAGTAATGAAGATGGAGAAGATGGCAAGCTTAAGCATTGAAGCATGGCTCTTGGTTGGATTTGCATTCCATAGCCAAGAGTGTTGGTGTAGGCTCTAACTTCTCTACTTGCTTGGAGAAGGATATGGAGCTCTTGCACTTTGCACTTCACACAATGAGAGTGTGTGAGTGTGGGAGAGTATACCCCTCAAGCAACCCCCTAGCTTGCTTTGGTCGACCCCCCCTTGTAGCTCATGATTAAAGACCATTGGACCTCTCTAGGCCTAGCCAATCACATGCATGGGCATACCAAGCAACAAGGGTAGCCTTGGGACAAGTGTTCCCCTTTCCCCTTTGAGAGAGACGAATTGATAAATGCTAAAACAATTAATTGAATCTACTTAATTATCATCGGACCCCTTGGGAGGCCAACCAATAGGCTTTAGGCACATCATGAGGGCAACATGAGGAGGAACTTGTCAAGTGTCCTAAATGCTTTCTTTGTACCAAGCTTACCTTGTGTGAGGGTGTGTGTGTTCTCTCTCTACCCCCCTCTTGTAGGGCTCACCCCCTCCTTGTAGGGATAGAATTTGACTTTTGCACACCTTACCTCAAGCACCTTAGTCAGCAAGCATGACAAAGCACCTCAAGCTTGGGTGGTGTTCCCACAAGCACCTCAAGCTCCCTAGTCGGCAAGCACGACAAGCACCTCAAGCACCTTAGTCAGCAAGCACGACAAGCACGACAAGCACCTCAAGCACCTTAGTCATCAAGCACGACAAGCACCTCAAGCACCTTAAGCTTGGGTGAGGTCCCCACCTCAAGCTCAGCCCTAGCTTACCTAAGGTCAAAGGACTTTTTAACACTAACCTTTGGAGGTCTTTAATGAATCTAACCCTAAGGTCTTTAAGCTCCATTAGTTAATTTGCTCTTTGATAGATCATCTCTCATTTGGGCTCCTTTACCATTGGCCCCGTGTCGAGATAAACATGAAAGCACGTACCTATATTCTAACCCTTGTTCCCGTTTACTCTCCCACATCAAATGATCAATTTAATATGAGAAAATCATTTGGGTTGGTTAGATAATAGTTTTTATGACATTACCTCTCTCTTGAAATCATAGTTGTCCTCGCTATGAGGTAAAAGAGATAAAGCCTTATTAGTCATTAGTCAATGTTTCTTAGCAATTAGAGGATCCCTTTTTACCCTACGACATCTTTCCATGATGGATGACTAATCCATTTGGTGCTTGGGAGACATGGTTGTCGCAAGCATGTCTGCTCGTTAGTCCATTTCAATCTCCCAATGTAGAGTGACAAATTCTACTTTGTGTTTGAGAGATGTCGTCATCACAAACATGACTCTAAGCATGCATACTACTTAAATTTGTGCACAATAAAAAGAGAATTAGTCATGAGATACTTATAGAGCATGACTCTCTCACCCCTAGGGTAGAGGTCACACCTAAGTATTTAAAGACCAATTTTCTAGAGTGATTTCTACCACAACACTTGAGACGTCACAAGACCATGTAGAGCTAATTAATGATTAATTAGAAAAAAGTAGAGGATTTCTACACGTAAATCAACTCCTAAACACTCAATTCTTACTCAAAAAGATCCTCCAACTTAAGCTACCGTCCCTAGAAATGGCACCAAATATTGAATCCATCTGTAGCATAGCTCCAATGAATCAATAAAAATGTCAATTTTGGAGATTATATAGCTATTTGGATAGGATATGGGAGCATCACACATGGGTGAGTGTGTGAAAGCTATGAATTGGGAAAGAGTTGGAAAAATCATTGGAGATCGTTTAGATTAGGAAGAAGAGAGAACTAATGAAGGAGATTAGAGGTTAACCCTCATGCTAATCACGCAATGTTAATGTTTGCATTCTCTATTAATCCTTGTGGGCACATCCTAATCACAAGCTGTAGAGAGAGAGAGAGAGAGAGAGAGAGAGAGAAGATATTGAATACATGCGAAAATAAGATTTGCAGATGTCAAAACATGCAACCCTCCTTGTCTTCCACGTGACTTATACTGAATCACTACATCCTTCTCTCACATATTGTCTTGCTGGCAACCCTCAAAATCTCAAATGAATCAAGTGATCTCTTTGGCTAGAATCTTCCTTTGAGGAGGCACTGAGTAAATGAGATTACCCAAAGTTTCTTCTAATGTCTACATCCTACCAAAGAAAAAGGGTGCTCTAGGCAAGTGATCGAAAAAAAACCAAGGTTTACTACAATCCCATCTAAAAATTTTGAGATATACCTCTGGATAAATTTGAAGGTCAGAAAAGCTTCAAAATTTAGAGAGATTTATTGTAATTTAGTGAATTTTTTCCAAATTTGATCAATTTACTTCTAAAATTTTTCACATGTAGGTTTGCCAAGTTTTTGGGAAAAAAAAAACTTTTTTTTTTAGCATTGGGATATTTAGAAATTATGACAATCAAAATGGCATCAAAGTCAATCCTCGTATCTATAAAAATAAATAAATGCTCACCTTTTCTAGAATGCAAATCTTGGATAGGATTTAGTAGAAGGGTCCTGGTTCTCTCCAGCTTCACGGCCTTGCTTAGGCCTAAAGGCTCGCATTAGAGTCCTACTATGCCACAATTTGAGTAGTTAACTAGAGAGAAGAAGAAGAAGAAGAAGAAGAGAAGTTTTAGCATTGGGGTATTTAGAAATTATGACAATCAAAATGGCATCAAAGTCGATCCTCATATCTATAAAAATAAATAAATACTCACCTTTTCTAGAATGCAAATCTTGGATACGATTTAGTACAAGGGACTTGGTTCTCTCCAGCTTCAAGGCCTTGCTTAGGCCTAAAGGTTCGCATTTAGAGTCCTACTATGCCACAATTTGAGTAGTTAACTAGAGAAGAAGAAGAAGAAGAAGAGAAATTTTAGCATTGGGGTATTTAGAAATTATGACAATCAAAATGACATCAAAGTCAATCACGTATCTATAAAAATAAATAAATGCTCACCTTTTCTAGAATGCAAATCTCGGATACGATTTAGTAGAAGGGACCTAGTTCTCTCCAGCTTCAAGGCCTTGCTTAGACCTAAAGGCTCGCATTAGAGTCCTACTATGCCACAATTTGAGTAGTTGACTAGAGAGAAGAAGAAGAGAAGTTTTAACATCGTAGGAACAATCCCAAGAGAGCTCAATGATCTATCCCACAAGTCTTGAACTCAGGTCCCATCACTCCATAAAGAACTTGAATAATGCATTTGGATGATAGCTTTGCTTTCCACTTTAGAACATCGCCCCATTACACAGCAAGCATTTTAACATGAAAATGAAGTAATGTGCATTTTTTCTTATTTTCTTATTTTTAAAGGAGACTCGAAAATCTGAGATCTTACAATGGCTTAAATTACTCAATGAAATGATATGAAAGTAAACCTATGACTACTTTCAATCAATCTACACTTAATCATATAATTGAGAAGATAATTAGCCCTAAGATCTTGTTGTGATGCCAATTGATGGTGCAAGAGTTGTGATGGGTCAAATACACTGTAGGTCATCAAAAAGGGGCTAGCCAAAAGTCCTTCAGACGCAGAGGAGTCAAAGAACCAAATCATTGATTTTAAGAATAAAGATTTTAAGAATAAAGAATATAATATAATCGATATACCAAAACATGCAAAGGCTCTCCATTGGGCCGGCAAGTTGAAGTTCACCTATAGGTGGACCTCAAGAGGAGATTCTTAAATATAGTCACTCATGGGACACCGATGATCAATGATGCTCTAATTGTAAGATACCTGTTACGAGGAGAAAGCTATGTTTGAAAGGGCGTTAATGAAACTCAAGTCCGAAATTAGATTAGCTCTGATCCATCTATAGCTTATGATGGTCCTTGATGGGATGCTCCATTTGAGTAAATAACTTGTGAAGATTTGTTGGAATAGGGGGTCACTGACCAACAGTCGAAATACTCTTGAAATATGCCTATTGAATACTACTATCAAATCAGTACATTATGTTGTAAACCTCTACATGGTTGACGACTCATCCAATAACAAATATCAATGTTAAGGGCCTATAGCTAGTTTGTCGAGATCGCCATCTAAGTTCCACAATGGGAGTGCACTATGAAAAGAACAAACCCTAATAGGAAATGTAAAATCTTGAATCTTCATCCATTTCAGAAAGGATTATTTACCTATTGTTGTCATTCAACAACTTCAAATACCCATCACTCCAACATGTTTTGCATTATATTTGTTGACAGTACAGCCATTTTGCAGTAAGCACTAAGATCTGTTTCTCATAATTTCTGTGGGCTATATAGCAACTAGCATGTGTTACTTGCATTACAATTATGTAAATTGTGCAATAGAATTAACTGAAACTCAGCTGCTTTCACCATAAATGAGGCATTTTATCAGTCAATATTAAACATTGGTAGCAAAATCAGTAGAATTCTACCAGGGCTTTAAGATCGTATGCCAGATTTCAGTGCCTTCTGGCTCAGTTTCAAAACTCTCCCGAGTTATAGGAGCACATCTGGGCAGTTTGATCATTTGAAATATAGTGCAGTCTACCTCTAAAAAGAGGTTCCGTGGAGGGAAACTGAGTTTTTCATGCTCCCTGCAATCTCTGTGAGTTTACCATGGATCTGCAAAATTTCACCAAAGCGAAGACATTCAAGACTTGTGGCACTTTATCAAAATGGGCCTCGAAAAAGAAGGCCCTGAAAATTGCCAAGAAAAAGCCGCTGGCTTTGTAGTGGCCCAGCAGTTCACATGCCCACTCTCAGTAAATCTCATCAATGTCCCACTTTCAGCGAACGAAACCAAGAGAGAATATCACATTGAATTCCAAAAAGAGAGAATATCACATTGAATTCCAAAAACAGAAAGTCCAGGCCCATTGGCCATAAGTTGTCCCACACCCTGTAAGTCTATAGGCACTGCCTCACAATAGACCTAATCGTTCAGAAAAAAGGTGAGGCCTCCCGTAGGAATACTCTAGAACAATAAACAAAATGTAAAGGTACATGTGGCCCTTTGATGAAGACACTGTGCACTAACTGAAGTGCACATAAATACACGAACATTCAAAAACAGAGAAACAAAAATGTGGACCCTAAAGCAGGACCCATTTAAGTACCTACACACACAACTGCACAAAAAGCAAGCCCTATATTTTGCATAGGACAATCCACACTCAGATAACTGCGCTCTAGCATTGTTGTGAATTTCATTATGAACTAGCAATTGTTCAACCCGAATTGGATAAGGAAATAACACCAAAAGACATAAGCCAAGATCAAGCAGATTGACCGATGAAATATGTTCCCAACAACAGGCACACCATCAGCCAACCAAAGCAAGTACATGCAAACTTGAATGTTGATGGCCGTCGTAAGATATTAACTTTATAAATCGGATTTGCGAGAATTGGAACTCATTTTGCTGCACAGCTACCTTCGAAGAGAAGTACTTGGTAAAGGACTTGCCAAATAAAAAACAAGTTTCTTCAAAATAATAGCAAACTATTAAGTTGAACAGCACAGATACCTCGAGACAAGTACATGAGGAGCACTTACCCCATCAGGAACAAATCCTTACGCAAGCACAAATCATACTCTGCTAAAAGAAATATTTGCACTCATAAAGCTCGCAAAGATGTCAGAATGTTTCAGTTTGCACTCAATTCAGTAAAACAAAACCGCTGGTAAAATTTGGGATTAAGCTGATGTGCCTGGTAGCACACTTGTCCAATACAAAATGTAAAAAGCCTATGTGAGATAGCTCTCTCCTTAGTCTTCATCCTCAGCTTCATTCTCTGCAATATTGAAGTATCTCAATTCGTACACATTTCTGTCCTTGTTAGAAGCGATGACTCGGAGCCAATCCCTGACATTGTGCTTTTTCAGGTATTTCTTTGTTAGGTATTTCAAATACCTGCAAAACATTTTAACGGCGCAATGTGTGTGTAAATCTCAAAGAGGTACATAAGGTAGCATACCTTGCCCTAAGGATCGAATTGTAAAAGAGACCAGCGAAAACAAAGTAAAATAAGACGAAAATGTGATAACTTTGCAACAACAGAAAGATGAAGATATGGATACTGAAACCATAGAGCAAAAGGAATACATACAAATGATGCAAACAGCTAGACCGACAGCTTTTCCTGTGTTCACATCAGAGAGCTCCCCTCAACAAGAATTTTAAGCTCTAAACGCACCCATATTCAAACGCCTCTCAAACAAAGAACGCTAACAAGCCCCTTGTTTCAAAGTCCCTGACCGGAGACCCTGACCTGCTATGGGATTATCGTGATCCGTCCACCCAAGAATCAGCAAAGAAGAATTTGCAATCGTCATTGGGCCTCTCTCTCTCTCTCTCTCTCTCTCTCTCTCTCTCTCTCTCTCTCTCTCTCTCTCACACACACACACACACACACAAACAGGATCCAACCTTTTAGAGAATGCACTCTCGGAAGTAACGCTGATCTTATTCTTCTCACGGGCAATGGAGACAGCGTCGCCGAGAACACCCGCCTTGCCCCCAACCTTGATACGATCCTGCAGGAACTTCTCAAACGAGGCGATGTCCATAATCTTGTCCTCGACGGGCTTGCCGCAGTCGATGGTGAAGGTTGACTTCTTCTTACTCTTAGGGCCTGCTGCCTTTTTCGCCCCTGCAGCTGCTGCGGGCGCCATAGCTTCGCTAGCTTGCTTCTCTCTCTGTTTCGCACTCACGTTCCAAATGAGAGAGTGAAGGAAGTAGTATTGAGGAACCCTAACTCTATAAAGACCTGTACGGGGGGTTTGAACTTTGAACGTGCCTCGTCTCTCTCTCTCTCTCTCTCTCTCTCTCTCTCACACACACACACACACACCAATTTTTTCTTTCAAAATACTAGGAAATTGATCATTTACTTTGCTTATCCTCAACTCACAAGGTTTTGGCTGATTAAACACCTTAGGTACAAGCCTTAAGGGGCTTGGGTTGGCCCATCTGTGTTCTTGGTACCTAAAAGAGTCTTGCAACAACAAAAACATTTTTTAAACAATTATAGTGTTTGGAAAATCAAAAGTTAATCCACATTCATGCATCCTTTTTCCGTTACTGAAAGTCCTATAGAAAACATTCGCTAGTAGACAAAGTTTTTCAAATGTGGCAACTTGATGCAAAAGTTGCATGTGCCATTTTTCCTCCGTACACTCAACTTTTAACCATGGTTGAGAACAATGATTCTTTTCACATGTTGTTAGCTACAAAAAAATTGGATGGACACTACTACACGGAATGCCTTTACGTAATGCAAGATGTTTTGGTCGCAGATGGAGCATGGAATACTATGTAAGGTTAAGATGTAGCACATTCACCTTCTCTAGATACAAGTTCTAATGAGAATGGTGCAAGTTTTCTTGCTACTAGAGTTGTTTTGCCTATTGTTGATAAGGGATGGTAAAAATGCACAGGATAATGTCTTCATTGCACCCTCTAATAAATGTTCCATCACTCCACATGGGCATTCAACTAAAATAGCTAGCTAGGTTTAAAGTATTCTAACCGCTTGTATGTAGACTATTGCAATGAGGCAAAAATTCTTCAACTTTTGCATAAACAGTTGGAATCAAAGATCATGCAACAACAGGATGTATTTCATGTAGGGATTAAGGATTCCAAGGAGTCGATGATTGTTATTGGTGAGGCTATTCATGGTACCTTTGTAAAGATCATTCTTAGTGTATTATTGAAACCTTATCAATCTTTTGCTTTCCATTTGGAGACTTGTGACATAGTGCAGATTCGATGCTAGCAAGTTTGACGCTCTTATCTCTATGTTGTTACAACATGCTTAGTTCATGGAAAATAGGGCTAAGTAGTGGGCTTTTGATTCAGATTTTTTGGCTGCTCAAATGAGGAGGTGCAACACTATCTCCTTGAATGCTCCTTCCTTGAGTAGCAAGCATTAGTGGCAAAGCAAAAACAGTTGAAATACAATTACATTAAGGTTACACAATCAAGAAATGTACTAAGGTAAAGGCAAACAAGGCTCATACGAAAGAGGAATATTTAGCCATTGTAGATCTGCTAATGTTGTGCAAGATACATAATGGTCATTCAATCCACATTGATAGTATGAACCTTATTGTTCATAATGTATGTATGGCAGTGTCTACAAGGTACCATTTATGTCTCATCGTGATATGTTCACTTTTCTTGAGGTTGTCCTCACTAGGAATATTATCATGTAAAATCGATGCCCTCTTAACCAATCCAGGGGGGTTGGCAAAATTATGTTTGCCATCTTAGCCAATCTAGGGGGATTGGTAAAATTGTGTTTTCTATTGTAAGTAGCAGCTCTTTCACATTTTCCAATACATTTAATGTACCTAGGATCAAGAATGATATATTGTTTGTATCACTTGGTCTTGTTGTTAAACTTATTTTGGATAGAGACAATATTCATGATATTAGTTCAGGGATTATTTGTGTCCTAAAGAACTTTGTTCATGGATTGCATAAGCTCCATGTAGTATGAGAAATATGTGGTAATATCAGTTGATGGACTAAGGAGCACACATGGAAAGAGAAATGGGAAGGAGAAGAACATGCCAGTGTGGGTGGAACACTGTATGATAAAACTACATGCTCTCCTTATTGACTTCATGATAAAAGAATTGTAATGTTAGGAAGGTTTGTGAGTGTGGGTGGCTAGACATGGTGACGGGCGGCCAAAAGACATAAGGTTTATACCCAACAACAATGGCATAAGGCCTTTATGTCTGCATGAGTCTCAACCATGGCATACATATGAAAACCAATCGAAGTAGTTGCATGAACCTTCTCATAAGATTAAGGATAGCCCTTTTGGCTAAGTTTCACATATGGGGGCAACGCAATACTAGCGGCTTTCCCTCTCTATATAAAAAAGCTTGAGTAATCTTTATATGTGTTTGTGTCTCATACAATCTACATCCCAAAAGACAATTTGACGATGATTTGCTTCACCCAATCGCACAGACTTTAAAGCATCCACCACAAATTCATTCTTCCTCTCAGCAATAAGTATATTATCCACATAATGGTGGGCAAAGGGTCTAACATCTCATGTCCAATCACCCACTTACTAAACTCATAAACTAGCTTATTTTTACTGTTATCAATAAGAGAATAATGATGAGATGCGGTGATTAAAAGAAGCTCCACCAACTCTTGGACATCTACATGCATACTTGGCCAAACGTATCTAGCTAGAAAAATCTTTTTGATCGTTAGCTCATGTAAAAAATGACCTCAACTATGTCCTCTCTCTCTCTCTCTCTCTCTCTCTCTCTCTCTCTCTCTTGCCACCAACCTCAAAGCTGACAGTTATTTGTCTCAACATTGTGGCTTGCAAGGTACACCCTTGATGGTTTTGAACTTTTTTTTACAAAATTATTGAGTTCTACAACTCTTGATTTTTTTGGTTTGCCGTTGACTTTTTATCTACTTCAAAAATCTTTAAGGTGTCATCAAATCAAATTCTCTCATTGAAGTTGGAAAAAATCAACGAGACTAATTTTCATACATGGTAGGTAAAGCTCAAAGTTGATCTCATGTGGGATTACTTATGGGAGTCTTGTAATCCAAATAAAGGAATTCCCATCCACTCAAGACACTAACATAGTGGATCAAGCATGATATTGAGATAAAATTTGTCATCTTTCCTTTGGAATTTTCTGCAAGATTTGAGCGGACTCGTAAGCCGTCAGGCTCAAGGGAAGTCGATACGGCTTACTTCGTGCATTGAGTACAGAGGTCGAGGCTTGTGGGAATTGCCTTGCTTGTGGGAAGGGCCACCAAGAATTTCCAAGGCTCAAAATCTTGTGTCAATTGGCCATGCCATATGAAATCGACGAGTTTTGAGGAAAAAAAACTCGCAGGCAGCGTGGAGCGGAAACGCGAGGAGTAAGGGGACTGTGTGCGGCTTGCAGTGGCAGTATTTGGCCAAGTGCTCTTGGAAGCACACCCTCTTCCCCAGGGCGCTCCTGTCAAGCCCAAGAGCGCGCAACTCCGTGCACCACACCTCCCCTTCCAAAATGGGAAACGTTCCCGATTTAGGCAGCCCCTTACCAAATTTGGTAAAAGCCCTACAAAAGCCACGGTTCTCACCTCAAGGCCCTATTTTTAGGAGCAAAAAGTGACCACGCCTAGAGAGAGAGTGGAAGAGAGACTTCCTAGCTAACCTAAGCTCTGATACTAGTGTAAGAACTAGGGGAAACTAGACTGAAGATCCTCCTCCCAACCTCCCTTTATATAGGCGGGCTCTTAGCCCCTTCCCCTAGACGGATCCCCTGTCCACACTGTTTAGTCCGACCCTTGGTCGTAGTCCATGACCATCCTAGTTCTTAGGTTATAGAACCCTTGTCCTGACAAATGTGTTCAACTATAGCAACAACCTACGGGTTAGTAAAAAATCAACTTTCAAGAAAATTTTAAAAGTTCGGCCAAAATTCAGCTTATTATCTCCCTAGTGATAGATTCATGCAAAAGTGAGTTTAATTGGTTAATAGTGTTTGTATTAGCTGGTATAAGGCCTGAATGCCATCAAACTCCCAAAAAAGTGTAGATAAGTTTTATACATAACAAGCGCTTTTTTTTTCTCAGGTTTGAAACTTAACTTTTTCCACATGAACATCTTGTTTGGGTGATCTGTTAAACACTCTCGTGAAGGCACAAGTGATTATAGCTCCATTTGGGTACCAAATTGGGACAAAACAACCCTATCTCTGAATAGACAGACAATTGAAGGTAAAAACACTTGAAACTGAATAGAACTTGACCAAACTTCTTGATAGGTGTTTAAACACCTTGTTACAACTGTGGGAGGTGAGAGATTGGAAAAAAATTACCAAAAATCACCACCTAGATAATAAGCATGCTTAATATTTAGGAGGTTAAAAAAGCAAGATTTTAACCTTTTTCAACTCCACTAGTATCAGCATAGTGTAAGGAGGCTTCAATACAAGTTTGGTCGAATTTGGACTTGTAAGTTGTCAGATAGGCTCAGAAATCTTTGAAACCAAATTTTAGACACAAAATTTGGCTTAGAAACCTCAAATCTGAACCAAACTTGGTTTGTGGCTTGTTAAGAGTGCATACATCCAGTGCAAGCCAAAAAAGTTAAAAAATTACCTCATTTTTCATGGAGATATAAGCGTGTTTAATATCTCTTACCCTAAAAGTTGAACTTTTGCAAGTTTTTTCAAAGGGGATTGTATCTAGGGTAGTAATAGAGTGCTTGAAATAAGTTCCGAGAAATTTGGACATCATTTGGCTTGCATGACCATCTAAAACTGTCAAATACAGAAACTATTGGGGATTGAGACCAAATTGACTAAAAATTGAAATAACCGGACATACTTGACCAATGTGGATAAGAAATTTTCAAAATTGTCATTTTTTGGCATAGTAGATAATTATCTCATTCTAGCTAGAGAGGTCCATTTTGACTTTTTTTTGTCCAGATAGTTGATAGGCATCTTAAGCAATCAGCCTAGCAAGTTTGAAGTCATTTGGACACTATTTGCTACTTGAAGTTGAGTTTTCCAAAATTGAAGGTTGCAGATCGACATTGTGGCTGTTTTGACAGGATTGAAGCAAAATTTGCATCAAGTTTTCTTGTATATTCTTACGGATCAATAAACTAACTTATATACTCTTGTTTCTGCATGGAATTGGAAATAGCTTGGAAATTTGACAAATTGAAGTTACGACACCTGAAACGGGTTGGTATTGGTACTAATAAAGGCCAGGTATTCATTTACATTGAATAATTTGAGTCTTTATGTACCTAAGGTCAGACCGTTTGGTCATGAATCATGACTATAATAGACAGATTAAGAGTACAGTATCTACTGAGGCGGTATGAGGTAGGCAACAAGAAAAGCGACCTCTAAACACTCCTCAAGGCTCCTATGCTGCTCAATTGGGGCTGGGGAAACCACAAGCACAACACAACAACAAACCCAAACAAGATAGGGGCACCACCTAGTTATGGATTCACACTAGGACGCATGAGAGAGAGAGAGAGAGAGAGATTGAATTATCGTCCACGGAGGTTAGATATGACCTATGGGACCGGAAGACAATGCATTACAAAAAGGTTCCTTCTAAGCGAGGGGATTGTCCGATACATCTCAGTTAAGGACTGAGGGTCCAGTGGGGGGTGAACAAAAGGAAAAACTTAAAAACCTAAGGGGAGGTGGGTGAGAGGGGAACCATTTTGGGAGTGCGGAACTCCTGAATAATTGCTTTACCTTCTCGATAAACTGCCCATTTTCTTGTCGTGCGTGCTGCTCGCACCTTTCGTAGTTCTACCTTCTTCTGCTTGAGTTGGCCGAGGGTAAGATCTTTTGCAAACCAGATTTTAGTGCCCTTGAGAAGCCTTGATTGCTCAAGGAATTTAATTTGGTCCACTTTGTTCTTGAAAGTGAGGATCACATGATTGGTGCAATGCTCATGTGTGATGGACTCGATTGTTGTTGGATCCCACTTTATCATGTGGGTTGTTGTTTGGATGTGGGCAATGGATTCGTGGTTGAGGTCTCCCTCCCCTTTCCAGTCACTTGGCAACCCACCAATGCGAACATTGAGGGCGATCTCCTCTTGCCGTTGTTGTTCGCGTAGAGTAGATGCCACACGATCGTCAACCTTGTGGATAATGGCTTCTTGTACTTGATTTTTGACCACCTTTGTAAGGGTGGTCTCCACTGCTTCCTTTGTTTGTCAAACTTGGTTTGCATCTGTTCCATTTCTTCCTTCTGGTGGTTCTCCACTACGATTAGCTGGGTCTCGATGGCGATGAGCTTTTGTTTCAGCTCATCATTCTCCTTGTGGAGCCTATCAACTTCATGTTGAAGGCAGATAGTACTCCCCGCAAAGGTGGGTCGGCCATTCGGGGGAACATGCCCTTTCATTGTTGAAGGTAGGGTTTTCAAAAAAATAGGTTTCCAAAGAAAATCGGTGGTAAGCTGGCTGGTGTTCGATAGCACAGAGGCCGCGCTACCGGGGGGGGTATACAATGCAGCACAGTGGCACCGATAGTGGGGTGTAACGCCAATGACGGGGTGTAAAAGGGTTTGACAGAGAAGGTAGCACCATGCCGAGAGATGCAGGTCAGCAAGGGCAACGATAGTAGAGCAACTGGCTTGACTCGCGGGCCTTGGGCGGTGCTAATGCAGTAACGCCTCCCCACAGGGCCTCCCTCGCCTAGGGGGACACACACACACACACACACACACACACACACACACACACACACACACACACACACACACACACACACACAGAGAGTCTTAGCTTCCGTCTTAACTCGTGCTTAACAGATGATTCCAACATACATAGGCGATTAAGAAGCTTGGATTTAATTTACTAAAAAGAAAATCAACCACATTCAAATCCTTAGAATTGCCACACCAAGCATTGTCTCAGTGTTATGGGAGCTCTCTCCACCGCAATACCCTCTTACAATGAGTAAATTTGGCAACACCAAGTAGGAATCACAACATCAAATGAAAACCGAGCTGTCAAATAGACCATAAGCGAGATACAGCCACTTGCACTTGTCGATGGACGAATCACCTTGAAAGCAAGAGGATTGCCAATAGGAGCTTGAATCCCTTGTTTGTGCACCACTCTCAAGCTCTTATTGATATGAATGAGATATATACATCATAGGATTTCTCACACATGGAGATATGTGTGTAATTCAACTACATAAATTGTTACAATACACACACACTCTAAGCATCATTAAAACTAGAATACTACCAAGGTAGCACAAGGTGTGATACCTAGACCGACTTGGATGCTCTCTCTTCTTCTTCTCTTAATTTACAAAGGTGGGGAGGGTCCTATTTATAGGTTCAAGGAGCCCTCATTAGGATTACTTCTAATTAGGATTACAAAGAGAAAGATCTTTGGTTAGGATTTTTGAATTTTTAAATAGGGGTGGGTCTTTCATATCAACCTGAGTCACATGGTTGTGGGCTCAAGGCGGGGAGGGTCCTATTTATAGGTTCAAGGAGCCCTCATCAGGATTACTTCTAATTAGGATTACAAAGAGAAAGATCTTTGGTTAGGATGTTTGAATTTTTAAATAGGCATGTCATCTTGAGTCACATGGTTGTGGGATCAAGGTGAGAGTGTTATTCAAGATAAGGGAATATGAAAATAAAGTGAGTAAAGTCTTCTTTGGCATGCTTGAGAGTTTGGTAAGTTGCATTTAGGGATGAGAAAGTGAGTTAGTAAGTTAGCGAGTTAGTTGCTAAAGAAGAAGTTACCGATTATGTACACACTTGATGAGAGGTGTGGTTAGTTGTGATAGTAAGAGGGTAAATCACTCATGAGCATTCATGAGATGGCCAAACTATTGGAAGGTTGGATTTTCATGTGTAGATTGTTTCCAATTGACTGAGATCGCTTTCTTCTAGCCTCCCATTTGTATTCGTGTAATGAAGTTTGGTTGAAGTGAGAAAAAATAAGGGTGATTAGGGATGACAAAACTTCTTTGTAGAGGTCAATACTGGTAAATTATGCTGAATTTTTGAGATTTTATGTAATGATAAGAGGATTATGTAATGAGGTATATGTGTGTTAACCGGTTATGAAAGCTATGGAGGTAAGGAGAGAGTGGAATGAGCAAGAGGATGAAGGGTGATAAGAGGTGACTATAAAAGGGCTTTAGCCGATACCTGTTTGCCTTCTTGGAGTGCTCTTTACCATTCAAGTCCATGAGCTGGTAGTAACTTGAATTGAAAGCTATGTATCGTCCTTCCCATTTAGTTTCAAACTTGGCATCAAAATGATTATCAAGTCGATTGTCATACCTTAGCACAAGATCTCCTTCCTTGATGCCTTTATCCTTCAATTTCTGTCGACCTTCTCTTTTGCTTGTGTTGATATCCTCTTGTAGCACTCATAAGCCGCTTCTCTCTTCCATTGAAGATCCACTAATGTAAGAACTCGATCCATCCATGCTTCTTGATCATCTTGTGCCTCTTTCTCGTGAAGCCGCATTATTGGAATGTTGAACTTGATAGGTTGCAAAGCCTCTTGACCATAGACCAAGTGAAATGGTATGAGCTCTATGGCCTCCCTATAGGTGGTATGATATGTCCACAATGCCCCATCGAAGAAGTCGTGTGGGTAGTAGGGTGTGCTATGATGATGTAGAATGTGAAGATCTTCACAAACTTCTGTGAGAAAGCCCTTCCTAAACCCTAAACCATATTCAAAAAAAAAATCCAATGGTGTGCCAAATCTACAACAAATGTGAGTGTAAACAAACTTGCTCACCGTCCCTTTGGTTACCTTTGCCACACTTTGTGGTTCCACCCACCTAGTCATATAATCTACAACCACTAGAATGTAAAGTTTAACATTTTTTATTCTAGGCAGTGGTCCCATAGCATCAACGCCCCATTTTTTGAATGGTCCATTTGTGAGCACTATTTGCCTCAGACCATGCACCAATTTCCAGTAACTTGACAATTGTGACAACTTCTGCACCAATATTGAACATCCACATGCAAGCTTGTCCAAACATACCGTGCAAGAAAAATCTTCTTCACAATTAACTCTTGGGCAAAATGACCACCACAAGCTTCATACGCAAACCTTATAGAATGACTGGAATTTCTTGATTGTTGGAACTCTTCTGCACACTTGATCCTTTCCCTCTTTAATAGAGAGAGCCTTTTAGGAAGAGATAGGAACTTGCCTTCTTCATGAGTTGTAATGAAAATGGCCTAAAAATTTGGGAATAACGGAATAAGAAGAATTAAAGTGAGCATTTTTATGAGACTATTTTGAGAACATAGAGGGTGAACTTAATTAGCGGTATCAACATAACCATTATACTTAATTAACTTGGCATGAACAATACTTTTGCAAGAGAGAGAATTAGAGAAGTTGACAACAGTTGAGGACTGAATTTACTTGGAGCCGGTCCCCCCTCCAAAAGGCTTTTGTATTATAGATTCTCTCATAATGAGAGACTTGGTACAATACAAGCTTTGTGTTCCTTAAGACCTAATTGATGCAATGAAGGTGGAAAGCTTCCTGCATCAAAATTATGCCTTGAATCAACTTAATGAAAGCATTAATTTGTCCCCAGCCTCAGTCCCAAGACCTCAAACACCTTCAAAGGTGGAGAGAGCTAGCAGGGAATGAAGGTAGGGAAGAGGAAGAAGAAGTAACATAGGAGAAAGAAGTACCTTGCTTACCATAGATTACTCTTGTAGCTTAGCTTAGCATAGTATTATAGATGGCAGAGAAGATGAGCATGCCATTGAAGCTTCGCTCTTGGTTGGATTTGCATTCCATAGCCAAGAGTTGTTGGTGTAGGCTCTCAACTTCTCAATCTTGGGGAAGGAGATGGAGTTCTTTGCATTACACCATCAAAGTGTGTGTGTGTGAGAATGAGAATAAGGATGCCCAAATCAGCCCCCCTCTCATGCTTGGTCGACCCCTCTCTCTCTCTCTCTCTTTTGTATTCTTTAATGATATCATTTGGAAAAGTGTCCTCTTTTCCCTCTTTGAGAGGAAGAGCTTAATTATTTAAATACATCTAAATTCTCATTGGACCCCTTTGAAGCGTATCCAATAGGTTTCAAGCACATCATGAGGGCAAAATGGGGAGGATCTTGACATGTGTCTTTTATGCTTCTTAAGAGATCGTGTTTGAATTGAACACTTCAAGCAACTTAGTCATTTAAGCATGACAATCTTTTATGCCTCTTGAGAGATCATGTTTGAATTGGGCACTTCAAGCACCTTAGTCATTTAATTATGACAAGCACCTCAAGCTTGGGCAAGGTTCTCACAAACACCTTAAGAACCTTAGTCAGCAAGCATGATAAGCACCTCAATCTTGGGTAGGGTTCTGACCTCAAGGTCATCCCCAACTTGCTTAAGGTCCTAGGTCTAAGGACTTTTAACACTAACCTTTGGAGGTCTTTAATGAAGCTAACCCTAAGGTCTTCTGAACTCCATTATATGCACATGTCTATATTCTACCTCTTGTTCTTATTCATCTCCCCCATATTAAATGATCAATTCAATATGAGAAAGTCTTTTTGGAATAGGTAGATATTATATTTTAGGACATGAGTTTTCTCTTCTAAGCCTTTGTGAAGCTTTGTGGAAACTCGCCCTCCAAAATGTAGCCAATAATAGAAGCCAATGACTCCATTCCGTGGTACCTTGGTTGCTTGACAACTGCTGCCATCATGATGATATGCACTTCTTACTCAACACATCCAACTACTTGTTGTGCAAGTAAATTAGCATCCTCATTTTGTTTTCTAGGAATACGATATAGTTGCACCTCTTCAAATTGATTAAACAATCTACGAATGGCATGAACTTTTTTCCTTAGGCTTTCATTCTTGCATGCCCAAATGCCTAAGGTCTGCTTCACAATGAAAAGTGCATCCCAATTTACCATGATATGTTGTATACCTTGACTAATGCACATCTTCAAACCATGAAATAAAATGTCATACTCTGCTTCATTCTTGCTTGCTAAACCTAGTAGATTGACCTTCTCTTTCATGACCACCTCTCCACTTGGGTCAATCAACACAAGCCCTCCCCCTGCTTTACATGTGGCTTCATCAAAGAACAAGGTAAATGCATTAGGGATACTTTTAGATGGTGGCAAAGGTTGGGTATATACTTTGGGCACTTTAATCTCCTTCTCATGCACCTTATAAGTGAGAATCCCTACCAATTGTGCACGCACACTATCTTCTACCTTGAAAGAATATTGGAACTCTTGAAATTCCAGAATCCACTTTGAGATCCTAGTACTAAGATTCATTTGAGATGACACCCAAGGAAACAAATTTTCAATAGTGAGAATTACAAAAGATTTTTGGTAGAAGTAGGATCTAAAATTTCTCATCGCAAACATGAGAGCAAGCATCATGAGTTCTGCTTCTGTGTAACCCCTCTCCAAAGCATTCATAACCCTAGTAGCAAAGTAGATGGGTTGGATCCTAGTACTGTGGGGATCTTGTTGTAACAAAAAAACACCAATTGTTTCTTTCCCAACACTAGAGCTAACAAAGAATGTGTACTCCTAGCAAGGAGTCATGAGTGTTGGTAGTTTTGACAGAATGACTTTAATGTTACAAACATGTTCTTGGAGCTCATTAGACCATGCACACTCTACTTGTTGTGTCAATTTTTGCAAGGGGTGAAGTACCTCTGAGGCTAAGTGAACGAAGCGGGACATATACTTCACCTTTTGAATAAATGAGATGACCTCCTTGAAACTCTTGGGTGTTGGTAACTCAATAAGAGCCTTTTTCTTTGAAAGATCCACCTCAATGCCTTTGTAAGAAACTTTGTGACCAAGCAAGGTCACTTCATCCTCACCTATGTGGCATTTGTCAGGCTTGAGTTGACCTCCCATGTTTTAGAGTTCTTCAAACCTTCTTCTATCCTCTATGGATGCAATGATTTTGAGCTATAAATGCAAACATCATCAATGAACACCCTAATTGACTTTCCAAAGAATGCTTGAAACACCATGTTCATGAAACATAGTATTACGATGTTGGAATTGTGAGGAATCTAGCATGGGATGTATAATTGTCCTTGGCCCTGTGGGGAGCCGGGTATACCTAACTTGAATTGTCCAGTGATGAGTGCAAGTGAAGGAGCTAGTCAACTACCAATACTTTTGCAAAGACCAAATGAAGCAAGACCACCTCCACGAGGGAGTGGAAGGATTTCAACCTTTTTTCGGACCCAAATGTGCATGTGGTTGAGGTGACAAATTCAAATGAGGTGGGAATGTAAGCAAATGACATTAAGCGTGGCCGTGGAAAAGGTAAGGAGAAAGAAGGAGTCACATCACAAAGTGATCATGGATGATGCAAGAAGGTGAAGGAGACCAAGGAAGCCAAGAGGACTTAATGTCGTATCAACCTCCAAGACTTCCCTCTTGGACATGGTATGGCTCCATACAACCTATTGGAGGACACGAGAGATAAGGGTTCTGATATCTCATGGCCTCAATTTCTTGCATTGTGTCCACAAATTAGGAGGGAACAAAGGCGGTTAGCACTAGGATAAATGTTAAAGAGAATGTGCATGTTGTGAAGATTGCATAAGTTGAAATGAATGAGGATATTACACGTGTGCTAGATTGTTACATCAAAGAAAGGCTGGTTAGGAAAGGTCTAGTGGATGGGGGTGCACAAATTTGCATCATGATAGAGGGCCTTAGCAAAGACTAGGCATGCACATCCATGGGACACCTGAAATCAAAGTGAAGATGGCAAACAATAGCAAAGTTAGGTGTGTAAGAATTTGTAAAAAAAAAATTGTGAAGGCCTTTGGCACTAAGAAGTCTATTGATTTTTATGTTATGTCTACCAAGGGAAATGGCTATCCATTTATCCTATGAAAACCATGGTTAATGAAAAGGTGCGAGCTTTGCAAGATTAGGAAAGTGAAAAATTGATTTACAAGAATGACAATCACAAGAAGCTTGTCTTTGACATGAAGAGGCAACACCAAGAATAGATCCATGAAGAATCATCTCAAAGTGGGACAGAGGAAGACTGGACTGAGAGCATCTCGGAAGAAGAAAGTAGTGGTAGCATTACAGAAAAGAAGTCTTCCATTGAAGTCATGGGGGTAAGTTTTAGGCAAAGATCTCTTGTCACGGCCTGAAGGAGGTAGGCCCCCAAGAGAACCAAGGTGTGCAAGATGAAGGGATGCTAGAAGGTATGTTGTCAAAAACACCTACAAAGGAAGAAAGAGAGGAGTTCAAATATGTGCTAAGGGAGTTTCCTAGGCTTTTTTATAAAGACTACACAGACGTGCATGGAGGAGATGTTGTTCAACACAAGATCAAGTTAAAGCCTGAGGCTACACTTAAGGTGTAGAAGCTACGAAGGCTAGGAGTCATAAATGAGCAAGCTCTACTCAAGGAGGTAAGAAAGCTTCTAACAACAGGTTTTGTTTATCTGGTGGAGAATTCAAAGTTGGTCTCCCCAGTTGTGGTTGCTCCTAGAAAGAATGGGAAGTGGAGAGTATGTGTTGACTATAGGCCACTCAATGAGGCAACCAAGTAAGATCACTTTCCCCTCCCATTTCAAGATGAGATACTAAATAAGGTAGTTGGTCATGAGAAGTACATTATGTGAGATGGTTACTCAGGCTACTTTCAAATAGGTATCGCATTGGAGGATCAATTGAAAACAACCTTCATCAGTCCGTGAGGCTGCTTTGCTTTTAGAGTCATGCCATTTTGCTTGAAAAATACTCCAACAACTTTGGCGTTAGTTATGGCCTCACGCTTTAACTCAATCCTGTGTTGAACAACATCTACTCCGTGCACATCTATGCAGTTTTAGCAAAAAGCCTCAAACACTTCTTTAGCACAACTTTAAACTCCTCTCTTTATCCCTTTGTAAGTGTTTTTGATAGCATACCTTCTAGTATCCCTTCATCTTGCATACTTTGGTTCTCTTGGAGACCTATCTTCTCCAAAACTTGACAAGAAGTCTCTTGGTTGTTTGGCTTAAAACTTACCCCCATGACTTCAATGGAAGACTCCTCTTCAATAATACTATCGCTACTTTCTTATTCTAAGGTGCTATCAGTCAAGTCTTCCTCTGTCTCACTTTGAGATGATTCTTCGTGTAGCTCCTCTTGACAATATCTGGTCGAATATTTGATAAATAGGAAATTCCCAAAAGACATGAGCAAACAAAGATAAATAGCGATGGAGACTGAAGCAGCCAACTATGTGATGATCGATCATCAACTCTATAGACAAGGAAAGGACCATAAGCTTAAACTATGTGCCAACGAGGATGAATATCTTCCTATCTTGAAACAAGCACACGCTGATCTCATAGTAGGAGGTCATTTCTCCCATGAAACCATAACTAGAGCTATATTGATGGCGAGTATCTAGTGGCCAACTCTATTCATTGATGCGAAGACATTTATTTAACAATGCTTGTCAACGATAAAAAATGCTAACTAGAATAAAAAATAATCCTTTGCGAGCTACGATGGGAGCATGAGCATTTGCTAAGTGGGGTATAGACTTTGTCAGTCCAATACAAACACCTGCATATAAAACTTAAGTGCAATATATTATTGTGGCCACATATTACTTGACCAAAGGGTCAAAGCAAAAACCACTAGACAGAATGATGCTCAAACCACTGTAGCATTCCTGTATGAGTGCATATTTACGTGGTACGAACTTCCTATTGAGCTTGTGACTGATCGAGGAACACACTTTCTCAACGAGGTGATAGAACATTTATTAAATGAGTTTATGGTAATCCATAACAAATCCTCAAGAAAATGGCCAAGCTAAAGATACTAATAAGATCTTGAGCTCAATGCTTACTAATATTGTAGGCCTGGGAAGAACAGATTGGGAAATGAATCTTCATTCATCTTTGTGGACTTAAAGAGTGTCATTCAAAACTACTTTGAATGCCACTCCCTTTAATTTGGTCTATGGACTTGATGCTATTTTGCAAATGGAATTTTTATTGCCAACTCTTAGTGTTGCACATGAGCTAGAATGGAAAGGTCATGCGTTGTCAGAATGACTTGAGAACTTGGAACGGGTAGATAAGGTGAGACTAGCTGCCATAGCACACATATATATATATGCCCAAAAACAAAAACAAAAATAGTTCTTTGATTCACACTTGTTGACGAAGATCTTTAAACAAGGAGATTTGGTATTGGTTTACTCACTCAAATAAAACATCCCTAAATTCAAGAAAAAAAAGCTTGGTCCTTCGAGAGTGTTTTGCCAAGTGGGGTAGTTAAACTTGCCACCTTAGATGGGGAAACTATGGAGAATTAGATTAGTGGATGTCGTCTTTGAAAATACCATTTGCTATTGACTAATGATCTTTTGCAAAGAATGCATGCAACAAAAGAACAAAAGCTTAAACAACAAAAGGTGATTGAGGAGGTTAAAGAGGAAGCACACATTCTAATTTTGAAGATAAAAGCCGCAATGCAACCAATTCCTGAAGTTTTTCCAATCAATATCCTCCAGATTCACAATCACTACTTTACTTAGTCGTTAGCAAAAGATGAAGTGGAAACGGACGATAAATGGCTGGATAATTATCCAAAAACTTAGGTCAAAAGTTACAAAAAATGGTTTTTATACCTTTATGCACTCACTACCCCAAACTGCGTTCTATTGTCTTGAAGGACTCAAGCAGGGGGGGGGGGGGGAGGGGAGGCATTCTAAATGCGGACCCATATAACTAAAATAGATTAGAAAAGGGCATTTTTTTGAAGTGTTTTGTATGCTAATGCGTGAGTCTTTGTAATTCAAAAATAAAATTCCCTTATCAGTAAAGAGAATGTGGACTATGTAATATGATAACCCCTAGGTGTGTGTAAATAGTGTAAATATTGCCAAAAAGTTAAAAAGATTGCATTTTTTGCTCTTTTTATGTGCTTTTGACAAAAAAAGTGATCGAAATGGAGAAAACCACAAAAATATGGCCAAATCTAGTGTTTATGTGTGTTCGGGTAATTTTTGGATTGGTTTTCTATTTTTTGGATTACTATAGCATTTTTCTTTTAATTTTTCAATAAAAGGGGTCAAAATTAGAAAAGAAATAGTAAGCAGTCTCAAATGGAGAAACAAAAAATACCCTCATGGTCAGGAAGGGAAGATGGACGAGCATGTCAAATCTTGTTGGATTTCGACGATGATGACGAAAAGCCTAAATTGGGCCGACAATGCATGATTTTGTGAATTTCTCAAAGAAGGAGCAATCGGAATCCAAATGACAAAGTTTTCAAAAGGAAAGTATACTACATAGTCTAGAAGGGCTAACTGGGGTGTTTGAGAGAAAATGACTTAGGAAGCCTAGGTATGTATAGCCCAGGTAGGCCAAAACTAGTCTCATTTCTACTTTTACCTTCTTGGAGAGAGCTCTCAGAGCTAATTTTCAGTGTGCTTTTGCCTGCTTCCACTAACCTCTACGCTACACAATCTTGCAAGAGACATGAGGGGTACATTCCTAACTTACTAATGAGTCTGTTTGAACATGTTTTTGGGGTCAAGGTAGCTCAGAAAAACCCTAGGTTAGCAGAACCTTCCCGAGAAAGAACATAGAGGAAAATGACCATAACTCCCAAATCTGTGGACCAAATCATATCAAACCTGAAGGGGGCCTGGTTGAAAATTAGACCACATAATAAGGAGAAGTGGGCAAATATCTAGAGAGGATGGGATTGAAAATTTCTGATCAAGACATTCCCATAGATGAACACATGGGTAAAATGACACAAGAGAAACCACAGGCAAAAGCAATAGCTATAAACAAGGTGGGAGATTATTGTGAAGGAGAAGAGGGAAACGCCCCCTTGCCACTAGAGCACTAGAGAGAGAACCATTACTATACTTGATAACAGAGCTAGAGTGGCCACTAACAACAAAAGAAATATGGGAAAGATGGGGGAGACTAGCTCTTAGAAAAACACGAATGAAACTGCAACTTGCAGATGGATTTTTTGAGAGACTTATGGGTATACTAGAACAGAACATAGTATCCTCATGCGATATAGAGCACGAGCATACCTTTTCCATATAGTGATTTTGGAAAGAGCAACAACTTTGACGTCATTTTGGGAAGACCGTTTATGCATCAACTTAAAATGGTACAAGATTGGGGCTATGACCACCTCTACTTGCGGCACAAGGATATAACAACGAGGATCAGCATCAAGGACCATAGCTATAGAGATGTTAGTTGCACTTTTGTGGAGGAATTCGACTCAACAATGGGGTTGCACTCCAGTTACATGACAAGTGCATATTTGGAGGTGTGGAGCATCTAAATCTGGGAGCCTAAGGAAATAATATTGCATCCTAGAGAGATCGGTAGAGGATAAGGACTATATTTGAGAACCATTTCCAGAACATTCATTTGAACCTTTTGGATGGGTTCATATACTGACTACTCTAGATGTATGCGTAAACAAAATAATGCTACAATTTTTTGTGATGCTATGACATAGCTACCTTTTTTATGGTAAAGGCGTTGAAGGAAGCTAATAAAAGTTACGAGTGTGAAAGTAGAGAAGGTGAAACAAACAATTGTGTCATTGTTAATGTTACCATATACATGTGATAGTGATGTGTGTGAACACACTTAGGATCGCCGAGGCATTTTTTCCCTCTTTAGGAGGGTTTTCCCCCGTGCATTGTATATACGCCCATCACTCTTAGGCTACCTATCTTTCCATTGCACACTAAGTAATACACTCTCTATTGTGTGCCTTGAGCTTCCTTCATCTTCTCCAAGCTGTGTGTGTTTTCCTGCAACTCTAATTCCAACAATTGGCATCAGAGCAGGTTGCATCCTCCCGGGCTTTATTGCAAGCAGCTCCAGTACACGCTGCTCACTTTCTCCAATTTCAGTGAGCTTTGGCGAGCGTTTGCAGGTTGAAAAATATTTCGGGAGTGCTCGTAGAGCTTAGTCTGCTCAGATTTCTGATTCGGGCTCATTTCGGCCTCCGTTTCCATTACACGAAGTATTGCATAGGCTATTTTGTCATTTTGTGTAGAATGTCTGTCAGTGCCAATTTTTGCATAACATTTCCCTTACAATCTTCTATAGTTTGTGCTATATAGCACGTGTTGTTCCCGCTTTGTTTCTCCTCTTTTCGGATAGTTTTCACATCAGGTGCAACATTTACCATGGTTGACAACAACACAGATACGTTCAAGATGTTTGCTGCTGAGGACAGATTGGATGGGGACAATTACCCTATGTGGGCTTACATGATGCAACATGTTCTTGTGTCAAAGGACGTCTGGGATATTGTGTAGGGCATTGATGTACATCCTGGTTCTGAGGATGTAGGCGATGTTGAGGATGCTGCAGGTCTTGCTGCAAGGACTGTTGTTGTTAGAGTTGTTTTGCCTACGGTAGAACAAACTTGGTGGGATGTAAAGGATGTGTAGGCTCATGTGTTGATTGCGTTGTCTGTAAAGCGCACCATTACTCCTCACATTTGTTGAACAAAAATCTACAAAATAGGCTTGGGATATTCAGGCTGGTGGTCTTTATGCAAGCCGCAATGAGGCAAAAATTGCATTGCTGCATAAAGACCTGGAGTCGAAGATTATGCATGAGGAAGATGATATGGACACTTTCCTTGCTGGTGTCAAGGATAACAATGAGCAACTTATTTATGCAGGCGAAGTCATTTCAGACAGTTCCCTTGGGCAGACTGTCCTTGATGCCTTGCTAGACTCTTACCAGACTTTTGCTAGTACTTGGAGACTTATGACCCAAGGAAATTCTGAAGTTGTCAAGTTTGATGCATTGTGCACATTGCTGTTGCAAGAGTCACTTTCCATAAAAAATAGGACTAGATAGCGTGCAGTTGAACAGGCTTTTATTGCTTCTCAAAGAAAGGGTGGTAACAACAATGCAACCACGTCTTATGGTTCTTGTGCGAGTGGAAAATCACCTACTCCTAATGCTTCTGCTGGCAACAATTCGTCTGGAAATTCTGGTGATAAGGGCAAAAAGAAGATGCGTTGCCATTACTATAAAGCTAATGATCACTTGATCAAACAATGTCCTAAGTTGAAGGCCAAAGAGGAAAAGAAGAAAGAGGATGGTTCCACTACAAATGCAGCTATTATTGAGTCTTCTGTGAAAGGAGATTGTGATGCTGATGTTGATGCAGAATGGGCTTTTAGTGCAGAGTGTACCTATGATCTTGCTATCCATGATGCACGCATGTCAACTGCTGCAGATCCACATGTGTGGTATTTTGACAGTGGTGCTACAAAGCACATTACCTCACATCATGATTTGTTTACCTCTCTCGAGTCTGTCCCTCATGGGAATTCAATCAGTTGTGCCAACGATGCCTCTTATCCGGTCCAGGGAGTTGGAAAGATTGTGCTTACTGCTGCAAATGGTAGTTCTTTCACACTTGTTGATGCACTTTATGTATCTGGGATCAAGAAGAATCTTTTGTCTGTATCTGCACTTGCTAGACTTGGACTTGTAGTCAAACTTGTGGATGATAGATGTACAGTTCATGATCTCAGTTTTGGTGATGAAATTGTTGCATTTGGCCTTTTGTGTCGTAGGCTGTATAAGCTCACTTTGTATGACAAGTGTGGACAAATTTTGCAAATGCAATTGCAGATTTAAGGGATGTTTCAGATGCAAAATTGTGGCATGCACGTTTTGGGCATCTAAATTTTGCCAGTTTGCTGCGTTTGCAAAAATTTGATGTGGTTGCTTCTTTGCCGCCTCTTGAAGCACCTGTCAAACATGTTTGTGAAGGCTATATTTTGGGTAAAAGGCAGCGTGCTAAGTTTTCAAAGAATGGGTCAGTTCGTGCTACATGCAGATTGCAACTTGTGGATAGTGATGTTTGGGGCCTATGCAAACTCCGTTCTTGGGAAATTACTTGTACTTTGTGACTTTTATGGATGACTACTCCAGGCATGCATGGGTATATCTGTTGAAGGCTAAGTCCAAAGTGTTCATGTGCTTCAAGAAATTTCTTGCTATGGCTGAAAATGTCTTGAATGTACTATGGGCACCCTCCGTTCCGATCGAGGGGGGGAGTATATGTCTCATGATATTAATGCATTTCTGACTAGTCGTGGGATGAAACACCAATGTTGAGTGCCGTATACGCCTCAAATAAATGGTGTTGCTGAGAGGAAAAACATGTCTCTTACGGAATTGGCAAGATGTATGGTCAAGAGTCAAGCTTTACCACATTCGTTTTGGCTCAAGGTTGTCATGTGTGCCACTTATGTACTCAACAGGTGTCCTACGAAAGTGTTGTAGTCTATGACTCCATATGAAGCATGGCATGATAGAAAGCCATCTATTGAGCACATGCGTGTTTTTGGCTGTTTGGCTTATGGTTTAGTGCCACAAGCGCAACGCTGAAAATTGGATGATAAGGCTGTCAAATGTATGTTTGTTGGTTATAGTGATGAAAGAAAAGGTTATAGATTGTACCATCCGCAAACAAAATGTATTTTGGTCTCACGTGATGTTGTGTTTGTGAAAGATTCTGTTCAGCCTTTGCTGTCATGTACTAGAGACAATAATGTAAGCTCACAGGACATTTATGACACTTTGTTGCCTCTTTTCAGTGGTGGAAGTACAAACGTAAATTCCAATGAGGCAAATGTATAGCCTATGGGGGTTTCTGAAAATGTTATAGATCAGCCTATTACTGATGCAGATGTACATAATGTACTTGATGAGGAAAGGACTAAAAATGAGCAGGCTAGAGGTATGCCAAAATGGCTGGTGCGCACTTTGAATGATAGTAAATTGGATGAACATTTGTCT
This sequence comes from Adiantum capillus-veneris, assembly GCF_014529385.1. Classification (NCBI taxonomy): domain Eukaryota; kingdom Viridiplantae; phylum Streptophyta; class Polypodiopsida; order Polypodiales; family Pteridaceae; genus Adiantum; species Adiantum capillus-veneris. The sequence continues at coordinate 36,509,646 of NC_140931.1, read as the reverse complement.
AGTCGTACTCGTTCAGGTTCTTGCTATGCCTCTTATGCATCATATTGTTATGCTTTGGCTGTGTCTAGCTTACATGATGTTGAGGAAATCACTGTCTTTTGATGAAGCACATAATTCAAAAAATTGGATGGCTGCCATGCAATCAAATATGATGCACTAATAGAAAATGACACATTGACTTTATGTGATTTGCCTCCTGGCAAGAAGTCCATTGGTACAAAGTGGGTTTACAAGTTGAAACGCAAGCCGGGTGGTGAGGTTGATCGCCATAAGGCTCAACTTGTTGCAAAAGGCTATGCGCAACAAAAAGACATTGATTATAAAAAAGCTTTTGCTCCCACTTTTCATATGACTATTGTTCGTTTTCTATGTGCATTGGCAGCTCATTTTGGTTGGGATGTACATCAATCAGACATTGTTACTGCTTTCTTGAATGGTGACATATTTGAGGAAGTTTATGTAACACAGCCTCACGGTTTTGTCAAGAAAGGACAAGAGGACAAAGTGTACAGATGTAAGAAGGCTTTGTATGGGTTGAAGAAATCTCCTCATGCTTGGTATGAGAAAGCTGACACTCATTTGGTCAAACGAGGCTTTTGTAACAGTCCAACAAAAAGCACATTGTATGTCAAGCGTGAGGGCAATGTACTTTTCATTGTTGTTCTTTATGTGGACGATTTGCTGATCATTGGTCCCAATGAGGCACATACTACTAAATTTAAGGCTAATTTGAATGCTACTTTCAAGATGAAAGATTTGGGGCTGTTGCACCATTACTTGGGCATACACTTTAAGCAGTGTGATGGTGGTATTGCCTTGTGTCAAAAAAGTTACATAGAGACATTGCTATGTAAGTCTGGACTTGAGGATTGCAAACCTATTGCCACTCCCATGGAAACATGTTTGAAGCTAAGTCTACATGATGCTGGTGATCCTACTAATGTCACTCTTTACCAAATTGCTGTTGGCTACCTTTTTGTGTATGCAACACGAGGTTGGATATTCAGTTTGCAGTCTCATAGGTTAGTAGATTTATGCATTGCCTAGGGTCTAAGCATTGGCAGGATGTCAAGAGGATTTTTTGCTACTTGAGTGGCACTTTACATCTTGGCTTGTTTTATCGCAAGGGGGGATCATTGCCGCCAAACTTACATGCTTTTTTAGATTGAGATTGGGCTGGTTGTTTTCACACGCGAGTGTCCACAAGTGGTTTTTGTTTCATGCTTGGCAGTTCATGTATATCATGGTTGAGCAAGAAGCAACCTATTGTGGCCACTTTGAGTCGTGAGGCTGAGTATAGGGCAGTCTTCACAGCTATGGTGATTGCTTTATCATCGGCGAGTATATTCTTCTCGACTCCTCATAGTTGTTGCTTGAGTGCTTTAAACTTTTTGAGATGAGCTACAAGAGATTCACAATCTCTTTTCTGCAATTTGTAGAATTGTATGAGCAAGTTGTCTTCAAACTTTTAGATGCCGTACCAAACTCTTTGTTTAGAAAATCCCAAGCTTCTTTGGCATCTTTTATATCGGCAATATATGAAATAACTTTGTCGCCAAGTGATTGTGCTATAAGTCCCAATGCTTTTTGATTTTCAGCTACACTGACTACTGCAAATGGATCCTCATGCGGTTTTATTAAGAGCCAAAGCCCTTTGCACATCATTAAATACATTGTTTTGCTTTGCGTTACTGAAAAATTATCCCCATTAAATGCGGCGGCGATGGCGATTTTCTACTCCATGAGGTGGTCTTACTTGGCGACTTGCACAAGCAGTGTCTAACCTCTATAGTGAGCGTCAATGTCCACAGAAAGTGGACCTTGTATAGTTAAGGGCAAGAACTTGAAAACTCACAAAAGCTAGTTTGGAAGGTCACTTTTAGTGCCTAAAAAAACGGTGAGAACACTTGCGAGTGAGTGTGCTTTAATGCCAGTAGCCAATGTGTCGAACTAGCCTCTTGAGTTTCAATGGCTTGCAAGATTCTAGAGATAAACTAGCATTATCCTTCTGTTTCGCTATTTTTTAAAGAGATTTTATTTATCTGCAACTAGCACGGGGAAAAACTGAGAGAGAGAGAGAGAGAGAGAGAGAGAGAGAGAGAGAGAGAGAGAGAGAGAGAGAGAGAGAGAGAGAGAGAGAGAGAGAGAGAGAGAGAGAGAGAGAGAGAGAGAGAGAGAGAGAGAGAGAGAGAGTTCTATTATTGTCCTCGGAGGTCAAATATGACAAATGGGACCAAATGAACATGTCATGTGGTGTGAGTGGAGGTCATAAGTGACTCTCGATGCTCAAAAATGGCTGAAATGAGCGTCGCAATAGAGAGTCCACATCGTGGTTGGGAGAGGAAGGTATGCAGGGACCAAATGAACATGTCACGTAGTGTGAGTGGAGGTCATAAGTGACTCTCGATGCTCAAAAATGGCTGAAATGAGCGTCGCAATAGAGAGTCCACATCGTGGTTGGGAGAGGAAGGTATGTAGGGAGAGCTGATGACTAAATATATAGGGAAAAGAGGACCTAATGTGGTCAAAAGTTGAGCACTCAAGTAGTGTGTGGTACTCACTCTCTCGCACTTGACGAGGGCATAAGGTGCAAAGTCGATGATACTCCTTGCCAGTGCCCCAACGTCCTGTCTCGCAGCATAGAGAATGGGAGCTAAGACGAATGGAGGCAATGGTGCGGATTGCACTCAACGGGATGGGCTCAAGGATGTAGGGATGGGTTCGGTTACCTCGTGCGGAGAAGAAGCGAGATTTGTAGTTTGGGGATTTTGTGTGGGTGTAATGGTTGAAGCGAGAACTTTCGGATTTCTCCCCAGCCGTGATACATTGGCGTCGTAAGAAGGCCTCATTAACTTGGGAGTCGATTGACGCATCCTTGACCAAGTGACATGCATCCACCCCGAACTTAGTATTTTGCTCTTGCATGTCTTTTGGACCTTTTGACTTGCTTCATATGCGATTCTAGGAAGTCGATGCAAAGGGCTATGTTGTGTCTTAAGCATGTACTCCACAACCCTTGGCATGCCCAAGACCTCAATGGGAAGTGATCTAGACTCAAGATGTAAGAGCATGTAGGGTGTTTGTGTCTTGAATTGAAGAAAGTTGGTGAGAAAATGCTTTTGAACATTCTCAAACTCTTTCCAAGTAGACTTCCCGATGATTCCACCCCACACCTCCACTCCATAAAGAAGCACCGGTGTCACCAATGTGTCAAAGAGGTACGTTTTGAGAGGCCAACACTTGATCTCTCCAGCATTGCACATGTTCTCAAATGCATAATAAGCCCTCTTTCCGGCTTCCAAGCGACGCATTGCACAATCCTTCCATTAATGATTGGATGGAGCCTCAAGGCCAAGGTACTTGAAGTGATCTACCACTTCAAGTTGCTCATTGTTGTATACAATGTATGGATTTTTGTCATTGAGGGTCTTTACAAGCGTAACCTTGGTTTTGGATCCATTCACGATCAGCCTGCTATGTAGGCAAAAGCGTTCCAAGACACTCATAATCTTTGTGCATCTTCTAAGGTATGTGCCAAGAGCACTACATCATTGGAATAAAGCAAAAGCATGATCACCGCATTTCCGATCTTAACCTCTTCTATGCCTTCCTGTTGCATAAAATCAAGAACCATGCATTCCAATTCATCAATGAGTAGCCCAAAGAGGGTTGGGGAAAGTGGGCATCCTTGTTTGACACCAATGGTGCTCGTAAAAAATTCTGAAATTCCATCTCTCATACGTAATCGACATATTACTCTTTGGTAGATGCAAAAGACTGCATGCATAAATTCTCTCGGCACTTGAAGGCTTGCATACGTCTCCAAAGATTTCCTCGCGGTACCATGTCAAAGGCTTTTTTGAAATCCACAAAGCAACAATACAACTTTTTCCCTTTCAATCGAAATGCTTCCATAAGAACTCAAAGAGTGACAAGGTGATCAATAGTGCTATGATGCTTTTGAAAACCTGCTTGGCCAAGCGCACATTTGCCATTCTTTTCAGCCCATTCACTTATCTTCATCTCCATGATACATCCAAATAACTTTTCCATCAAAGAACCAACCATTATAGTGCGATAGTTGTTCACATTGTTTACATCTCCTCCTTTGTGCAAAGGTTTGATCCAATTTGCACTCCAATCATGAGGCATGCCATGCTGAAGTGCAAGGTTAAACATATTGCATATCCAATATCGTGTTTTCTTGCTTGTCCATTTAATCATTTTAACCTTAACACCTTGAAGGTCCCCTGCGTTGCGAGTAGCAAGTTTCTCAAGCACGCGGCATACATCTTCAATGGTAAAGAACGGAGACATAAACGGAAGGGAGCTACAACATTCCATCTTATCAATGTTGGGTTGCTCATAGAGGTTCTTGCAATGCATATACATATCCTCAAGAGTCAAGTCACCAAAGCTCTCAACGCGCTTGCCTTTTAGATTTTGCCAAAACTTGCCACATGCATGTGCTTTCTCTTGCGAGAGAGAGAGAGAGAGAGAGAGAGAGAGAGAGAGAGAGAGAGAGAGAGAGAGAGAGAGAGAGAGAGAGAGAGAGAGAGAGAGCACTAGTTCAATGATTCATGCTTTCTTGGTATTGCCATCCAAAGCAGCAAGGCTCTGTGGTCACAAAGGAAGACCCTACCATAGATGGCTCACCTCTGCATCTTATGCTGTTGATAAAACAGGTGTTTGTCCCCTTTTTTTATGTCATTTGATGCTCTTGAGCCAAGCATTAATGGCCTTGCAAATCCCACCACTGGCTGCTGCCAAGGTCTCCGGAGTTTGCAGCTCAATGGGCTCTAGATTTGAGTGACGACTGCAATTTCCTTTTATAAATTTTTATGCCCCGCAAATTAGTGCACCCTTACTATTTTTTTGATGCCTTTACCTCTCAAGAAAAAATGTGTCAAACCTTCATTAGCAGCTCTCTACACAAAGGAAATTCCCTGATCATTAACCACCTTCGCAACTCCCAAAAGAGTCCACAAAAAGCTACAACCACTTCTCATGGGAGATAAAGCAAAGGCTCCATTGATCCCTACTGCAAATGTAGAACCTGTATCACAAAGCAGTACAAATCAAGAGGAGCTGAAGTATGCCAACCTAATGGACAAAATGGTGGCATCCGAAGACCAAAACAAAGAGAGAGGCCTAAATCTCAAAAGCCTATGGAATTGGGTTTCTGGTTTTGAACATGTACGTTCAAGTTGCCATTAAAATGCATGGCATTAGGTCTCTCCAATCTTGGATAATTGAGAAACCTTTCAAACCATCTTAAGTGCATAAGTGAAGGGAGAGTTTAGGAAATAAAAATACCATGAAAGTGGAAAGTCAAAAGACTCTTTGTGTCCATATAAAGAAGACATGGTTGAGTGAATAATCATATATTTGTGTTTCTCTTTTGATTATTTTCCTTTCTCTTTTAGAATGTCATTGCACTATATAGGTTGTGAATATATATATTTTGAAGCCATCAGTTGTACATGGCATAAGAGTCAGAGTTGGGCAGCTAAGCCACTAAATGAGCGAGGCAATGGGTTGAGCATATTTACGTTGGTCTCGCTCATGCTGGAATACATGAGCATAAGAGTCAAAGTCTATATATTTTGAGTCTGGTGAAGGAGGAAGTCCAAAAGACACTCACGCACTGAGCACAATGAGGTATGAGTGTTGGACCTTCTACATAAAATACCCTTCTTGGAAACGTGGAAGCTATTGTGATATCTTTTGATGTCACATGTGCTACATTTTCTCCTTGAAGCACTCATCAACTCCATCTTTCACTTGGCATGTTTTTTTTTGACAAATTTCTCGTATGCATATAGAGTGCCCCATAGTTGGCACTTGCATTAGGTACTCTTCCTTTGTTTCTCCCATGCACTCACCTTGCATGAACAGGTACTCTTCCTTTGTTTCCTTTGTTTCTCCCATGCACTCACCTTGCATGAACATGTACTCTTCCTTTGTTTCTCCCATGCACTCTTCCTTTGTTTCTCCCATGCACTCACCTTGCATGAACAGGTACTTGAAGTCCAATTTCTCAACCCCAATAAGAGCGTATATCAAAGGTACTTTTTTCCCACCAGGATTTTTCCCTTTGGTCATTCAAGTTTTAGACCCTAATCTAGAAACAATGATCACTATCCTCTTGTATATATTCCTTCTACATCAACAATAAGGAAATGGCTCTCCTCAAAGCATTAGAGCAACAACTATAGATCTTAACTATGCTTCTCAAGAGAACCTCTTATCTTCAAGAACACCAACAAAGCTCCAATAGAAAATGTCCTAATTGTTGTTGAGTTCTAAATCTTGTAGCAGAGTGTTGGAAAAAAAAAAACGTGTTTTGATAATCTTTTCTATCCATTAAGCACATGTCTGTCTTTTTAACATCTCAAAATTTTGTGTGTGTGAGTGTCCACAAACAAGCATGCAATTTCACAACACAAACTAGCTTTCAAACATCCAATGGATACATGTGTCCAAGCAAAACTCAAAAATTAAACTTCTGAAGCTACTTAGAAAAAAGAATGTGTTCCCTATAGTTTTCCAAAAAAACTCTTTTTCTCTTTTCTTGATCTGGTGCCTCTTTCACATTCTATTATTAAGCACAATGAATATTGATGTATATTCCCTTTTGGTCTTACCAATTGGAGTCAACAAGCATATGACCTTATGGACACTAAGTCCTTTGACACTTGCACACAAACTATGCTTCCTTTTGCACCCAACTCTCACATAAGTGCTCAAACACACTTAACACTCTTGTCAAGTTAGAATGTGCAAATTTCCTTCATATAATCTTGATGGAAAAAAAAAACGCATATTTTTTCTCATAGGGATTGATGATCAATTTTTTGAACTTTTGTTCGATGATGTGCACTGACACACTCATGTACACGCAATCTATGCTCTCAAATCACAACTTTCTTTAATGTGTTTCAATTCTCATACATTTACTACACTTAGCTTCGAAGCCACAATGATGGTCTTTTCGACTCAGTTCAAACCCAAGATGATAAGTGTACTTGCCACACTCTTCTACTATCCCTACTCCTATGACAAAGGAAAATAACCTAAAAACAACATTAAAAACTACTCAAATCATCAACTCTGTATACAAACTCTGAAATTTTATGTCTTCTTGCGTTTTCAGCCTAGTGCAAGTTTTGTTCTTCTTACAACAAACTATGCACCAACTTTTCACACTTACTCACAACACTCTACCCTATCTCTTTACTACTTCTATGACTAAAACTTACCACTAAGTCACAAATATCAAGGATACCTCAATCTCAACTTCAAATTTGTCTTATCTAACTAGTCTAACTCAGGCATCGCTATCTTTGTTGTATGTGTCCACACTAGTTTAGGTACTCGCTCCCCAGTAATGGTATCAATGTCTTTTTTGTATCTATCCACACTAGTTTAGGTACTCGCTCCCCAATAATGGTATCAATGTCTCGAGGTTTACACTGTCATCACCTATCACATTTGGATCTAAGACTATAATGTCAATCCTAAGAAGTAAGTAGCTCGACTAGGGCATGGAGGCACAGCAAGAGATTGTCAATATCTTGTTCGAACACAATGCACTCTATCAAAAGTATCTATGTGCACTCTAACTCTACAAAAAACTTTGCTTTTATCTCTATGATCCATTCACACATTAGCATACAAAACCAATAGCAAATCAACTCCAAAGAATGCCAAGCTTAATAGGCATTACCCATGCATGGTTAGAAACATTATAGACCAGCAAACCTAAAATTTTCACATTGAAAAAAACACTTTTTTTCCTACAACAAACTGGTAGGTCATCAAATCTGATGTCGGACACACTAATTAGGTGCTCCAAAGTACTAGGAATATGATGCAATCAATAAAATCTCAAAACAACACTCAAATAGTGAGATACATGACCTGGAATGTTGTGGGAATTGATGATCAGATCTCATGAAACGCTTGCAATATAGATATCCATGCATAGAGCTCCTTGAGAATAGCACACTGGTGCTCTCGAAATTCTGATACAATGATCCTATGGTGCGGTGCAAAGAGATAACGACACAATAGTAAGAGAAGACACACAATGTACAGAAAGAATCTTATCTGTTCACTTTAATTAATAATAATGATGATCAAAATTTTACAAAAGTTTCCTTTTATACCACTTACGGTCTCATGACAAGGGCTAGACTTGCTTCAAAAATAGCATAAAATACAACTTGAGAGCTCATAGTCTCGAATTCTTTATAATTACGGAGTGAACAAAGAGCTAATGGTTTTTTAACAAGATAAGTATAATCATTTTATGTTACAAGGGCTAAAAAAGCTTATCAATCATCTCGCTTTCTAGCGATATCTCTCTCCTTTTTCTCTTTTCCCTTGCATGCTCATGCAATATCCTACTAATTTTAGGACTTTGTTTGATCATCAAGGTGGCAAGGAGGGAGGGAGGGGTGTGTGTGACCCGAGGGGGGGGGGGGGGGGGGGGGGGGGGGAATATGAAAATTTCGTTGTTGCCTCCTATCTCTACTTCAAAAAAATTTGGCCCGTTTTTGGTCGTGGTCAAAGGGCCTTGTGTGAATAACCCACAATGGGGCGCAACCACCACGGCCAACAGAGCCACCAAATGCCATCTATGCTAATGTCCCATCAAAGTCACACCCACACCCACATCAAAGGCACCAAACCCAGTTTAAAAACATGTGCACCCACATGAGCACCACCATCAAAATCCTATAGATTCCAAAAATCAAGGAAATTAATGCATAGGAGATTAAGCTCCTAACAAAGCTCCGTACAGGAAGTGATGAGCTACATTTATAAAGTGTTTAGACAATTTTCCTAAACCATAGTTTGGAGGTAAGACCTACACTATTTTCTTGCATGAAATTTGATATTCATGAGCCCTTTGTATGTAGCTCATATTAGTCAGCCCCTCAAGACACTTTGGAGTGCACATTTTCTCCATTGCTAACAAACGGAGGCCTTTTTTTATGAGAAATGGTGTGCCACGAGTGAGATACAATGCTAGACATAAGCAATGAGAGTCGAGAGCGAGGCCAGTGTAACAACAACAAAAGTAAAACTGAACATACGCCATCATGATACTTTGCACAATATGAAGTCGAACATGTAGCGGCCATGTAGATAGTCTCCAATTGTGAAATTTAACATTCAATTGTAGATAGTCTCCAATTGTGAAATTTAACATTCAATTGTTGCATGACCAAATCAATTTTCTGAGTATTAGTGACCTACCAGCCGATGGGATATCCTAAGTGCATGACCACCACATGGGGATTGAGAATCTCACTAGGCCACAAAAGAAGATGCCAGTCACAAACAGCAAGAGGCAAGAGTTTAAATTTCTGAAAGTTAACCTTAAGGCATGCTGCCAGGCCAAATGTATCTAATGCTTGCATAATTTCACGCACATCGTCTTGGTTATTGCGGGGCATGAACAACAAGTCATCAGCATAGGCTTGGCCTATGAATTCTTTCCCATTGGGTAATTTCAGCCCATGAAGATGATCGAGCGAAGCAAGGCGATCCAAATACAATAACAAAGGGTGAGAGGCAATGGCATACAACAATGTGCTAAGCGGGCAACCCTATCTAAAAGAGCATCCAAGAGGCCAAGGTTCTATCAGCTCTCCATCAAGGAGGCCTGAAGATGTACTATGAGCATACAAGAAATATACAACATTGACCATCTTTGGGCCAACTAAGGGCCCGCATTGTAGCGGCAATGAAATCCCATTGAACCGTATCAAAAGCCTTTTCAATGTCTACTGGCATAACAAGAACATCCTACTGGGTATACCTAGCATATTCCATTCCAATTTATACATTAGCCAGACTATCCAAAATTTGGCGACGAGGAATGAAGCCATATTGCGCAGAATGGATATCAGCCACCATAAGAGGTTTCCTGATATGATTCACAATGATTTTTGCCAAGATTTTATATATAATTAGGATAAGAGAAATCGGGCGCCAATGTGAGAACTGCTCACAAATCGCTTGTTTAGGGAGAAACTTCAACAAACCCTCTTTCCAAGACGTTGGCAAATCTTGATTCGCCAACGCAGTGTTCATCATATAAAGTAAAGGTTCTTTCTAGGTGAACACCGTCTTCTGAGAGCAAGCAATGTCTAGTGTAATTCATTTTTTGTAAAATCCGCCACCATGGCCAAATTATCCTGCGGGCAAGACAATCGAATGCATTGTAGATAACAAAATATGGTGTGCATGAATAACTTTAGTGGATGCCATGGGGGGAGTGGAAAAAATAGTCCTAAAATGGGACACCATGGCATCTACAAGCTCCACACTTTGAAGCTATCCAGGCTCTTGGTCGGAACATAACCCGCTTAATAGTTTGAGAAGCCTTTGAATGGTGCACGTGCTTGAAAAAATGTTTTGAGGCACATCCCTTGTCCACAAACGCTCGATGTCGAGCATGAGTATGCCATTTATCTAATTTTCATTTGTCATTATGCTGTAGATACGGCCAGGGCCGACAAAGGGATGTTGATTCACTTTTCGATAACAAACTTGTGTCAGCTAAGGTTTGGAGCTGTTGATGGAAATGCTTTGCAGCCTCAACATCACCATGTAATTGAAACATGTATTGCTTGTCATAGTCCCGAATTACACTCTGCACACGCATAACAAAGCGAACCCAAGCAACATCAGGATCAAGATCCATTTGAGCAACCAAAGGGGGAATAACATCATAGATCATCTCACGAAGTGCTTCGTGCGAAAGATATGCATTGTTGATGTGCAACATACGTTTCTTAGAAAGAGGACGATCATAATGTAGTTGTCCAAAGTGCAATAGCATCACAATGGCAGCATGAACAGATAAAAGCAAAGAATGGTCTATGCTCATTTCACATACAAACTCTAAAAGATGGAAGTGGAGTGTGCAAGAGAGGGAAGTAGAGAAGGGAAGGAGATAGGGAGCAGACCTTGTGTTGGTGGAGCATGTGAGAGTCAACTCTCTCACTCTCCATATTGTCAATATAACCAAAGAATGAGTAAAGTGGGAGGGCACCTGCCTGGCCACGGTCTCGAAAACCAACAATCTCCCACTTGAAGGCCAATGTGGCCCAAGTGGCTAAAGAATGTAGGGGCTACTATGTACAAATGTACAAAACCGTGAAGCATGACTGTGGCTTCACCCTATGCCCATCATCTCTATGCAATGTGAAAACCGCTCTGAGGCTAAGCTCTTTGTTAAAGCATCCGCTGGGTTTATATCTGTGTGAACTTTGACTATCTCAATGCGTTTGCTAGCCAAAATATTCCGTACCACATGATACTTGACCTCTATGTGTTTTGACTAGGAGTGAAATACGGGGTTCTTTGCTAATGCAATCGCACTCTATCACAATGTAGCACTAGAGTCTGGCTTCCTTATGGGAACTAAAAACTGCAACATACTTTGTCTCAATGATGGAAGACAAAGTGCAATTCTAGATACATGATCTCCAAGAAACTGTCACTCCAGTGAATAAGAAAATGTAACCAGATATGGATAACCTAGTCACAACCTGCATAATCCAAATTAGTGTATCCAACTATGGATGCATCGCTGTTCCCAAAGCGTAAGCACTTGCTAGCTGAGCCCTTGATGTATCTCAAGATGTGCTTCACTGCTTCCCAATGCTTTCTACCTGGATTGGCCATATGATCACTCCCACTACATATGCAGTGTCTGGCCGTGTGCTAACCATGGCGAACATAAGATTGCCAACTGCCAAAGAATACGACACTTTTTCCATCTTTGCCTTTTCAACATCAGATTTGCGATAATCATGCTTGCTAAGTTTTTTGTATGCTGCCATTGGGGTACTCAATGATTTCCTCCCTTGCATATTAAAATGTTGTAAGACCTTGTGAATATACACTTCTTGTGAAAGTTCAAGTATACCACGTTTGCGATCTCATTTGATATGTATACCAAGAAAGTGATGTGAATCGCCCAAATCTTTCATAGCAAAATGCTACTTAAGGCATCCTTGAGAAGTGTAATCTCATCTTTTGACTTCTAGGCTATGAGCATGTCATCCACATACAAAATCAAAATGATGAGGGAACCATTATTCAACCTCTTTGTGTACAAGCACTGATCCTCTTTGCTCCATATGTAACCCTAGGACTGAATGTACTTATCAAACTTGATGTACCATTGTCGTGAGCCTTGGTTTAATCCATACAAAGCCTTCTTGAGTCTACACACCAGTTCTGCCCGTGTTGGCTTCTCAAGCCTTATCGCAAAATCCTCTGGTTGTTTCATGTAAACATCCTCTTCAAGATCCCTATGAAGAAATGTTGTCTTCACATCCATTTAAACCAATTCCAAGTCCTCGATGGCTACTAGACCAAGCACAACACACAATGTAGTCATCTTGACCACGGGAGAAAAGATTTCATCAAAATCCACGTCTTTCATTTTCTTGAACCCTTCAACAACCAATCTTGTCTTATACTTAGGCTAAGGATCATCTGTGATATACTTCTTCTTGTACACCCATTTGCATGGAAATGCATGTTTACCCGTAGGTAACTCTGCCAATTTTCAAGTTTGATTTGCTAAAATCGAGCTATACTCATATTGCATAGCCTCTTCCCACTTCACGCTATCATCCATTTGAATGGCCTCTTTGTAGCAAGTGGGTTCACCGCAATCAGTGACTAGTAAATAGTCCAATCTTGGATCAAAACGCTCAGGTGCACGAGATGTACAAATAGATCTCTGAAGTGCATGACTGTTGGATTCCTGCTCTCTCTGAAGCAACATGTGTGTGTGTGTGTACTAGTGGAAGGTGCATCATTCTGTGTAATTGGAAGTGAGGAGACATCCTCAAACTGTACAATGCGATACTCAATGTCTTTCACTAGCTTTTTATGCATCTTAGTTGAATATTACTTGTGAGCTGCGTATGACCTTCTTAGATTCCGGCTTCCACAGATGGTGAGGCATTCTCACATGTGAATTTGGGGTTTTCATTGGATATGGTGTAGACGGAGAGATGGGATATCATGTCTAATGAGAGAATTAGAGCATCTTGCTCTACTTTAGATTTCGGGTTCCAGAGATGATATCCCATATGTCCGTCTACACCATATCCAATGAAGATGCACTTGTGTGATTTGGGGTGTGAGGCATTTTCACATGTGAATTTGGGGTCTTCATTGGATATGGTGTAGACGGAGAGATGGGATATCATGTCTAATGAGAGAATTAAAGCATCTTTCTCTACTTTACCTGCCACATTGGCCTCCGATGTTGGTTGTTGTCTTGAGACTCCGACTCCTTCTTCTTGGACTAGCAATCTGTAAGAACATGGGTCCTATTTAAAAGGCCACAGGCAGGCCGGACAGTGTGTACGCTAGGGGGAGGCTATAAGATAGCATGGTTGGGAGGAGACTAGCACACGCATTACCACCGCCCTTTCACTAGTATCCGAGCTATTTTTGGGAGGAGGCGAAAAATGGGTTGCATGTGCGGGCGACGTTCTGCTTCTCTCCCATGTTCCACAAACAACGACGTCTCTGCTGTGTAGCAAACCACGCCCTCCTGTGCGCAACGCGTGGACAGATAGCGACGCCCTATCGATGCCTCCCACAACACACGACCAAGGTGGGCAACCAAGGCAAACTCGATCGGTAACTTGAGGACACCGAGGCTCCGAAGGCTTCCGTTGGCGCCATTGGTTGCGCGCGTAGGAAGGCCAACTTAACCCTTGCATGAAGGAGGGTTGAACCCACCCCATGAGGGTAAGAGGCCAACACTTTACCATCAAGCTATTGACCCTTGTTGTGTATGACAAGGAAAGATAGCTTACTTGTGTTGAAAGGAAAACTAGAAGGAAAGGGAAAGCTTCAAACTTCAGGGAAGTAGCTTCACCCTTTCTTTTCACTTCTTGGAGGAAGGCAAGTTTTCCTCCAAAAATTATTTTTTCCTCAAGGAGGTAGCTTCAAAGTGAACAAAAGCCTTTACAAAAACAACGGGTTTTTGTGAAGAATCAACAAAGGTGTTCTTACAACGAACGACAAGTGAAGCGCTCAAATTCCCCGAAGGGGAGGCTCGCATGCAACATAAATTGCAGAGCATACAAAACACAAAGACTTCAATTTCACAAGGTACAAGTTGTCGTTTTTTCTCTCTCTTTGCATTAGTGTGTGTTTACCATGGCCAGTGATGATATCCCACCTACACACACGTTTGATTTTGAGCACGTAGATCAACTTAATTAGAATGCACACACACTTGATTTTAGTGCACACACACTTGCAATTGACCATCCAAGCATGCATTAACTCAATTAGGCATCCAAAATCAGAGCACCATGGGTGCGACTGACACTAATATGCATGATGACGATGATCTAGGAGATCATGGCCTTGTAGATATGGCTGCTTTCAAGACTTTGGAAAATTGCCAAAGCGTACTTGAATGCAACCTCTCTGCACTTAATGCAAATGTTACCAATTTTACGGAGTTACTTGTGAAATTTATGAAGTCACAGACGACTCAAGGAGCCACAAGTGGCACGGTTCAAGGGAACCAAGCTCACACAACTCAAGGAGTCCAAGAGACAAATGCTGCAAAAGATGTAGAAGGTAGCAATGCATTACTTAAGAATATCACCATTCCTGAATTCCACGGGGAAGAGCGTGATCACAACAAGGATGTAGTCAATACGTTCTTACACAAATGAAGTGATATTAATTGATTGAGATACACCCCGGATATAAAGACGGCTGTGGAAACAAGTCTATCTCTTAAAGGCAAGGCCTATAAGTGGTGGATGACATTTCCAATAGATGCTCGTCCTCCGTCTTGGGCTGCGTTTCAAGCTTCTCTCCAAAGAGTTTTTGGACTCCAGTGAAGAAGATAAGAATTGGTTAGCATGGGATGCATGTTGCATGTCTGGCCTCTCTCTCACACAGTACCTTTCAAAGTATTGGAAAATCATATTAAAACTAGAAGGTCTAGATGAATTCCAAAAGATACGGGGTTTTAATAGGGGTCTTGACAAAGACTATCGTCTTCATGTTAAGACCCAACATCCAAAAACATTGGAAGAAGCCATCAGTCATGCCCAAAGATATAATGATGATCAAGAGAGGAAAGAAAATGGTCTCTACAGTACTAAGATTAATTTTGCTAAGAGCATTGTGGCTAAGAGCCAATGGCAAGTTAGATCTCCCACACGTTCCAAGAGGAATAAGAGACAATCTACCTCTCCATGCCCACAAGAGGATAAGAATCCTAAGCACTCACAAGATACTCCACGTGGGTCTCTCAGCACTGTCGATTTTGAGCGTGCGAAGAAACACAATTTGTGTTTTAGATGTCTTTCGGACCAACATAACAAGAAAGATTGTCCTCTTTTGCAAGGCAAAGAAAAGGCCATGCACACGGTGCAACGCCTCACATTAGATTCATCTCCTAAATATTATGATGTAGAGGTTCTTCATATGAAAGAAAAGCACAATTGTTGTGTGCCTGCTTCAATATGGCAGCCCACCTTTGGCCCCCATGATTTGATTCACATGCATGGCACTATTAATGGACAACGTGTTCGTATTTTAGTAGATGATGATGCAACTCATAACTTCTTGAACTATAAGCTAGTCAAGAAATTAAAACTTACAGAGACTCCCTGCTCTCACAAGTATGTGGTGGAGCAAATGTCTAGGAAAGATAAAGAAGTATGGGACACGGTAGTTCAAGGGGTTGAGCTTATTGTTCAAGATCATACGATAACCCTTGACTTCCAAGTTATGAACATGGACCGCTGATATAGTTTTAGGACGGGAGTGGCTGCTTGGTTTAGAAAACACATTGCACACTAGTTATGAACACAACTCCTATCCTTTATGGCCAATGATAAACATGTGCTTTTGCTTGGTGAGAAAAATATGCCATCTGCACCTCTTATATGTACAGCCGAGCTTTCTTTTTGGTAGAAAGCAGATTTAATAGATGAAGTCTTTTTGTGTTACTGCTTGTCTCCAAGTCTTTTGAATTCTCAAGAGGAAAGTGCAGTGAATTCTAGTAATGGTACGCAAAGTGCAATGAATTCTAATGGTATACAAAGTGCAATGAATTCCACTGATAAACAAAGTGTTAACAAATCTAACGAGCAAAGTTCTCTCAATTTTAATTCTATAGAGCAACGTGAAACTGTTGTAAAACAAACATTACAGGAAATACAAGATTCTCCATCCCAGCATAACTCTAGTTTACTTTCTCCTTTTGCACGGCAAAAGTTGACTCACTTACTCACGGAGTATAGTGATGTGTTCTCAAGTGATTTACCACCGGTTTTACCCCCTACACGTGATGTGCAACATGGCATAGATGTCTTGCCAAGCACTAAACTGGTGAGTAAACCACCTTATTGTATGAGTGCTAAAGAAGCCAAGGAGGTTGAGAGTCAGTTGGCTGACTACCTCGCCCATGGTTTCATTAGACATAGCACTTCGCCTTGGGCATCACCAATTCTTTTGGTAAAAAAGAAAGATGGTACTATGCGCATGTGTGTAGATTATCACGGATTAAACGCCATAACCATCAAGAACAAGTATCCTCTGCCAAGAGTAGATGAGTTGTTTGATCAACTCCATGGGGCAAGATACTATACAAAGATAGATCTTCGTTCAAGATACCAACAGGTGTGTATCCTTTTACAAGATATCTCCAAAATTGCCTTTAGAACACGGTTCGGGAATTTTGAACTTTTGGTTATGCCTTTTGGTCTAACCAATGCTCCAGCTACATTTAGACACTCATGGATAGTATCTTACGTCCCTATCTTGGAAAATTTGTTGTGGTTTTCCTTGATGACATTCTCATTTACAATAAGATTGAAGATGAACACATAGAACACTTACGATTAGTTTTCGCACAGCTACGAGCTCACGCGCTATATGCTAAGCAAAACAAGTGCGATTTCTTCAAAACAAAGATACATTACCTTGGTCATGTGATCTCTTATTCTGGCATCAAGATGGACACTGACAAGGTCGCTGTCATTCTTCAATGGCCACATCCCAACACAGTTGAGGAGCTTCAAATATTTTTAGGCTTGGCTGTATTTTATTGACAATATATCCGTGACTATGCCAAAATCACTGTTCCTATGACGGATCAACTTAAAGAAAAAGGTAAGACCTTTTCTTGGGGAGAAGCCCAAAAACGCAATTTCGAACAGCTCAAGGTAGCTATAGCTATTGCTCCCATCTTAGCAATAGTCAACCCACTTGAGCTGTTTGTGGTAGAGACTGATGCTAGTGATAAAGCCATTGGTGCAGTACTTCTCCAGGAGGGAAGACCTATAGCCTTTGAAAGTAAAAAGTTAGATAGAGCTCAGAAAAATTATTTTGTTTATGAGAGAGATCTCTATGCCATAATTCACGCTTTACGAAAGTGGCGACACTATTTATATGGTGCCGAGTTTGAAGTAGTTTTGGACCATGAGAGTATCAAATGGTTTACTACTCAAACAAACTTGAAGGGCCATAAAGCTAGATTGATAGAAATCCTTCAAGATTATGATTGTAAGCTACAATATCGCAAGGGGTGATATAATGTACTAGCGGATGCACTAAGTCGGATGCCTCGGATTTATTCACTTGCCTTCAGGGAACTAAAGAGTGGATTTTTGGAGTCATTACGTGGCAAGTGTGCACAAGATCAATCATATGCTAAAGTGTGGAGTGAAATTTTAAAAAGAGATCCCTCACACTCACATGTCTCTGAACAGCCAGATCAACATGTCTCTGCACGCGAAGATAGAAACTCCAACACACAAAGCTCCACCCCTACTTAGGAAGAGCTTAAGTGATGGAAGAATTTTTTCATTGATGATGGCTACTTACTCCACAAAGGTAGAGTATGTGTGCCAAAGGACTCAGACACTAGACGCCAAATCTTATTTGAGTGTCATGATATTCCAAGTGTTGGTCATCCACGTATTCGTAAGACGTATGCGTTAGTTCGACGAAAACTTTATTGACCGGGCTTACATCATGATGTTCAAAAGTACGTACTAAACTGCCAACAATGCCAAGTTAATAAGGCAGAGCGCCTCAAGGTAGGTGGCCTTTTACATCCTTTAGGGATTCCAAAAGGTAAGTGGGAGAGTATCTCTATGGATTTTGTAGTAGGACTGCCTACTACAAATCGTGGCCATGATGCCATTTGGGTAATTTTAGACCATCTCACAAAGATGGGTCAATGCATTCTCATTAAGACTACGTTTAAGACACCGGAATTAGTACGTCTATTTGTAGAGCATATATATAAACTCTACGGTCTTCCAGCTAGTATCATTAGTGACAGAGATCGAAAGTTTGATAATCACTTCTGGAGAGCTCTGGAAACTAAACTTAATCAGAGTACGGCTGATCATCCAGAAATGGATGGTCAAACAGAAAGAGTTAATCAAGTGCTAGAGGATATGCTACGAGCGTACGTTAGCAAGAAGCAAACCAATTGGGAAGACTACTTACCTATATTGAAATTTTCTTATAATAGTACAAAGCATGTGACTACAGGGTTTAGTCCATTTATGCTTTTATATGGATTTCAACCTAGATCACCCGTTACAGTGGGGTTGGCTAAGGAGAAGATACAACAAGCAAAGAATTTTCTCCAAGACCATTTTGACATGCTTCGAGTTGCTCGAGAGAATCTTAAGCAAGCTCAAGATCGATATAAGAAGTACGCAGATGAGCATCGTTGTCTTGCTACTTTCGAAAAAGGAGACAAGGTTTTCCTCAAAGTTTCGAAGCATTCAGAAAGTCTAAAGACGGGAAAAGTTGCTAAACTTTCACCATGCTATTGTGGACCGTTTACCATTTTCAAATGTATAGGTCAAGTGGCCTATAAGTTAGCTCTCCCAGAGCACTCACGAGTTCATCCTGTTTTTCATGTTAGCCGTTTACGAAAACAACTAGAACAGAATGATAACGTCATTGACACAGGTGTGTTAGTTAACCTTATTGAACCACCAAGCATTCCTCATGAGCCCGAAAAGATTTTGGATTCTCATGAGCTTTGCACCAGACATCATGTCAGACGAAAGGTGTTGGTAAAATGGCTAGATAGACCTGAGAAAGGTTCTACATGGGAGACTGTCTTTGCATTTAAGAAACATTTTCCTACGTTCATTTTCGAGGAAGAAAACGATTCTACAAGGAGGGGGTAATGTAAGGACATGGGTCCTATGGGCAAGGCCACCGGCACGGCCAGACAGTGTGTACGCTAGGGGGAGGCTATAAGATAGCACGGGTGGGAGGAGACTAGCACACGCATTACCACCGCCCTTTCACAATCCTTCTTGACGTGACCCTTTTTCGTAGTTCCAACATTCAAGAACTAACTTTGTGCGTGACTTACTTCACGTTGAGCGACCATGATGTTGGGGTATAAATCCCAATGTGGTCGCCCAGGTAAGTGGGTGGGCCACCAGGTATGTACACATATTCTTTTGTAAAAACCTAATAAGAACTCACTATGCTCTACACATTATAGTAGAGCGAGTTCACCATATCGTCGTGCTCTTCTTCTCGCACTCTCTCTCGCGTCGCACTTCTGCTCGTACTCCTTCAACTGGTATCAGAGCTCAGATCAAGGCTCGGGGCAGCATTTGCAGGTAGCCATAGTCACCTGCTCAGATTGGAGTGAGATTCGACAGGTGAAGACACAGCCCCAAATCCTGTGGGAGATCCTGAAGGGCTCGGTGTTCTCAGAATTTTATTCTGAGGTCATATCGGCCACCGTTCGGCTTCGACAAAGTTCTGCGCAGGCCATTTTCGACTACGTGGTCTCGGCGGGTGCAGATCTGACTCTGCAAATTTGGGGTTTCGGCCTACGACTGCAGGTGCTGAGGATATCTGCCCTTCCAGAGTGCTGATTTGTGGCTGTCTACACAACGAAAGATGGCTTACAGTTCTTGGAGGCGTGTCACATACGACACGGGCGCACCTACACACAAACTATAGGCGACATCCACTAGTTCATCAGGTAGCTTGTGTTTGCTGCTTGATATTCCAGATTTCATCCTGACATTGCAAGTACTTCCACATGGGATGTATTGTCAGAGATGATGTATGTCTGTTGAGGGTTTGCTGGCTGTGAGTCACGCAGCAAACAACCGCCACAGCGGTTACAACATATATTGGGAAATTTGTGGATGTATGACTTTGTGGGAAGTCTATATATTGTCAGATTTACTGCAGCCTTTGTTGAGGGACGAGTGAGGTTTTATTGAGCTAGGGGATTCTCGAATGTGGAGATCCTTTCGGTGATACAGGTCTTGGAGCGATCCCTCGAGCACCCTTAGATAGGCAACTAGGATGTATTGACTGTGAGTTAGACAGTTGGGATTGCATCTTTGCTTTACTGCCGTTGAGGCATTGTCGCAGTCTATGCTTACAGGACAGTGACAGGACAGTGAGAGACAGTACAGGTGCAGGACAGGTTTACCCACAGCTTACAGTGTTAGAGAGATAGTGGTTTTTTGAGCTGTTTTTGGTCTATTTTTTAGTACACCATAGCCATTTTACAAAGGAGACTCTGTCGAAATTTCTACAGAATCTGAAGCTTTCTTGGTTCATTTGACAGGCTGATATTGGTTCAGAGGTCAGTTTACAGGGGAAACTCTGTCGAATTTTTCCCAAGAAAGTAAACTACTATGAAGCGTAGCTATGGCTGGAACACAAGACACTGCTCTTTACAATATCAAGAAGCTGGATGGAACCAATTTCCCATTGTGGAAGAAGCAGATTTGGAACATGTTGGTACAAAAGAAGCAGATAAAACCTATAAAGCTCAAGGGGATAAAACCAGAAGATATGGACGAAGATGAATGGAGCGAAATGGATGAATTGGCACTTTCTACCATTATGCTGACTTTGGCAGAAAGCGTTTACTTCAATGTAGCAGACGAGATGTTGGCTTATGAAGCATGGACAAAGCTGAGTGATCTTTATGAGAACCAGAGTGCAGCTTCACAGGTATACTGGCTTAAGAAGCTTGTTGACTTGAAGATGAAAGAAGGGACACCTATGTCCAATCATCTGAATGAATTCAACACCATCTACAGTTAGTTGTCAGCTCAAGGTGTCAAGTTTGATGAACATGTTAGAGCTCTGTTCTTGTTGATCACATTGCCGAAAAGTTGGGACACTTTTCGCACAGCTTTGAGTAATTCTGCACCTCCAGATGGTTTGACCATAGCAGGTGTAGAAGGCAGTCTACTTTACTGAAGAAACCAACAGAAAGACAATGCACAAAGGCAAAGGAACAACCTTAGTTGTCAGGGGAAGGACCAAAGAAAAGTACAAAGGTGGAAAGAGGGATCAGTCTCGTAGCAAGTCCCGCAATGCTAAAGGCAAGAGTGACATAGAATGCTACCATTGTGGCAAGAAGGGTCACATGAAAAGATACTGCAAAGAATGGAAAGCAAAAAAAGGCAAAGAGAAAGCAGAAGACCATGGTGAGAAGAACAAGTCCTCAGTGAAGATTCAAGAAATAAATGTGACAAACACTGTTGCAGAGGATGACATTCTAGTGTCAGGAGATATCTACTTCTTGAAAATACAATGGACTCAGCTCTTCTTACAGCATCTGATGGAAATGCACTGAGTGACTGTATTATAGACTCAGGGGCATCACTTCATGTGTCTCCAAACAAGGAGTGGTTTACCTCTTATGTGACCACTAAAGATCATGTTCGGCTAGGCAATGGGCAGACATGTGAGATCTTAGTTGTTGGAGATGTTCAATTGAAGTTTCCGAATGGCTCTTCTTTCACGCTGAAGAATGTGAGACATGTTCCCGCAATTACAAAGAGCTTGATCAGCACAGGTTTACTTGATGATGTTGGCTACGTCACCACTTTTGGACAGAACATGTGGAAGATATCCAAGGGTTCTATGACAGTAGCACATGGAGTAAAGTCTGGCGGACTTTATATGATTTATGTATCAAATGTCTCTAAAAATGTAATCAATGTAACCGAGCAGCCGAACGTTTCTTTGTGGCATAGCCGGTTAGGACATATGTCCAAGAAGGGAATGGAAATCTTGTCTCGTTCTGGTTATTTGCCTGGCTTGTCATTTAATGATTTTGAATTCTGTGAACATTGTCTGTATGGTAAGCAAACACAGCAGCCACATAAGCATAGAAGTAGTAGAAGAGATACACAGTTGGCACTTGTTCATAGTGATTTGTGTGGACCTATGCCTAACCTATCTCTAGGGGGAGCTTCTTACTTTATGACATTTATAGATGATTACTTGAGGAAAGTATGGGTTTACTTTCTCAAGCACAAGGATGAAGCGTTTAGTGTTTTCAAAACGTTTGTGACACTTGTGGAGAATCAGAGTGGCAAGAACCTTAAATGCTTACGCACTAACAATGGTGGAGAGTATGTTTCAAAGGCCTTTCAGGACTTTTGTGAATCAAAAGGTATAAAACGTGGACTTACTGCTCCTTACAATCCTCCTCAAAATGATGTTGCTGAGAGGATGAATAGGACCATACAACAGCAGGTCAGAAGTATGTTGTCTAATGCACAACTACCAAATGGGTTTTGGGCCGAAGCTGTATCAACAGTTGTTCATCTTATAAATATATCTCCTAGCAAGGTTTTGCAGAAGGATTCAGTGGGAGAGATGGTATGGTCAGGCAAAATGCCCTCATACAAGCATCTCAGAGTCTTTTGCTGTGAGGCATATACTCATGTTCCAAAGGAATTTAGGAACAAACTTGAGCCAAAGAGTAGAAAGTGCATCTTTCTAGGCTATGGTAATTCTGGTGAGATGGGGTACAAACTTTGGGATCCCGAATCCAAAAAAGTTATCTGCAGCAATGATGTTCACTTTAATGAAGCCAAATATCATTCTGAACCAGAGAGGGTTGAGGAGATTAGAAGAGTTGTCTTCCAAGAAGATGGACCTGCACGTGCAAGACAAAATGTCAGGGCTCAAGAGGAGCAAGGACAGGATAGAGTGGAACCACAGGTTGTGGCTGAGCCTGAGCCACCTATTGTGCATAGATCTGGACATATCACGCGACCACCTGATAGGTTTGTTCCATCTATGAACTATGTCATGTTGACTGATTGCAATGAGCCTTCATGTTACAAGGAAGCGATGCAAATGAAGCACTCCGGGAATTGGCAATTGGCCATGCAGTTAGAGATGACAGCTCTGCATAAAAACCAGACATGGAAGCTAGTTAAATTACCACTGGGCAAAAAGGCTCTACCTTGTAAATGGGTTTATAGGTATAAGATCACCGCTCATGATAGTCAGCCAAAGTACAAAGCAAGGCTTATTGCCAAGGGCTTTAAGCAAGAAGAAGGCATTGACTTTGATGAAGTCTTCTCTCCGGTGGTCAAGATGAATACATTGAGATTCTTTCTTGCATTTGTTTCCATATTAGATTTGGTGTTGCACCAAATGGATGTCAAGACAGCGTTCTTGCATGGTGATTTAGATGTGGAAATTTACATGCAGCAGCCAGAAGGGTTTGTTGAGAAAGGCAAGGACGATTTGGTATGCCAGTTTTGTTAAAGAGTCTTTATGGCTTAAAACAATCACCGAGGGCATGGTACCATAAGTTCCACAAGTTTATGCTTTCTCAAGGCTACAAACGTAGTGAGTTCGATCACTGTCTATATACAAAGAAGGCTAAGGATGGCAGTTGGCTGATCCTTATTTTGTATGTGGATGACATGTTGATTGCTGGCAAGCACTTGGAAGAAATTTCAGCTTTGAAGTCAAAGATGGAAAAATCGTTTGACATGAAAGACATGGGTGAGGCAAGTCATATACTTGGTATGCGCATTGAGAGAGACAGATCAAAGAAGTTGATTTGGTTATCTCAAACAGAGTATATTGACAAGGTTTTGCAACGTTTCAATATGGAGAAGGGAAAGGCATTGAGTGTTCCATTGCCACCATATGTGAAACTTAGCAAACAAGATTGTCCTGTTTCTGAGGAAGAACAGGATGAAATGTGTCATAATAATCAATATCTAATTCTCCTAAATGATTTTCTCATATTAAACTGATCATTTAATGTGGGGAAGTGCCAAGGGAGAAAAAGCTAGAATATTGGTTAAGTTAGCAGACCGGCCACAGTAGGGATCCAAAGGAGGGAAAATAGGGATCCAAAGGGGGGGCCATCTGCAAAAGAGCCATGTGAAACAACGGGCTAAAAAGACCCTAAGGTTCAGCCCATTAAGACTTCCAAAATGCTAAGGTTCCAAAATTCAAAGGTTGTGTCCAAAGGTCAACCTTAGGGAAAATTGGATGCTTAGTGTGTGCCCAAAAAGTCTTTCTACATCCCTACATGGGAGGGGGCGAGCCCCAAAGCTAGGGGATGAAAGAGAAAGCCACACACACACACACAGGCTCCCTTTACACAAAGGGAATGAGGGACACATGTCAGCTCCCTAGGCCAGATGCCCACAAGGTATGCCCAATTCCTATTGGAAGACCCTTGAAGTGGACCAATGAGAATTAGGCTAGAGTAAATCTAGTTTAATTAATTTAAAAACATTTAATAAAAGAAACCAATAAGAATTAAGTGTCCTAGAAGACTATTGGGCAGTCTCCCAAGGGGTCCAATGAGCATTCAGGAGCCCCATGGCTTGCCTGATTCCTATTGGCCAGGAGGCAAAGGGGTCCAATGAGAGTTTAGTTTAATTATTTAATTATCTAAAGCTCTCACAAAAGGGGAAAGGGGGACACATGTCAGAAGGCTATCACTTATGCTGCTTAATCCCTATTGGCTTGACCTGGGGAGGTCCAATGAGGCAAAAGCCAGACTAACTTAGCAGCTAGGGCTCGCCCAAGAGAGAGAGGGGGCTGATTTTTGCTTGGCATTGACACACACACTCTCACACTTGACCATGTGTGAAGGGAAAATACTCTATCTCCTCCCAAGCTTTAATGGAGAGCTCATCACCTACTCCAAGCTTGTGAGATAGAAGCCTACATCAACACTCTCTTGGCATGTGGATGCAAATCCAACCAAGAGCCAAGCTTCAATGCATGCTCATCTTCTCTACCAAGCTAATTACTAAGCTAAGCTATGCTAATATGAGTGATTATGTGAGGAGATGTACTTCTTTCTCGTAAGATACTTCTTTTTCCTCTCAATCTACTCTCATACCCTGCTAGCTCTCACCATCTTCGAAGGTGTGTGAGGTCTTGGGTCTGAGAACGGGGATAATTCAAGTTGTGTTTGATTAAGTGTTTTGCTTGGTGTATGAAGCTTCCATCTTCATTGCACTAGCTCGTCTTGAAGGAACACAAAGAATTGTATTGTACAATGTCTCTCTTGATGGGAGAAACCATAATACAAAGCCTTTTGGAGGGGGGACCGGCTCCATGCAAATCCGGTCCTCAACTGTTGTCAATAGCTTAATTGCTCTCTCTTTTGAAAGTATTGTCAATGCTATCTAACTAGGTGTTATGCTTTTTGTTGCTCTCTCCACCCAAGCACTCTTGTAATTCTCATTAGGAATCAACTCTAATGAAATGCTCACTATGTTCATGCTAATTTCCGCTACACATAAGATTTTAGGCCATTAAATGTT
This sequence comes from Adiantum capillus-veneris, assembly GCF_014529385.1. Classification (NCBI taxonomy): domain Eukaryota; kingdom Viridiplantae; phylum Streptophyta; class Polypodiopsida; order Polypodiales; family Pteridaceae; genus Adiantum; species Adiantum capillus-veneris. Next base: position 36,483,994 of record NC_140931.1, on the reverse strand, counting down.
ACAAAATGGATAAGATTCCATATGCGTCTGTAGTGGGTAGTTTGATGTATGCAATGATTGCTACTCGCCCAGACATTGCATTTGCAGTGGGAGTAGTAAGTCGATACATGTCAAACCCAAGCAAGAAACATTGGGAGGCAGTGAAAGGAATATTGAGATACCTGAAAGCTACAAAGAGTATGCGTATATGCTATGGGAGTCAGGAGCTAAGTGGAAAGGGTTTTACAGACTCAAATTATGCAGGTGACTTAGACAAGCGAAGGTCTACATCTGGGTATGTCTTTACATTGGCTGGTGGAGCAGTATCATGGCGTTCTAGATTACAAGATTGTGTTACTCAGTCTACTACAAAGGCTGAATATGTTGTAGCATCAGAGGCATGCAAAGAATCAATTTGGCTTAATCGACTAGTAACAGATTTGGGAATCAAAGAAGAGATGCCTGTGTTATATTGTGATAGTCAGAGTGCTATACAATTGGCTCGCAATCCAGTTTATCACTCAAAGACAAAGCATGTGGATGTGAAGTATCATTTCATCAAGGAAATGCTCGAGGATAAGCAAATTCAGCTTGTCAAAGTTCGCACCACAAAAAATCCTGCTGATCTACTTACAAAAGGACTTCCCTCAGAGAGATTTGCGCATTTTCGCAAGCAGTTAGGTGTAGGGTAGTACATCACTTCTCTACATCTCTTGTATATTAGCTTGTATAGTAGCTTCTCTCACACTTAAAGTACCACATTGGACTTTAAGTGGGAGGTTGTTGGGGTATAAAGCCCAATGTGGTCGCCCAGGTAAGTGGGCGGGCCGCCAGGTATATACACATATTCTTTTGTAAAAACCTAATAAGAACTCACTATGCTCTACACATTACAGTAGAGTGAGTTCACCATATCGTTGTGCTCTTCTTCTCGCACTCTCTCTCGCGTCGCACTTCCGCTCGTACTCCTTCACATGACCCTTTTGGGTTTTTAAACCTCTCCTTAGGCCTTCCTCTTGTTTCCACTGACAGTGCAACACTTGATGATTCTCCCGTGCTTCTCCTTTGCATTTCCTTGCTTAAGAGAACACCCACCACATCATCAAACTTAAGAGTATTTTGTGCCAGAGATAGAATTACTTACAAGCATCACAAGACTGTCCCAACTATCTGGTAGAGACGATAGTATAAGGAGAGCTAGCACTTCGTCATCATCGAAATTGATTTTCACCAATCGAAGTTGATTTATGTTGGTGTTAAAGTCATTTAGGTGTTCTGCAACTGAACCATTCTTTGCTATCTTTAGATTGAGCAAACGCTTCATGAGAAATACCGGATTGGATGTCGATGGTTTCTCGTAGAGGTCGTCAAGTGACTTCATCAAGTCCTTCGTGGTCTTCATCTCCAAAACGTTGAAGGCCACCGTTGAACCCAAGCTTATCCAGATTGTTCCTTATGCATTTCGGTCAAGGACAATCCATGCTTCATCTGCCATTGTTGCGGGCTTATTTGCAAGACTGCTTAGTGGCAAACAAAGGTCCTTCTAGTAGAGATAGTCTTCAATCTCCATCTTCCAATGTTGGTAGTTCTTGCCGTTGAACTTCTCGATCTTGAGCTTCCCTTCCTCCGTCATTACTCTCACTCAACTCAATGAATCCTTTCCTTAAGATACTTCAGCTACGAGAAAACCTTGCTCTGATACCAACTGCTAGGAAATATGATGTAGCTAAGTAGATAATTGAGTAGTTTACTTAATGGAGAGAGATAATTTTCACACATGAGAGATTATAGAGTAGAGAGAGAGAGAGAGAGAGAGAGAGAGACGTGATTCACCCAATGTGGGCTACGTCCATGGGAAAGCAGCCACTCAATGGCTTTATTACTTCAAAACAAGAGGTAGATTACAAAGGGATTATACCCTTTCCCGCCTTGCTTCACTCTCACCACCTCACATCAACTTCACAATGCACCACAATGCTTCACAATCCATTTGTGTGAGTAGAAGAGGCCTCCTTTTATAGGCCAAAGGGGCTGCCCTCTCTCATGAGAGGCAGACGTGTGTAGCCGCCCTTGTGTTGACAAGTCCCGACTTGGACTCTCCAATGCGCCCATTTGTGGCCGCCCTTGAGAAGACAAGTTAGTCTTGAAATCGGTCACCAGAAATTGAATTCGACCATTGACTTTCGGCCATCGGCCATTAACTACCGTCCATCGGCCAACCGATTGGCCGTTTTTTGACCACTTTCTGGCCACCGTCCGACCATAATATTTCGACAAAAAGGAATATTTCAGCGTGAAAATTTGGTTTTCGGTGAGTGATTTTTCTTCACGCACGAGGCTTCTCCTCATAACGGGGCCTTACAAATGTGCTTTTTTAATACATAAAAATTCAAGGGGTAAATCGGGCTCCATACTTAAGAGTGTGTGTGTAATCGGTTTTCTCCTCTCAAGTCGATACTCAAGCCTACTATTAATTCCCTACAATAGACCAATGCCAAGGTGCTCGATTGGCTTGGCATGCACTCCTTGCCCGACTCAATTGCTTGCACCTCGATTGCCTGTTGTGCCTTGTTCTGCTCATGGTTAGGCCTGATTCACCTTGCTCTACTTAGCTTTTCTTGCAAATCCAAAGCTTTGCTTGCTTTCTCGAGTTGCTTACTGCATTCGATTCTGAGATTCCCTTCTAAGATCTCCCTTAGTCTCGACCCGATTTGCTATAGAACCTGCTCTCTTGTAGAGCTTGCCAAAGCTCTCCAAGTTTCCAAGCTCGGGGTGGGGCTTCACGCGAGTAGGGGGCGGGAGATGCCGGGGCTTGGGACCTGTGCTCCTGGATGGAAGCAGAGTGTGCAAGAGAGGGAAGTAGAGAAGGGAAGGGGATGGGGAGAAGACCCTATGTTGGTGGAGCATGTGAGAGTCAACTCTCTCACTCTCCTTATTGTCAATATAACCAAAGAATGAGTAAAGTGGGCGGGCGCCCACAACCCAGCCACGGGGCTGAAACCCAACAAACTCGTCAAATTGTTGGATGCCGAAGACATACCACCGATCTAATCTTGCACGATATGCAGAAAAGACATTATGTTGAAATGTATATGCCAAAACATTAGGATGCAAGAGGGTCCATATGTCCAACATCCGTGTACATGCAACGAGGTCTGTCCAGGCCTGCAACTCTATGCTTAGCATGTGTGAATGTCCTGTGGTATTGTCAGATAAAGCCGCCACATTGTTAAAATCACCACAAAGCAGCGCATTAGAAAGCTATGGATAAGAAGATAACTCGCGCTACAAAACAACTCGTTGTCCCGAAGTCATATACGCATAAACACAACCAAATTCATAGATCTAGCCATTGATCATGCATTGGACCACAATCCAATGACTTGCCGGATCATTATGTGCAAGAACTGACTGCAACTCATGCCTAATCATAATCAGAATACCCAAAAATCCCAACAAACCAGCATAACTTATCCAATATCCCACAAAATACGAGCATTGTCCAACATATTTATGTTGATTATGTTCTTGCAAAACCACAATGTTTGCCTTACATGTATGTACATAGTGCTAGGTTAATCTCCACTCATCAAGGTTGCATAACCCACGCACATTATATGAAATGAATTTCACATAACTATGCATTCAAGAGATATGTACAGAGGCAAAGTAAGGAAGGAGCTAAGTTGACGTTCCCATAAGCACATCAACATCACTAGCCCGTGACTCAACCACAATATTCTACATGCCTGTCTCAAAGGCAACAAAGCATGCAGGCACTTGAGAAGTCCCATGAACCACTGCATCCCTATAAGAGTGCACCACTTTATTCCATACATCCGCAAGAGTGCGATTGTCATTACAAGGAAGTGATTTTTGCCCCACAAATTTTACTTCAGGAGGTACATAATTGCGAGAAGAAAGCTGCGATCGCATCTTAACAGTCTTCTTGGGGGTTACCCAAGGAGATCCTCCCACCGGATCCACATTTTTTCCCTTATTTTTGGTTTCAAGAGTAGATACAGACTTTTCTTTACCCGGAGGATTTGGGAAAGCAGCAGGTTTAACTTTGTCTTTATCCATAGGTAAGGTATTAGGCAACATAGAAGCCGTAACAACGACAGATTTGGGATTAGAGACTTCTCTATCATTAGAAACCGCAAGCTGAGGGACAATTGAATTAGGGGGTTGCAAAATAGGCTCAGTACATTCAGATTGCATATGTCCAAATTTGCCACATCAAAAACATGAACTTGCAAATTTTCCCCATTTGAGCTTGAAAGGGCGTTTCCCAATAGTGGGTCCCCCAAATTGATAGTAATACCGGTAACATCTGTGTCCCAAAGCACACAAAAGCGATTTGTATTGGCATCAAGCTTCGGAGGAAAAATCACTTCTCCCAAATGAGAGGCGAGCATTGGAAGAAAGTGGCGTGAAGTATGCAGAAAATCAAGGATTTCCACCCATACCGGGCACTTATGACGGATTAAGCTTTGATAGTCTTTGGTAAGTGCCACGTCAATACATGCATCATCTGAGCACCAAAAAACAAAGGAGACAACTCAAGCAACATATTACAAGCATCAGTGTCTGCTAACAGAACTTCATAGAATCCTCTGGCACCAAAGTAAACACCTCGAACCGCCTGACCTTTAAGGAGGAAGTCTACCCACTAACAAACGTCTTGCACATTGGGCATCTTGCCCGAGAAGAACAGAATAACTGCATTGGAAGCATATTGCACCACTGGGCCCATCAATGCTTGAACAAGAATGAGCACTTCAGTTGCGGGTTCTTGCCCATCCCAAGCATTCCGTGCACCTTCAAATCCTCTAACAAACAGGCTCAGATTTCATCCATTTCCGAAGTCTCAGGTGCCATCTATTTTTTGCATTTGTATGAGCTAATAAAGGGTTCACCAAAATCGAACATATGCTGAGAACTTAGCGTTTATGTACTGCTTACTACTCAAAGCCAAAGAAACAAATTTTTGTACAATGTGCACATCACTGCATTAAAAAAAACCTCCTGTGCACAAGACTGCTTACTGAAAATAATATGTGACCAAGCTGGAGAAATTAACAAACACTCTCTATCCCACACGTGAAGAACAAACCTGAACAGAATGCGAGATGTACAGAGAACAAAGGCTGACTACACAGAGAAAGACTGCTACACCGAGGGCTTATAACTGCAAGGAGACTACGCAGGGACTCAAGGCAGGTAGTTCGTGTAGGTCTCCCAAAGCTGAGGGCGCGCACAGGCTGCAAATGCAAGTGTTGATATCAAGGTTTGCTCGTGCTAGGGTTCGCAGTAGGACAGTGCACAAAGCAATTGAACGTGCAGCAGGACTGCGTGCAGTGGTCGTCATGCTAGGGTTGCAGGCACGAGCAAATCGCATCAGTACTCTCACTGTCTCCACACACTCTCTCTCTCTCTCTCTCTCTCTCTCTCTCACACACACACACACACACACACACACACACACACACACACACACACACACACACACACACACACACATGCATGCATGCATGCATGTATACACATATATACACACAAATTTTTGAGTTCTAGATTTGTCGGATAGATGTTTGGGATCTCTCTCAATGAATAAGAAGTCTAGATGTAACTATAATAATCTTTGAATATAGTAGATTTGCCCACAGGGAGATAAAGATTGATGGAAGGAGATAGAAAGGGTAATCAAGGGCTTAAACACCGATGTGTGTGGATGTGCATGTGTGTGTGTGTGTGTGTGTGTGTGTGTGTGTGTGTGTGAGAGAGAGAGAGAGAGAGAGAGAGAGAGAGAGGTTTTAATGTCATAGAAACACATCAAGAGACTTCAAAGCTCTATCTATTAGGTCTTGAACTTAAGATTGATATTTAAGAGGGAACTGTGATCCACACTTAAAGGTTATTATAGTTTTCTTTTCTTATTCACTAAGAGAGGTCCCAAAGATTTATTCGATGAGTATTGAATTCAAAACTGTGTGTGCGCGCGCGCGCGAGAGAGAGAGAGAGAGAGAGAGAGAGAGAGAGAGAGAGAGAGAGAGAGAGAGAGAGAGAGAGAAGAAGAAGAAGAAGAGATTTTATTGTCACACTAGGTTGGTAATGGGACACTTTTATGTCCTGTTAAGTGTCCATTTTGCTTGAATTATGTCAAGAGTTTCAAAATGTATTTTGAGGTGCTATTTATCTAGAAAGTTGACTCATGAGCTGAAAAAAACTTGACATTTTTTTGGAATATCAATTCCATCTTTAACCTTGTCCTTGCACAACATTTTGCAACCTAAATTGTGTGAAAAAACGGGTCCTGTTTTTGGCTTTTTTCAACTTTTTGCAACTATACCACTCTAGAGCTCATGTTTTGTGAGGTCTATAATGCTAGAGAACTATCTTTAGTAGTCCTCAACATGTCCTGATGCTTTGAGGGAGAAATAAAAGTTAATGCTGTAAGTTATGACCAAATTATAACTAGAGTGCTTCGTTAGCCGCATTTGTATTGAATTGAAGCGTTAAGAAAAGCTTGCAAATCTATATCTATCTATACAATTATAATGGGGGAAGGGATTCCGGCCCCTTCCCCCGGACACGTGTTAGCACAAGGTTCATCCGGCAAATCTCAGACGAGTGTACCCTGCGTAAGGTGACAGAAGGCGAGAGCCATCACACAGAGTGTGATAGAGAGATAGAGAGAGAGAGAGAGAGCGCCTAGAGGGATGTCGATTGCACCTCTGACGGCAGTTCAGACCATTGTACCATGTGCAAGGTGACACGCGAGAGCAGTCACACAATACATGCGGGGGAGAGAGAGAGAGAGAGAGAGAGAGAGAGAGAGAGAGAGAGAGAGAGAGAGAGAGAGAGAGAGAGAGAGAGAGAGAGAGAGAGAGAGAGAGAGAGAGAGAGAGAGAGAGAGAGAGAGGTGCTGAGGTGCATTGCTTCTCAACTAACTGATCCGCACCATGGATTCTGACCTCCAGGTCTTCTCAGAAATCCACGTTCTAAAAAACTTCATAAATTAAGAGAGAGGGTCTTTCTTATTAAGGTCTTTTCCAAATCTTATTAGGCCTAGATACACAGCCATCGAAACACTTACAAAGTTATAATAGCAACCCAATTTGGAGAGGATCGCAACTAGCATCTTACTCACATTGTAGGCATGTGGCATTACACAACAACACAACATGCTCATATGGGCGAAAGAATTCATGATGATATTGTTAGACTCAGGTTGTTGAAAGAAAACATCGTGCTTAACACCGACTTGGTCGACATGTATCAATAAATGTGGTGCAGTTCATAAAGCACAAAAAGTGCGTGAGGAGCCTCCTGACCGAGATGTCGTCTCTTGGAATCTATACATTTATAATGGGGGAAGGGTTTTGGGCCCCTCCCCCCGGACACGTGCTAGCACAAGGTTCATCTGGCAAATCTCAGACGAGTGTACCCTGCGTAAGGTGACAGAAGGCGAGAGCCATCACACAGAGTGTGATAGAGAGATAGAGAGAGAGAGAGAGCACCTAGAGGGATGTTGATTGCACCTCTGACGGCAGTTCAGACCATTGTACCATGTGCAAGGTGACACACACGAGAGCAGTCACACAATACATGCGGGAGAGAGAGAGAGAGAGAGAGAGAGAGAGAGAGAGAGAGAGAGAGAGAGAGAGAGAGAGAGAGAGAGAGAGAGAGAGAGAGAGAGAGAGGTGCATTGCTTCTCAACTAACTGATCCGCACCACGGATTCGGACCTCCAGGTCTTCTCTGAAATCCACGTTGTAAAAAACTTCATAAATTAAGAGAGAGGGTCTTTCTTATTAAGGTCTTTTCCAAATCTTATCAGGCCTAGATACACAGCCATCGAAATACTTACAAAGTTCTAATAGCAACCCAATTTGGAGAGGATCACAACTAGCATCTTATTGCAGGCATGTGGCATTACACAACAACACAACATGCTCATATGGGCGAACTAGAGTGTAGTGTTAGCTATGTTCCATCGAATTGAGATCGAACAAAATATTGGAAACTGAGAGAGAGAGAGAGAGAAGAGAGAGAGATTTCATGAAAGAGTGTTAGATTTTCTTACCTGAGAGTGTTTGGGATACCGATCGCCGTGGTGTAGTTGTGTACCCCCGCATAAGTTGGTTACCGATCGTAGTGCTTCAGAGGGGTACCTCGCCAAAAAACCACAAGGAGTGTTAAGAGTTTTGTCAAGCTCAATGTTGATGATCATACAAGATGTCAATGTTATTAATTTTTTGTTGTTCCATTTTTATGTTTTTAAAAAAAAGAAAACATGCAAGTCTCCTTGCATGGGGGAGTTTGCAGAGTCCTCCCCAATTTTTATAATACGTGGGAACGTGCCATTCCCACGACAGCGTGTAATTTTCAGTGTGTTCATTAACTGCATTCTGAGTTTCAAAAATCAGAAAATAATAATGCTTACTCACCGCGCGATTGAATGTCTATCGCCAATGGACTTCCTTGTATCAACGATGTTGGGCATCTCCTACACTTAACCCGCTGCTACAAGAGACGACATCTTTGGGAGGATACCCTTCAAGAATATTTTGTGCTATTGTGAGAACACCACATTTGTATACATATCGATCAAACCACCACCAAGCATGAAATCGTACTCCCAACAAACGTTGACTAGCGATCATATCATGGATTCTAATATCTATGGCTGTGCACGTCATTGCATGTGCTGACCCGCATGCATTCTAGATTCCTGTGTAGGTGTAGTTGATTGCATCTGGATAGAGACTCTTCCTGCGATCTGTTTTGCACAACCTGTAAATCAATCCATTTCAAGAGGCGACATTCCAGAAACGAAACTCCTCAAGCACTTTTTTTGCCCATATCAGCTTCTTGCGTGGAGCTACATGCCTTCATGGATGTGTACGTGATTGCATTTGAAGAGAGGCCCTCGCTTTGCAACATAGTGTCATGCCGTTTAATAACATAGTATTTTGCGAACACGCATGGGTGACCTCACCAATAAATTGTTCGCCATCAGTGACTGGCAGGTTTTCCTTTGACTTATTTATCATGGGTGACGGTTCTCTTGTGAAGTTTTACAAGCGCGTAACCTTTGACACTGAAACAGTTCAGAGCTTCCTTTCCAGGTCCATGCTAACAGTACTATGCAGTCAACGTGTTCCAATAGAGGACATCTCAGAGAGAATGCCCGCATGGTCTGTTTGTGTTTTTGTAACGGTACAACTAGAGAGAGAGTCTTTATTGTCAAGATAGCCTTTAAGACCAAAGCGTAGGTGATTTCATCTGGAGAGATGCCCTCACTTTGTATCAGCTTTTTGTGTATCCTTCACTTCAACCGATAGCATCAACAAAAGAATGTGTTGAATGGGCCAGCAAAGGCAATGAATTTTGGTGATTCGACTACATATCAGACCAATTGATCATCGATTGCAATCTGATATCTTCTGCTTCAGTAGCATTAGTAGAACATACCTCTGCCATGGGTTGATCGCACGAAATATCTGAGCTTTGGAAGTGCTCATCACGTCGGCAAGCATTCGAAGTACTCTCTAGCTTGATGATCTGTGAAATATTACCAGGGTTTGAAAGATCTTCGACACTTCTTTCTGGTGCTATGGCTGCAACTTGCGAACTGCTTACTTCTGGAACCTGCGAACTACTTGTGGAGAAGATCGAATCGAACTGCTTGTGGAGAAGATGGAAGTGCTCTTGGGAGCAACGTTGCTTACTGCTAGGAACGTGCGAACTGCTTGTGGAGAAGATCGAATTTCTCTTGAGAGCAACACAGAATGCGTTTTCTATTTTATTTGCTTGGTGACGGCGTAGTTTTTTCTATTGTGGCTTTTCAGCGCTGGGCTTTTGATGGCGTAGTTTTTTTTAGAGCTTCTAAGCGATGGAGCCACGTGGAGTTATGACAGGCGAAGGGTTCTTGTTGTATCGTGTGGCCCGCCCAAAACCCTGCGTATATAATATAACAGAGCCAAGAATTTTCCCTCCTCACATCAGCCAAAGCCAAACCCTTCACTGCCTTCATGAATTGCAAGTAGCAATCGTTCTTGCAGCTGATCCTTTGAAGAGTACTCTGGAAGGTCAAGCTGATTGAAACATGTATGTGCCGATGGAAGCCTCTCAGGAGCTCCATAAGCCTTGTGAATTTGGAACCTTTGGGGTCCTGAGATGCCTTGCAATGCTTGAAAACCCTCAAGAGGAACCTTTGAAGTGCCAGTTATAAACTGCATTAGGCGGGCCATGTCCTCCTTGTTAAATTGGTGCACGAACTCCTAGAACCATTGCACAACAGGAGATGCAGCCGTGTAACCAGTATATTTTGTATTTGCCTTGAGGTCTTCCAAGTCTATCTCTGGAAGACCACTTATAAGGAGCTCAAGTTCCTTGTCGTTAGAAATTGAAATAAGCTCCCGAGACACGTGCTTATAGAAAGATCGAGTAAAATACACATCAAGAAGCTGCCCGTCAAACAGAGCCTTGGCAATTACACGGCCTACAAACTTGAAGTAGGAAAGATGCTCCGTCTAATACACAGAATTGGGATTTGGCTGAAAAGAAGACTCGTTTCCAACGGTAGTGAAGAGCAATGCACCCTTGTCAAAAATTACTCTGGACAAAAGCTGGTACCACTCTCTTGTTAGCCCACCAGCATCAATGCCTTCCTCTCCTTGAAATTGTACAGTCAAATGGCCCTTGAGTTCATCAGGTGTTCTCATTCTCAACTGATTATATGAATCTTCTGATACCTAAGCTCTCCGGACTGATATCCTTAGAGGAGAATAGTGCTGTTGCTCGTGTTGCTGCCTGATTCGAGATTTGAAATATGCTCTCTTGTTGTCAAAATCTATAAGCCTAGGGGTTTTCAGAAGAAGAGAGAGAGACTTTTCTAGCAACCCAGGATTCATTCTCACAAATGCATTTAGCAGCCGCCTGTGCTTGTCAGCAAAACGAAAGAATGTGAGTCCCTTCTCGTCAGACTTTCGTAGCTGCATAGATCTAGACTCGGCTAGAGAAGCAGAGCTTGCTGTCTCCCCGATCTCACAAGCAGTTGTACTGCCAAGCTTCTGTAAACCTGGAGAAGCAGGGGCTGTCCTCAACTTGTCACATAAGACAAAAAAACCTTCAATGAAAGGTAAGACTCTTTGTGCTCTTGGTGAGAGAGATGGCATGACTGCAGTGTTACTCAAAGCCGCAGACTGGCTGTCAGAAGAGGAAGCACATCGGCGCTGTTTACTTCGTTTTTTTAGAGCTTTTGAGCGATGGAGGCCGTGCTGAGCTGGACAGAGTCCGCCTCGCCAAGAGCTTGAAGTTCATTAACAACAGCCCCACAAAGGTTTTTAGCAGCATTGGTGCGGAGTCAGTGCGATGCGAGGGTCTGACGGCGGCCATACTGACGACGCTGTTTTTATTGTTTTTTTTAGAGCTTGCTGACGGCACTGTTTTTTTAAAGCTTTTGAGCGAGACGCTTTTAGCTTTAGAGCGAGACGTGCAAGTGTTTTTTTTAGAGCTGCGCTGGAGCCACGTGGGCTGTTGAGGGGCCAAGGAGTGGAAAATGCCCACTTCGCTAACGCAGTAAAAATTGTCAAATCCTGTTTTTTAGCCAAATTTAGCTCTTTTATGATTTTTTTGGTGGCTTTCATGATATCCAAATGTAGTTTTGATTTGCTATGTGGCATATTGTAACATAAAGCTAATATTTCTTGAGTTTTGGGGCACCTAATACCCTATTTTTCATAGTACACAACGATGGTTGATTTTGTCAATTATAGAAGAAAACAAAACATTCTAGTATATCAAGTATAGCTTTCTCAATATTGCTATTTTCTTGTGAGACGACTATATGAATTTTATAGGTAGTAACCATATCTAGTCATAAGGATCAAATTTGGGTAGATATTGAATAGTTTCTATAGATCATAATGTTGAACCCAGTTTTTTCATGTTTGCTGTATTTAGCACTTTATTTTTGTCCCCAAGATTCCCCTTGGTAAGAGATGTATCATGCTTTTGATATGTTCCATGGCTCCTTATGAATCTAAAGGCCAATAAGGAACTAAGAAAATATGCATACATTATTCGTATTGAGCATGGCTATAGAAACTTTGATGATAGGTACACAGAATGGTAAATATTCAACTTTTTTGTACCTATTTCTTTTGGCAAAACAAAAAATAGTGAGTGAGAAGCAATCATATTTTCTGATCACCAACCCATTGAAGTTAACTACGGAATTTATCTCAAGTCCTACAAAAATCCCTAATCTTATTTTTATGCAACAAAACGTAAGAAATGACTGTTTTGATGAAAATGTACTCGTCCATAAACTTTGGAGGCTTGGTGTGACCAAAAGATGAGAAATTTTACAAGTTTCTTATTTTTTTCATGTGTACTAGACCTTGAACTATAACCTCATGAAAGGATTTTACAAAATGAGTGGATCTACTATGGTTTTGAAGGTTTTTTTCAAAACCTTGAAAGGACACTTTTATGTCCTGTTAGGTTACCAACCTAGTGATAAGAACAATCCAAACATATATCAAAGATCTACTAGATGAGTCTTAATTTCAAGATCTAAAAAGAAAAAGAGGAAATTGCCATCTTCCTATCTTCTGGATTAATTCTAAGAACCGAAGTACACCCTCCTCGCTTGTGCAAACACACCCCTATAAATATGTGTATGTGTGTGACCCAATGGCCATGCTTCTCTTAACCGAAGCAACGCGCGGGTCCCACATAGGTTGAGTCTATACACGGCTACTAACTAAAGCTTGTAAATGACACTTTCTTCAATTCTAATCAATCAATCTACTTCCAATTATCTATTGGCTATGGTACAACTATGAATGCTACATTGGTTCACCCACCATAGCACTTGCAAAAGGATTCACGACGTCGTAGTGGCCTCCTATCTCTACTTTAAAAAGGTTTTGTCCATTTTTTGCCAATGCTATATGTATGCGCCCAATGATAGTGGTATGTGCCCAATGCTACTTATTCCTCACTTCAAAAACATTGCTTATGGTGTAACGGAGTGTCACATGGCATGCGCCCATGGACTCTTCTTTTGGAGTCTCCCAAAATTACTTGCGGAAGGAGAAAAACCCACTTCTTGAGACTTATTTTGACCATAGCCTTTGCACCCCGAAACCCGAACGAAGTCGCAAAAATCCCATAGAGCTTCCAAGACCCTCATCCACACTTGCACTACATTCAGACACATTTTGAAGAAAATCGAACAATTTCTAAGATTCCTTCCCAAGATTCTCTCATCCCCCCTCATCACTATGTTACATGGGGTCAATGAGAGGGATCTAAGGCCCAAATTTGAGAGTGCGAAGTGGCTTTGATCTCGGTTGTTCAATCTTTGGTGAACTAGGGTGAACTCGGGGGTGAACTAAGACTAAACTAAGGGTGGACTCGGAGCAAAAATGGCGCCCTGACTTTACCCCTAGTTCACTTGCCTCGCGGAGTGTGGATCGAACCCAAGACCTCTCGGTTGCCACATGAATGACCTACCACCACGCTAACGCGTGTCTGCCCATGTTGGCATGGCACATGATCACACACTAGTTTACCCGCCCCTAGTTCACCCTTAGTTCATTGCATGATCTGACGACTGAGATTAAAGCCGCCTCGCCCCCCCAAATTTGGGCGAGGCCCATGGGGGAACTCACAACTACCAGAAATCAACTCTAACCTTATGGCCCATGAGGGAACTAAATCAACTCTAACCTTATGGCCCATGGGGGAACTCATGGCTGCCAGAAATGTTGGTATTTGAAATTTGAACTTGGTACCTTTTGGTAGGTATACACATACCTGAACATAAATGTTGGTATTTGAACTTTGAACTTGGTACCTTTTGGTAGGTATACACATACCTGAACAAGATATGGCATGTAGATGGAAAACTAATTTTATTCCCTTAAGACAACAAAGTAATGATTGAAATGAGATGTGGATTTTTGGATTCTTTTGCGCATTAAGAAATGGCCCCTAGGAACAGAACATTCAACATGGTTGTTAACATACCGACACCCTTCCAAGCGGGTATAGCATTTCCTAGGGGAAAACCGTCGAGTTTCAAAGGCAGTTTAGTGAGGTGAGCGATAAGTTACCTACAGGAGGCTACTCCAAAGGGAAGACTAAAGCAAGTCCCGCAGTACCTAGGCCTCTGAACAGAGGTACTTGGTCGCTGTCACGCCCAAATCCAAGTGGCGAGTGGGTCTCTCAAGGGATTATCATGGCCCTAAGAGTGTAGATAACTATGAACTCTCGTAGTCCAAAGGAAACTAGTGACAAAAGCGTCTGCCTTCGGTTTTTGGGTGCATAGTCCTGGTCGTTCTTCTTGTATACTTTTTTGGTGTATGAGGGGAGCGGCCGGGTGTGCCCTACCCGACTCCAAAAACAAAAACCTGAACAGGGTATGACATGTAGATGGAAAACTAATTTTATTCTCTTAAGACAACAAAGTAATGATTGAAATGAGATGTGGATTTTTGGATTTTTTTTTTGCATTAAGAAATGGCCCCTAGGAACAGAACATTCAGCATGGTTGTTAACATTACTTCTCTAAGTTTATGTCTTCCTTTGTCGAAGGGGAACTCGCTTCTCATCCGATAGTGCCTATGTGGCACTAGCAAACGCCCCTGATTTAAAAGATCTCAAAGTTGTAAGGGCATCCACTAGTGCCACATAGGCAATAACCACTTGAAATTATCATGATCCACTCACTTCAATGCTAAGTAAGAGAGAGGGCTCCTAGAATTTAGATTCATAACACAAAGCAACAATTGGTCAAGATCTTGAAATGGCAACCCAACTAACCTTCTATTGATCGAATGAGTGCACTTCAACTGTCAATATGGTAAACAATTACAGAAACTAGTCTACATCGACCTTGCTTAGTGCACCACTGGCACTCTTTGCAATAATTCATAAAGACAATGGCAGTGGTATAAAAGGGACTTGCTCAATCTTTGCAGAACTCAACCATGTGTTTGTGACATCGACAAAACTCGGTGTTGCAAACTGCAAAATGTCAGAATCCTTCATCTTTTTCGACCAAGCAACCCGCTTGGAAGTGTCACTTCCAGGGCCATGGCACCTACAACCAAACCACAGGATGCAAGTAATAATACTGATTGCAAATAGAGAATAATAGAAAGAATTGTTTTTTTCCATTAGAAAAGAATCTTTACTGCCATATGTGCAAATTGATCAATCAGCACAAAATCTCCGTGCACACATGGAGGACTATCATACATATGCACTAAAGAGAATATACCTGTATTCATAATACTCAGCAGTCTTTTCATTCTCTGCATTACCCCAATTATTCCAACCCTCTGGCCTGATGCATGCATCCATGTAACTGTAGGCATAGATGACCCTTGCAAATGGAGCCCACGGTCTTCCCAAGTACATGTGAGGGCTGCTTGACCCTGTACCTGTGATTGTGCACCTGCAAAAACCACCGGCTCGCGACTTACCGCAAATATTAGACCCCATAAATGTTTGCTCCCAACACTGGCAGTTAGGGGAGGAGTTTGGACTTTATATGCTAAGATATCATCGATGATCCTAGCTTATGATATGATCTAGTATGCAAATATATCATCCAAAAATCCTAGCTTATAACATGATCTAGTATGCAAATATATCATAGATGATCCTAGCTTATGATATGATCCAGTATGCAAAGCACATAGCTTCTAATCACTCTGGCCATCATGGTATTACATGGGAGAAAACAAAAGCTCCGATACCTATGTTAAAAGCAACGGAATTGAGGGATAAGACAGAATCGATCGAACACACTATTACAATGCTTTGTGTTAATCTTGCATTAGTGAATGCAACTTCGCATTATTGATGGCTCTTTCCTTAAAATGAATAAAGACCTTGATGGAGAGGTAGACCTCTCAATGTAAATAGGCAGATCATACGAAGAAAAGCCCATTGAATGCGGTGCTGCTTGACAAAGCCCATACCACAGCACATATGCATCAACAAAGCCTTTCAAAACTGTCTGCTTAAAAGTATATGATCAATAGCCATTTTCCTCGACTCTTGCTGCTTGAGACATTCTCACAATTTCTCCTCATACTGAATGTTGTTTTTTGCATGATGGTGGACTTTGATGCCAGTTATATGAAATCTTTCAGAGAAAACTTGTCAAGAATCAAACCATACCTCAAGAACACATAACCAGTTGATTCATTGGCTTTTGTGCGCTGCTGTGCTGTGATATAGCCAGCTGCCTTGCAATGGATATGGCAGTGCTCCAGCAGCACTGTTGCATTGCCGAATATGAAGTCGACGCTGCCTTCGATGTAGCAATCTCGAATATAGATCCTACCATGGTGAAAGTAAGCAGTGTCCTAGAGTTCAACAAGTCAAATTAGTACACCTATGCTCATGAGCAGTTGACACTAATATGATATGGAGCTAGTTGTAGGCATACCTGCCAGCCTAGGAAGCGACAATCATAAAACGCAGAGCGATCTGCAGTTACTCTTATTGCAACAGCCTGGCCTGAACCCTGAAAATCCAAATGATCAATATAATCAATCAACTCAAGGATTGTACTTCGTGATTCCTTTAATGCCTAGAAAGTACATCACACCCATTCAGCCAATTGATCATGAAATCAACAGCATCAAAGAAATGAAGAGTACTTCCATGTGCTTGCTCATCTTTGTACATGCACAAACCAACTATACGAACAAAGACATAATACATATTAGTATCTCAGCCAGAAATTGAGCTAACAATATGTGCGCTCTATACTTATGGGTAGTCATGAGAAGCTCTATTTAAATGGAGTCCATGCGAGTGTGTCTTAAGCATGTGTGTCGCATGTATGAGTTCATAAAACCATATATATGAAATAAAAGCATATACGGACTGGAAATTAAGCATATTTTGTGAGCACGTTTGCCTGAAAGCATGCCCACATCCACATCAGTACCTTATATCCATATAGACATGAAATACTCTATGTAGCAAGACAATGCATGTATTCATGCCCTTTGTAAAGATGCATTGAAGGATTACCTTCGGAGCAACATTCTCAAAGGTGATGCCCTGGGCAATGAAGTCTTCGCCTTCTACAATCACAGTTCCTGAGCCAAACGTGCCAGTTCCGATGACAGACGATGGCTGTACACCATGCACATAACAAGAGCCGCAATCAGATTTTCTCGCAAAAAGCTCCCTCCCGAAGCTGAGACTTTTCTCACAATAAGCTCCCTCACAAAGCTCATGTAAATACCATAATTCCAAAAAGAGGAAATCCACTAGAGTTTACTTTTTGTTCTGTATGTCGGAGGGTGTGTTTAGGCTACAAACATGCGTGCATCCCACAGATACACAAGCGGATGTTTGGGAAAACTCATTTTCCTAACCATACACAATTCCTCTCTAGCTATGATTTTCCAAAGAGGAGATTTTAGCTGAGAATGGGACACTATTTTGGATATTTTACACTATTTTCCTTGGGTTTCACAAAGTGGGAATTTTACTTTTTGTGTTCGGGAAAAAATTCGTTTCCCAAACATACACAAATCCCTTTCCTTCTTTCCAAGGACAGGTTTTTGCATGATTTCAAGAAATTTACACTATTTTTTGCTAATTACAGACAACGTATTTCCTATTCTCCATGCTCTGAACCGGCATTTTCGAATTCCCAAGAGGGCGCTGAGACACATAGTTACGTTTTCTCTTGCTCTCAACCAGCATTATTGAGTCTCCAAGCGGCATAATATTTGTAAGCTGAGACAGTAGACATCACTTTTTCCTAACACTGACACAAACAAGGAATGCATGCAAATAAGTGCAGGGAAAAGGATCAATGCAGAGAATATAGTCATACCAGATGGTGTTTGATGCTGGTGGCAGTGTTAGACCATGTTAAGATTGTGCTCTCAGGGTGGTCACCAAGGAAGGTGATCATCTTCTTGTTTTTGGGAATGTAAACGGGCTGCTGGTAAGTACCGTGGGCTATGCGGATCACCACACGCTGCTTGTTGTTCGCTGGGACCTCATTCACTGCATCCTGCACCGTTTTGTAGTCCCCCGAGCCATCTTGGGCCACATTCAAAATCTTGGCTGCCATGTTTGCCTTGCAATCAGTCGCAGCTGTTTATAATCAGTAAGGGAAGCTCTCTCTCTCTCTCTCTCTCTCTCTCTCTCTCTCTCTCTCGCGCGCGCGCGCACACACACTGAAGTCTGACCCAGCAAACCCAAAAGACCAATCGTCAATAAATAACTGCGGAACACTACACAGTCTTTTTTCTCTCTCTCTCTCTCTCTCTCTCTCTCTCTCTCTCTCTCTAAACTGAGGAATCTTATAGGCCAGCATTGATAGAGGATCTCTCTCTCTCTCTCTCTCTCTCTCTCTCTCAGGGTGTGGCTCAAAGGGGATCTACGGCCCAAATTAGGGGGCGTGAAGCGGCTTAATCCCAACCGTCGGATCGTTAGTTGAACTAGGGGCTTTAGGGGTAAACCAGGGGCGAGTAAACTAGGGTGTGATTGTGTGCCATCATGCCCACATGGGCAACGATGCATGCTAGCGTGACCATAGAGCTTTTGTGTAACGATCGAGAGGTCTCCAATTCGACTCACATCCCACTTTGCGGATGAACGAGGGGTGAATTTTGGGTGTCATTTTTGTCTTTAGTTCACTGCCTAGTTCATCAGGCAATTGTGCAGAAGAGATAGTCGCTCTGCGCCCCCAAATTGGGGCCCTAGATCCCCCGACTTACCCCATGTGAGATAGTGATGAAGCTCTCTCTCTTCTCTCTCTCTCTCTCTCACACACACACACACACACTTTCTTCATTCAACAACTAAGATCGCGTGCACGCATATGATTCATGCCAATTTCATGTACATGAGTGTGCATTCACCACTAGTGTGAGGAAAATAATGACCATGGATATATGCCTATATGGCCCTTATCCCAACTTTCCACCAAAAGTCCAAACTCCACAACTTAGGGCTATGTCACATGAGGGCACTAGACACACCCAAAAAACAATGTCCAAGCACCCTGCACGAGTCACACAACAGTGTCAACGCAAGACACAACCCTCAGATACTCCCCCTTTAGGGCCTCTTTGATGTCATCCACCACGTTGAAACCCCACGTGTTTATGTTGGTGACAGCCTCCTTCTCCCCTTCCAGCTCTCCTACGATGCTCTAATTTAGCTGTCAGTGTTCTGGTGGTAGTTGATAGTGTCCTCCCAAGCTGTCATTGTGCCATGTGCAAGTGCTACCAGCAAAAGACAGACTGACCACCATGCCAAGCTGCAATCAAAGGAGAGACGGAAGAGGCATTCACAATCTCACACAATAATGGATGTGCAGCAAGACGTTTGTGCTCCATCATCAGCAGATTATCATGAATCTCACCATTTCCTCTAGTGGCTCGAAGGGAAATAAAGAAGCGAGAGCCCCTTCCTTGAGCTGCCCGATCGTTAATGCTACGCTCGATCTGCTCTCGGCTTGAGTGCAGCTTGCCCTCGAGCTGCGGGCATCTCTCTCTCTCTCTCTCTCTCTCTCTCTCTCTCGCGTTTTCTGGGTCGGCTCAGCTTTGAGCATTGGCGGGTCACGGAGTGCCTCCAACTCCTCTTGGTTTGCGAGTGCTTTGTCCTCGAGCAACAGGCAGGAAGTGCAAGGTTTCCAGTGTGGCAAGGAGAAGGGGGAGAGGCAGCACACGTGGCAGTGGAAGGGACTAGGCTACACCACGAAGGGCAAATAGGGAGGGGAAGGCCGCCGGCGCGCTATCCTTTTCTCTCTCTCTCCACGCGCGTTGAGCGCTGGGTTTGCAGGGCACACTACCGGATCTGGCCGGATCAAGCTTCACTCTTCTTACCTACACACACTCTCCATTTCTTGAAGATTTGAAGTCAAAGCTTCGTCAAAGATGGAATATTAGCAGTATTAGGAGTCCAAGGCACACTGGGAGTATTTAGTTGGTATATGGGAATTTGTGTGGTACGATTTTGGAAGATTTGTTTTGATCGGATCAGTGGGAGATGCTCTTGGTTTAATACAAGGAAACGTGGAGGGGTGCCCAGGTGGCAGGTGTGGACAGTTCACACAGCATGCAAGCCGACACTATGCGATATCGGGAGCAGTACCGGTGATATCAGGTGCGGAGGTTTGAGGAATGCGTATTTGCAACTTTTTTATTTTTGGAGACGAAGCGTTGTGGGTGGGTTGGTCAGCTGGAAAGGCTTCAATGTGAGTGTGAGCTCCTCTGTTCGATCCCCGCACTCGGTCAATGCTTAACCCTGGACCTTGCATAATGATTAACCTTGTTGGAAAACTTGTCGAAACAATAGGGTAAAACACCCAATAGTGGACCACCTAAGGTGTGCGACAAATTTTCGCCGATACAATGCAACATTTTTGGGCCGGATGGGTTAGATGGAAAGAGCACAACATTGCCTACCTCCCTTAAAAATTGCACCGCAAATAGAGCTTCAACGACGACACACTATGGCGACCAAAAATTTACGTGTAACAAAAGTGGCCGTGAATGGAAGGCCACACAAAGGGGGTAAAATTGGACAATTTGGCTAGCAAGGCTTGAACCCAAATCCGGCGGCCACGATTGAATCTTGCACTCAGCTGTTAGGGAGCCAGGGTCCCTCCACAGAGACCCTGCTTTTTATTGGCCCTTTTACCCTAGACAGTATTTCCTCATTGCATGCCCATTTGGACTATTGCAAAAGAACTTAAATTGGGTATTTGAAATGGTGTTTGGTGAGGTGTAAGGAGCACCAAGATGAGATTGAAGACCTTTTTTGATCCAATCATGTTGACAAGCCTTTTATTCATTTCCTCAAGGTACATGTGCTTCAAGGATCTTTGTCCTGATTTCTACGGTTGGAGATTGAAATCCTATTGGGATGGTGCAATGGTATGCTAGTATGTTGCCTCAATTTTCCCAACAGGTCAATTTAGACTTTATATGCTCAGATACCGCACAAAAGCTAAAGCGAAAGGAGACTCCCCGTGAGAAAATGGTGGGGACAGGGCCGCGTGTCAGGAGGTGAGTGAGAGGAGTAGATTTTTTTTGCAGGCAGGAAGATGATTTTTTTTGGTCAATTTCGGGCAGAACACCGACAAGCGCGGACACGAGAGCTCTCTGCGGACCTGCAGCGCAGCTGTCTTGGCAAGGGTCTCCTCTCTCTCTCTCTCTCTCTCTCTCTCTCTCTTTGTCTCTCTCAAGCTGCGACGGACCTGGGGTGGCCAAGGCGTACTGTTTGAGTCAGTATAGGGATGCTGCTGTCGTGCTTGCAAGGGGAAAAGGGAGGCCGTCGACAAGTGCAGGAGGGAGAATTTGCAGGAGGCGGTTTATGTAGGAGGCGTTTTGGTTAGCACTCGTGGGAGGCGCAGGAGAGTGTATATGCACGCGTCCTTTGGGGAAGAATCAGATGCATGGCAACTGAAGCAAAATCGGCAGACCAAGAGGGAGCTTCAAAGGGGTGGGGAAAGCCATGACCCAGAGTTGGTGCTCGTACAGTTAGAGTCCAGGAGCGCAGGGGACGAAGCGTAAGGCATGCAAGTCGTCATCAGGGAAGGACCAAGCAGAGCTGCAGGGCGTTGAGCTCATGATCCGAGAGCGCGTTGTTTTGCAGCGAGGTGCACAGGGGGTGGAGGAGTGCGCAGTGCGCGATTGGAGAAGGGGATGGTCGACAGTCGAGCGCAGAGGAGAGACTTTACCTTTGAAATGAGAGATTCCTTGAGAATCTCTCCGACAAATTAATTAATGGATGTGACATTAGACCCAGTATGACCATGCTATTGAAATTAATGGTATGCTATTGGCATGCCTTACGGAGCATCATTTTTCAGTTCATTAGAGAAACTTTGTTTTGGATGTTTATCTCACAACTAGTGTAACTAGCGTGAGGCATTTGTATGCTCTCAACTTTTAATGCATTTTTGCATTCGATTTTTAAAAAAAGCTAGGAGAGTGGTAGACCCTCCTATAGGGTGCTGTTGGGGCGGCTCGATAGCCGAACATGGCTCGATAGCCGAACAGCCAATGGCTCCCTGGCTGAGGAGGCTTTGCCGGGTTCTCAATCCGACTTACCTGGTGTCAGTTTTCAAATTGTGTGTTCGTGTAGAGCATTGCAAAGAGGCTATCTTACATGGAAAATGATTATCCATTTTGTATAGTACAGAATGCTTTATTGGTCGAGTTACTTGGGTCATCCCATTTAGGCAAAAACCTCGCATGTTTTTTTGGGGTTATAAAGCAAAGCTTATTTCAACCTCAGATTTTCTTTTATTTTATATGTTATATACATGTGGCTCGATTGTACATTTTGTGCAAATGTCAAAGGTGTATTCCTCTTTAAGGTTTATGTAGTTGACAAGAAGGGTTAATTATCTATAGCTATACTAAGTATAATTGGGGAAGGGATTTCGGCTCCCTCTCTCGAACATGTGGCGAAAGGAGAATCCTCAAGCCAGTGTTCCCTACACCAGCCAATTGTGCGAGACAAAGAGAGAAAGAAGTTGCTTCGCTTGCAAATAGAGAGAGAGAGAGAGAGAGAGAGAGAGAGAGAGAGAGAGAGAGAGAGAGAGAGAGAGAGAGAGAGAGAGAGAGAGAGAGAGAGAGAGAGAGGCGGCGGCCTTCCAACCGGAGACTAGTGCTTATAATTATCATTCCTAACATTCAAAAGTGCTTCCTTTGTTGAATCCTTAGCAGCGACAAAGGGTGCCCTTTGGCCGGTTAGTGACAGACAAGAACTCAAAAATTGTTGTTTCATAACGTAGGACATTATTTATACCTATTGCTTTAAATCCTATTGAGTTATTCAGTTTTTGAAGAGCCTATTACAAATATCTCATAGGAATTGTTGAGCTTTGTATAGGAAGGTGGAAAAAATGTGGTCTACGCGCGCATTAGTCAGAATCTATGCAGATGCTCTTGGCAAAATCCACCTATGCTCTCCAGCTCAACGCAGCGCCATCGATGGCTGCTCGTCCTGCTCCGCGGTGCATCGACTCGACCCCTCTGCAGCCAATGTTTGCCTGCCTGCACCCACAAGCCGCATGGGCTCTCTTCCATCCCCTTGCAGCCAATGTCTGCCCGCCTGCACCCACAAGCCGCATGGGCTCTCTTCCATCCCCTTTGCAGCCAATGTCTGCCCTCCTGCATCCGCTCTGCACCCATACAACCTGCACCCAACACACGACGCAGAGCATGCGCATCGCATCTCCCAGTCGGCACCCAGCGCCCCCCTGCGTAGCGAACCTCCCCGCGCCTGCATCCGCTGTACCGACAGACAGAGAGACAACAGAGAGAAATGAAACCTTAATATACGTCCCCTTATTCTCATGGCTCCACACGTCTCCTGCCCGCTTTTTCACCAAAACATTTTCGAAGGCATCTCCCAAGATTCCCCTTGATCGACATGCTTCCAGAATTGGGCGCCCCTACTAGATTAAATTACCATAGAAACTGGAAGAGACCATGACTATTATTTTAAACAACATTTCATCATAATTAAGGGCAAATTTTGAAATTCAAACCCTTAACCACAAACTTCTCTTAAAACCCAATTTCTACAATGTTTCCCTTAATCATTAAAGGGTAAACACACACCTTGCCTATTGTAGACAAGCACATGCCCTGTTTGTTGTGCTTCTCACCCTCTTTCCACATAAGAAGAAGTCCAATCAATTTTCATGTTCGCTAGGATGTGTGATGTTGAAGACCAGGGAGTCTATTGACTGTCACCCAAAGTACAAAATGCATTCTGGAGGAGAGTACAGCAAAGCATAATTTCTCTTGGTCATGAACCGGAGAATTCTTGAAGGAAAGACAACTTAATGTATGAAAAGATGCATACCCTAATCAAGGTACTATATGAGGCTATGGAGGCTTAGAAGAATGATATGTATGCATATATGAGGAAAGAAATGTTACATGAATTGTGGACTGAGATATATGCAACAGTAAGTGGAAAGTGCAAGCTCTTCCAAGAACTGAGGTTAATGAATTTAGAATTTAAGATTGATTGCAGGATAAATCTGTGTATGGACATGAGCAGGACTATAAAAGCACAGAGTTGTTATCAAGGAATATGGAGCAAAATTTCCTCTCCATAGTACACTCTTGAAACGTACTTATAGGAGGAAATGTAGAGCAATAGTTGGTAGCCAATGAGGCTCTAGATTGTTTTCAATGTATCCAATAGGAGGGATACTCTAAATGCAATCAATTTCACGGAATGTGGCCCCAGGCCCATCATCGTGTGGTCACTTACATCTACTAGATTAAAACAATTTGTACTTTGATAATGAGGAGAAAAGAATTGTTGTTGCACAACTTAGGAAGGTCATTCCATGTACTTTCATGGTTGATGTTTCTTAGGTGACAAATGTTCTTAGAGTGTTAATTTAGAGGAGGATATGCTCAATTAGAGCTAGCTAAGGAACTGCTGGACTACTTTAAATGAACTGCTGGAATATTTTACTTCTCTCAGTAACTTTTTTTTTTTTTGCTGCTCTCTCTCTCTCTCTCTCTCTGTGTGTGTGTGCCTTCAAGATGCTAATATGGGCAAAATTATTCTTTTTTTTTTCTTCAGCAGATGCAAAGTGAGGGTGTCTCTCTAAATTCAAGTACATTGCCTTGCATCTTGAAGGCAAACATGGCAAGGGGAAGGGAGAGATCTTTGGTGAGTGTGCGCTCCTTGCCACACTGTCGAAGCAAGGGCCTTGCCTAACACTGTGTGCGAGCCACAGACGGCTCCAAGCACACAACTAGCTTAACTAGTAAGCTCAAAAGAGGGCAATGGTGTGTCACTCACCACTCTATGCTCCTGCCGTGGAGGATTCCTCGCCGCGAAGAAGAAGGAGACGCCGCTACGTCGCGCTCAACCGCTTCACCGCCGTCGTGCCGCCGCAATGCTCGATCGCACTCTCTCTCTCTCTCTCTCTCTCTCTCTCTCTCTCTCTCTCTCTCTCTCTCTCTCTTTCTCTCTCTCTCATACACACACACAAGGAGGTGAAGAAGAAGAAGATGGAGATGGAGCAAGAGCACTCTTCTATTGCACAAATGAGAGAATGAGTGAATTTTAGGTTTAGTTGACTTTTATATGAGCTCACCCCATTCACACTTGGGCGCCCATGCTTAGCCAACTAATCCCTTGAATGTCCCAGTTAGAGTGCGCCTCTCATCAGCGATCACTCTTACCCTTTTCCTATTGGTCCGACAAGCCCGGTACCTGACTCTACCAAATACATAATACACGTCCGTCGTAGGTGATGGGGTGTCCGTGAGCCGTGAGGGTTAACATGCCCCCCTTCCTGATGTAGATTCTGTCCTTGGAAGCTATTGAGTTGAAGCTCGTTCGTCGAGGTGGAAGAGCATTTGAGATGAATGTCCTTAGCCTTCTTCAGTCACTGCAAAATCAAACAACATTGGCACAGTAATTGCATTCTCATAAGTGATTAAAAAGCATATGCAGTTTTAGATAGACAAATTGATTGGTAAAAGAATTTCAAACAATTTGTCAGCAATGAACATTAAATTGCAATGTAATCAAATGCATAAACAGATGTAAAGGTAAAAAATTAAACAAGTCTGGGGTCGCTAATTTGACGGTCAAAAGGCACTAGAGATCGAATATTAATACCATGGGTAAGCTTCTTAATTTTCTGTGGTCAATTAAGTTGTTTAATCGCGAGAGCCAAGTATTCATGTTCGAGGGCTGACTAGAGGCTATATCTAGAAGACCTTGTAGTTAAGCTACCATAAAAGGAATTTCTCATGAAATCATCGCCTGACTGATTACTTTTTCTCTGACCCCCCAAATTCTTTTCACAATGATTCAATTTTGATGTGTGTGCTTATTTTGTATGCCTTGGGTTTTTTGCTTTTCAAGAAAAAGAGCCCATACTGGGAACCTCTAGGGCTCTAGTACCATAGGCGATACATGTGAGTGAAGTACCCAATCAAACTGAGATTTCTCTTCCAGCTTAAGATTTTACAATGTGGCACTTTGATTTTTTGTTTGTTCATTTTCATCATTTTAATTTTGTAACTTTGGGGGGTCATATAACACTGATACACCTCCCCAGGCTCATCACACTAGTAAACTCCCTTTATAATACTTAAGCTAAAGGTCAATAGGGTCAAGCCCACTAGAAAGCCCTAGTACATTTCACACAATGCTGCCTAAATTGGATTAAGAACCTAAGTAACCATTAATTATTAGGAAGGCATTCCCCATGGTATTAAGAGAAGATCTCTAACACCTAACTTGGTCAAACTAGCTTAGTCGGGCTGCTTGATTTTTAAACCTAGACAAGTGATTATGACAAAAAATTACATTGAATTAAATGTTTGATACTAAGCAAATGTGGTGAATATTAGGCTACCATTCACAATTAAAGCAGACAATCATAGATGCAAAAAAGATAAGGGGCAATGCTAATGGACAAGAAACACCTGTTTGTGTCGATGGTCGCGCTTGATTTGAAGAGTGAGTCGAGATAAAGATTCCATGAAGGTCCAAATCCTATCAATAGCAACATACTCATGTACACACTAGGAAACAAAAGGAATACCTCCAGGAGGCACATTAGTGGGAAAAGGTACCAACACTTATTGAACACAACAAAAAACATAAGGAACCCTAACCTAATTATTTGCACTCCCCCTAGAGAGTCCAGGGAATAGGATATTGTAGAGGTTGGGGGGAAACCCTAAGGCTAAACCCCTATCCTCGTCGTCAAGATAAACAAAGTCATCATCCATGAGACCATATGCGCCATCTGTGTAGTCCTGTAAATTTTCTTCTTCATCATAGGTGCCCATGTTTACTAAGAAGGTCACTAGACGGCTATAGTCATCTTGGTCAAAAGGGTAGGCTTGTGCAATGGGAGAAACGCTCTCTACTAAGTATGGATCAGACGTGGTCAAGAGACGTATCAGCCATTCTAACTCCTCAAAATTTCTTTCACATGCTAGCGTACCTATTAAATCCCATTCACATGCAAGCACTGGAAAGACCATGTGAAATATTTGTGAAAAGTAACGAGGGTACCTCTCACCCAAGGCAGGAGTGGATGACTCTAGCGTACTAGCCATATCTGTACATGCAAATAGATGATGGTTAGAGTGCAAATATTACAAGGTCGTGTTCTTGTGCATAATTTGTTTTTATGATTTTGTGTTATGGCTCTTGCTCTTTTACTTTTTCATCTTGTTTTTGTGAGTATAAGGCTTTATATATACATTCCCTAAGATTGGAGATTAAGGGGTCAGGGGGAAAGGTTGAGAGGAAAGTGAGTGAGTGATGATTGTCAGCAAACACTCCCCCCTTCCTTGGGTAGATCATACCGTTTGAAATGAGCTCGTCACCCTTTGAAACCAATTGTTCCAGTTGGTAATAGGTGAGGATTTTTGCCAGTAGTTTTCTATTACCCTAGGTGCCTCGTCAAGTTGAAAGGGTGGTAAGGTACTCTCCCAGGATCGAACTTGAAGTGGTTCATCAGGTGATTCTTGAACACTGGGAGGTGTGGATTCTTTTGTAGCTTCATGGAGGTCCACTACTATAGATGGAGGCTGTGTAGAAGCTTTTACCTCTATGGATGTATTACATGAGGAGCTAGAAGCTTCATGGAACTCCCCCCTTCCTAAGCTAGGTGGAATAAATTGGTTTTGCCTTGGAGCCCAAACTAGCTTTGGACTAGGTGTGTAGCATTCTGTGATCTTTCCCTTCCCACGGTCTGCCATTGGCTTTAGCGTCACACTGTTTGACTCATATGGGTTTGTTGTCGATAGGGAAGGACACATTTTACGTTTAGGTACCCAAATTTGCTCATTTCCATCATAGTAGCCTTGGGCTTCTAATAGTCGTTTTGGAATCCATCGTGATTTGGTCTTGAATCTCCTAGAGCGCGCTCTTGGTTCTCCAGGGAAATTTTTTCTTGAAATGGATGGGAGGGTTGAGGTAGTTGGAAGTAAGGCCTTGGGGACCCATTGATATGTACTCTTAGGTCGTGCAGGTTGAGTACTTGCAATATTACTGCTTGCTGCAACTACAAGTGTTGAAGTGCTAGGTTCATGGGTAGTCGGCAAAGACGAGTTAACCACCTTGGCTTGTGAATGTTGGCTATCCTTCAACTTTGCTAGATTTTGTAACGTAGGTGACTTTGCTTGAATGATAGGGGTAAGAGTCGGTGGTCGCGTCGTGACACTACCAGTATCCCAATCAATAGTGCATTTGGTTGCCAACATCCACGTGCGTCCCAGGTTTACGTTGCCTTCCATAGCTCCCGCGGGCATGACTAGAAACCTCTGCACTATGCTTCCATTGTCATAGACAACAAGGGTCTGAAGGACTCCAAGAATAGCAGTTTTCTTTTTATTAATGCCCTTGACTTGCATCGTACTCAGGGATAGGGTCGGTTTCCCTAATTGACACCAAAATCCATAGGATAACAAATTGTGTTTAGCTCCCGTATCTAATAAGGCATTGTATAGTACTTTCCCATAGGGGCTATTTAGCTCAATTGGGTATCGTAGCGGTGGCTCAGATTCTAATGAGTCGTCATCTGTGTCCTCGAAAAATGCTTGCGTGATTCCCAGATTAGCCTCTCGTTGGCGTCTAAGATGTTGTTGTCGTTCTCGAGCCTCAACTCTTGCTTGGATTTTTTTAGGCTCTGCTTGTTCCTTGGCAGCCTTCTTTTGATGGATGGCTTGCAACTCTTCCTGGCTTAGAGGATCATAATATCTTTTGAATTTACTCCCATTAAGGAATCCAATGGTTTCAACTCCATCTAGAGTCTCCACACGAATGGTACCTTGCGGGGTAATTTCACACACTCGATATGGTCCCTTACCAGCATATTTCAATTTCTTCTTTTCATTACGTACCCCGTACATAAGAACTTTATCACCAACCTTGATGTCTTTATCTTTTAAATGGCTATCAAACCACTTCTTTCTCCTATCCTTCTCCACTAGAGCATTTCGCACAGCTAATTGCCTCTCTTCATCTAGCCTTTCCAGGATATATAATCGCTCAACTAAGGGGTTACCATCCCAACCTTCTTGAGAAGCTACTCGAAGACTAGGAATGACAAACTCCCATGGCATAACTGCTTCTTGGCCATACACCATCTTAAACGGTGTGCAATTAATAACAACTTCATACGCAGTACGATAAGCCCATAAAGCTGATGTAAGCTTTAGGTCCCAATCAGTGCGATGAGCCTCAACTGTCTCTGTCAAAATGGAGATGAGAGTTTTGTTGGTACTCTCAGCTTGGCCATTTGCTTGGGGATAATAGGGTGTAGACTTGTGGTGAGATATCATGAAGTTTGATGTGAGTTCTTTTATTACTTCATTTATAAAATGAGTTCCATTGTCACTCACAAGTTCAAAGGGGCATCCAAAACGTGTGATAATGTTCTCAAAGAGGAACTTAGTTGTTGTTTTTGCATCCGCCTTTCGTGTTGCTTTTGCTTCAGCCCATTTGGTTACATAGTCGGTAGCCACAATGATATATCGTGATTGTGTGTTACGTGCAGCCGGACTAATCGGTCCTACAAAGTCTAAGCCCCACTTTTCAAATGGTTGGGTTACCTTGATGGGATGTAGAGGCATCCTATCACTTCTTTGTGGCTTCTTGAAGCGTTGGCATTCATCACATCCCTTTGCAAAAAGTGATGCATCCTTAAACAGAGTGGGCCACCAATAGCCTGACTGTAAGATCTTTCGGGCAGTCAACTTTCCTGAAAAGTGACCACCAGCTACGCCCATGTGTGCCTCTTGTAGAATATATAAATACTCATCCTCGCGGGCACAGCGTCCAAGAACATCATCTTTTCCTCTCTTATAGAGAGTTCCAGCCAGTAAGCAATAGGGTTCGCATTCCTTGATTAATTTTCGAGCTATATCTTTTCGCAGTTCTTTGGGTGGAAAACCATTAACTAAGAAGTTAACAATCTTTTCACTCCATTCAGGCATTGTCTCAACAATGAACAAAGGAGTATCAGGCAATTCATCATCAACCCCCGTAGGAGCTTCACCATTAGGGATACGAGATAAATGATCCGCCATGACATGTTTCCTCCCAGGCCTCACAACAACGGTGAAGTCAAACTCAAGAAGAATTAACAACCATCGTGTAATTCGACCTGTGGAACACGACTTGTTTACCAAATATAGCAATGCTTGATGATCAACATAAAACACAAACTTGGTAGCAAGAAGGTAATAGCGAAATTTCTTTACTGTGTAAATCATAGCTAGACCTTCACGCTCTGTAGTAGTGTAGTTCATCTCGGCATCATTTAATTGGCGACTTGCAAAGCTAATAGGGTAGTCCAATTTATGTTCTCCTGGTTGAGTTAGAACACACCCAATAGAAAAATTTGATGCATCAATATGCACATGAAAAGGTACATTCCAATCAGGTGTTCGCAGGATTGGAGCACTTGTTAGGGCCTTCTTTAATAACTCATAAGATTGATGACATTCTTCCGTCCAGTGGAACTCGATAAGAAGCTTGTACAATGGACGCGCTATCTCGACAAAGTTTAAAATAAACCTTCGATAATAACCAACATGGCCCATAAATCTTTGAACTCCTTTATAGTTAGTAGGTGGTGGCAAATCGGCAATGGCTTTAATCTTACTCTCATCTGTGGATATCCCGTTCTTGGACACTATATGCCCTAGAATGACTCCATGCTTAACCCAAAATTGGCATTTGAAGGGGTTCAATGAGATGCGATAAAATCTGCACCTTTCAAATATTTTTCGTAGATATAACAAATGCTTCTCCCAAGAAGAATAAACACAAAGGTCGTCTAGGAAAGCTTCACAAAACTCCCTTAGAAATTCTTTAAACGCAGTGTTTATTAATCGTTGGAATGTAGCAGGGGCATTTGTTAAGCCAAAAGCCATAACACGAAATGCAAACACTCCAAACTCTGTGATAAAAGCAGTTTTAGCTTGGTCCTCTAATGCAATTGTGATTTGATTGTAGCCAGAGTACCCATCTAAAAAGCTATAAGCTTCCTTGCCCGCAACTCTTTCAAGCACATGTTCTGAATATGGCAAGGGATAATGATCTCTCCTAGTGGCTGCATTAACTTTCTTGAGGTCCACGCACACTCTTAGTTTCCCATTCTTTTTTGGCACAATGACTATTGGAGAAACCCATTCTGAGTGCTCAATAGGGTATATGAATCCACATTGGATAAGTTTTTCAATATCCTCTTGTACAATTTTGGCGTACTTAGGATTCATTAGATAGGGTCGTTGCTGGATGGGTTTAGCAGTGTTGATCATGGGAATTGTATGTTGCACCACAGAAGGTGGAACGCCCTTCATGTCATGATATGTCCAAGCAAAGATATCCTTGTATTCCTTGAGGAGCTCCTTAAGTACAGCCTCTTCAGTTTCGGTAAGGTCTTGAGCAATAAAGACTGGTTTAGACTCCTCACCTGGTTCTGCTAATTCTATCTCTTTAACTACCGCTGGACCATCATAGACTCCACTGCTTCCATTGGTAGGTATTCGTTGGGCTTTGGCATACACAACCTTTCGCTCCCCCGTGGTATAAGATTTAAAATGTTCAGGAGCCGTATGTAAGTCAGCAGACTCTTGTCCTGACGGAGACCTTTCTTTTAGTTCTGCCTCCTTTTGTTGTTGTGCTAGCTCTCGGTTTTGACGTCTTCTTATAGTTCGACTCGATTTCGGCTCTGTAACCTCCAATTGAGCGAGGTCAATGGGTCGCGGGCTGCACCACATGACACTCTAGAGATGTTCACCCCAATTGTCTCCTAGATTTCGATGAGCATCACATGCCCCTAGATAGCTAAGCCATTCTGCAGTAAATCTTTCCTTGTTTATCCTAGCTCTCACATTTGCTCGATATCGTCGTCTCTTATATGACCTTTGTTTCTTGTTAAGGTTTTGATTTTGGTAAATGTTTGAACTCGACTCGCCTGATAGGTCTTTGCTTGTATCTTCTTCACTCTCATATAAATTACCATAGATGGTCGTACTAGGCCTTGAGTGTTCATTTTCTATACTTGGTTCACTCGATGTTTCCTCAGGTTCTGAATCCATTTCTCCCTGAGATTCCGTTTCTGATGTGTATTGGCCTGAAGCCTTTGAGGAATCATCGGTTTCACTCTCAGGTAGGTGTGCCTCTTTCTTATCATCGGATGTTACATGCGCTACACCTAACATGTTTACTGGTGCAATGTGTGGTATCTCTTCCCCATCTGGTGTTACCCAGGTTGTTCCTCTAGCTCCCCATGTATCTATAGTTGCCGCTAGGTGCACCCAATCGACATTGTCTGACTCAGCCATTCCGGGTAGGATATCCATATGAGGAGAGTTCTCCCCAATGTCCGTGTCTTCGTTACACGTGTAACAATACTGTAATGGAGCTGAGTGAATTGTTGTGTCTGATCGATTATCAATGATGAATTTATTTCCTAGAGGATGCGTTCGACCACTTAAAAGATCAACTCGAATGACAGAGTCTTGGAACTGTAAGTAGACGTGGTTCTTGGACCAGTCATGCACCATGTTTTCTTCCCTCATGAATGGACGCCCTAAGATCATCTCAAATGACATAGGATGCTTGGAAAAATCCATAACAATGAAAATCTGCCTTACCTTGTGTCCCAAGACCTTGATCCTGAGATCCTTTAGCATTCCAATAGGCGTAACAATAGATCCATTAGCCATTTTTACCACTACGCTTGTGGCTTCAAGGTGAGGTCGCCCCATAGACTCCCAATAACTCTTTGTCACCATGCTGACTCCCGCACCACCGTCAAGGACCCCCTTTACAGTTAATCCTTTAGTAGTGATTGGTAGAGTAGCATTAGATTCATCACCTTCAAAGTATTGCCCCAACTTGTTAATGGGTACTTCAATTACAGATTCATGTCCCGCTAGGTCAGATGGTGATGCTAAATGTTCCTCATCATTCATTACCGAGTCAGGTTTGTTCATATGTGCAAACTATTGTAATCCGGCGTGTAATTCTCCATTGAGGAAGGCTTGAAGAGCTGAGACTAGCTCGGGGTCTTTATATAGTTTGGACATGATGGTGGTTCTAACTTCTGAAGACATGAAATCCATCAATTTGGCAACATTCAATGGCATCTTGTGGGACGTAGGACCCTGACAAGAGAATGGTGAAGATGGAATCTCCACTTCCTCAAGGGGGTCGGGCATTCCCTTACCAAACATTCTCTCTAGTAGAAAAGGTGTGTGTCCACTTTCAGATGTCCTACCCTCACTCTCTTCCCGAATGATACTGGGTATAACTAACGGCCTGTAGTTCTTGTGAGGTTGAACTTGTGTGGGAAACACCGTGTCCGATATCTGGATATGTTTGGGTTCAGGTTCTAATGTTCGTTGAGTTTCTTCCACCAAACCCCTCAGTTGTTGGACTCGTTCAATTTCCACTGTTGGGTTTGGATAGGTTCCAATCTTTCTCTTGCAATCCTCATTTTTTGTCTCTCGTGGCTTATCTTGGGGGTTCGCAACTGGGTGGTTTAACTTTGAATACTCTTTTGGTGTTCGTCGTAATTCCCTCTCGTGATCCTCCTCGCTGGCTTTTTCCTTTGTAGTAACAGTTTTGGTCTCCGTGGTCTCTATCGAATCTGAGTCATCCTCAGGGTCATTCATATACACGGGATCCTCTCCTGTCCCTATGTTAGTCGTTGAACTAGGTTTTGAGCTAGAAGCATTAAGGGATTTCTTTCTTCGTGTTTTCTTCTTTCTCGCTCGGCCAATGGATGCAGCATCTCTCTCTTCGAGGATGTAATTTTGCTTTTGGAGCATCGAACGTGTGAGTGCATTCACTGGTGCTATGTTTATAGTTGGTGGTGTCCCATCAACAATCTCTATTATGTTCAATGGTGTGATTTTCGGTGCGTTTGGATTGTTAGGACACTGTGCGATCAAATGATCTATGCCACAACAATTACAAGTGAGTATTGGCATTTTCAATGCACTCCCTTGACTTGTTTGCATTAGTGTAGCATTCTTTTGCATTCTAATGGGGCACTCAGCTACTTGATGTGGTCCACCACATTCGTAGCACTGAAGAGGTGGTCTCCTGGCAAAACTATTAATGTTTTGGCCTCTTGCTGCTAGCGCAGTAGCTTGATATACCGGTTTGATTTGTCCCCAATGGTCTTCCATATAGTACATGGGACACTCCTCAAGCATGTCGACTCCATAGGTGATACTAGAGTCTATGTCCTCTTCGCAATCTACATAAGTACTAGATGACTCACAACCTATTTGGTTCATAGGTGTAACTCTTGGATGAGGGGGTTGCGGTCCTAGCACTAGAGGTGGCAACGGTGTGGTTTGGACCACATTTTGGGTTCTAGGGACCATGTGCTGTAATGGCAACTGTTGCTCCATGGGTGGGGTAGGCATCAATGCAGGAAATCGAGGTGAGTCTGCCCAAGCTATAGGCGGTCTATTTTCCATGATGCGTTTAAGCATTAGGCAATCCTTCGCTTGATGGCCATACCTACCACACGCGTTACAAGTCCCGTTAAACTTTACTATGAAAGTAGGGCATTCACTCGTAGTATGTGGGCCCAAGCAAATTGAGCACCATTGTTGCTCCCTTCATGGATACATATGAGTGTTTTGTGGAGCACGATTACCCCTAAGGCTTTCTTGGATGGCCTTGTTGAGATCTGCCAAAGTCATCTCAGATATCGTTTGCTCTTTCACGATTGGCTTTATCTTCATTGGCTCATGCCCTGACGCTTGCGAGCTACTAGACTTCGGCTCGACGGACACTCTTTCTCATGCAATCATTAAATTATCCTCCAATTGGATTGCATTCATGGTGACTGCTTCCCAAGTAGTGATACCTCTAATGACTAGGCCATTATAGATACTTTCATGTCGTAGTCCCCTAATGAATCTATCGAGCAATTGGTTGTTGTTGAATCGCTCGTTTGGATTGCATCGAGAATTCAAATTCTTTAGGCGACTAATGAAGTCTCTCACGGATTCACCTTCTTCTCGTTGGGCTTTCTGGAGCTGAGAGGCTACACCCCAAAGTACTCCCTCTCGTATGTATTCTTTTAAGAACAGTCTCCTAAGAGTAGAGTAGATCGTTTTCTCTTCTACTCTTAAGGTTCTATACCAATCTCCAGCCTTTCCGCCTAGGGTCAAACTCAAAGCCTTACACTTATGTAGCTCATTGTGCTCTTCCAAGGAATCGTACACATGTTCAAAGACTTCCATATGCTTTCTAGCATCTCTGTCTCCACTGAATTTCTGTGTGAGCTTAGCTACTTGAACTGCCTTGCTCCTAGGCTCTCTATCAAGTGCACTACGCATGTTTTCCGCAATAGAGCGACCGATAGTTTGAGCAAATGCTGCCAAATCTCCTATTTGAGCAGGTATAATGGGTGTATGTGCTCTTGGAACCACATGTGAGATGGGAGTTGGCCTTGGCCTTGGCATACGCGCAGCTCTTGGGTCCCATATTTCGTATGGTGGTGTACCAGACGGTGGTCCAAAGTTTACAGGCGTGACCCTAGGCATAGGGGGTGCCTGATATGGCATGTTATTATTAAATGGCATGGCTCCACTTGTATAAGAGCTTGGATAATGCCATTGTGGATTGTAAGCTCTTGGAATAATCGGAGGTGTAGGAGCTACATGAGGCTGAGGTACGACAGGTGCACACGATTGATACATGCATGTAGGTATAGTTGGGGGCACTGTGCTACTAGGCATCGGCGCAGTGTTAACAAATGAACTCCATGGTGTACTTCTTGTCATGCTCACCACTGGGATATGCATGGTAGCCGTAGTGGCATTAAGAGAAAGATGAGCTAGATCTGGGAAGGTAAAGCTGCCACTTGTGGGCTCAGATTGTACAGAGGCTCCTGGTGAAACAACATATGGAGGATCAATGGGGCTCACTGAGGGAGTCTCCATTTGTGATAGGGTTGGTTGGTTGGCCTTTCCCATATCCAAGAATCTCATTAGGCCTGTTGAAGGCATGTTGATCCCTGTGTTCCGTCTTTCTAACTCGACAATCCTATGGAGGACATCATAGACTTTCTGTTGTTGCTCATCTATGCTAGTAGCACCCGATGTGGATTGTAGAACATCTAACCAACCCACATGATAGGTGTGTCCTGTGTACCGATCAATTAAAGCTTCTGCTTGTAGGTCATACTCCCAATTTTCGTTTAGGAATATCCCATCTAGGCCTGGCGTGCTGGAGGTTTCCCTCGAAGTGGAAGCATTATTGCTCCCCATCGCTTGCGCCTCTGTGACTGCTACCTTGGGAGCACTCGGTTGCTCGGCTGGCATGATTGTTGTCATAGGAGCCTTTGCTTTCAGGGCTCGACTTTGTTCTAGCCTTCGTAGGTTCTCAATTTCCCTCTCCCTTGTTGCTTGCATATAGCGTTCGATCTCTTGCACTTCGGCAAGACTCCTACCATCGGGTAGTAGAACCTCAGAGGGAGATAGTCCTAAAGGATCATGAGGTGCAGTGGATGGAACATTCATATGCACACTCTCAAGAAGCATAGGGTCTATTTTAGACATGAATGACGAATTTACTTCCCCACTCCCTTCATTTATTTCATTAACCGCATGTTCGGAGCGAGTAGCTCTACTAAGGGTCTCTTTTAAGCGGCTAAACACGCTGGACCCGGGCCGTTGGCCCATGGCATGCATGTCTTGACTTGAACTATCAGGGTTTGGTGTAGGATACCCCTCCATGACTTCGTAGTCAGAGGAAGAATCACTAGACGCGATATGAGGATCTTGGGTCGCGCTACCTTGAGTCCCGGCCGAAGGTCCAGAACCTAGGGTGGAGGAATAATGGGTGCCCGCGTAAATGGAGGCACTACCAATATGCTCGTGTTCTAACACTCGTCCAAAGCGTAGGTTCATATGACTTGGATCCCCTAGAAGTGTCAGTGAGTGCGCGTGAGGGCTGCTCACCTAGTATTTTTGGGTGTTTTGCAACCCAAGTCTTTTTTTTTTTGATTTTTTGGTCCTTTTTTTTTTGACCCAGCTATAGAATAGAACGTATGATAGCTCAAAACGAGCGTCTCGGTCAGAGGGACGTGCCGTGCTTTACAGCCCTCCGTTTTGGTCACTTTATGCCCTGGGAATCCCTAAAACCGTCAATTTCTAGTAGGGAACTAGGCCCAAATTAGAAAGTCTAAGGGTGCAAGTGGGAAGAAAAGGGAGGAGAGTAGAGGACTTGCCCCACATGCTCTCATTCCCTCTTGAGGGGGTAGGGTATATATATAAGAGTGAGTCTAGTATATATCATAGGACTGAGGACTGAGGCTTGGGCTTGGGCTTGGGGAAATGATCCCGATCCCGATCAAAATTTAAATATTTTCGGTTTTTTTTTAAATTTTATTTTTTTTTAAATTTTATTTTTTTTACTTTTTTTTGTTTTGAGGCGACGACCGCGCGCGGTTTAGGTGACCCTTTCTTGGCCACACACACTGTCAACACCTACCTAACCTCTCTGTCAACAGCTCACAGCTCATAGACAACTCACTACCTTATCTACTTACTAACAGTGCTGCTAACCACTAACTAATCTACTAACTAATCTGTTAACTGCTTCCTGACAGTGAGCTAACTGTCCACCTACTTCCTCTCTCACTACCTTACTATGCAAAGACTGTGTGCAAACAGAAAACATAGACAGCTCACTACCTTCCTACTTATTCATTCACTGCAAACAAGCTAACGACTACTAATTGTGCAAAGACTGTGTGCAAACAGAAAACACAACATTATGCAGAAATCACAGAACTTGCAGACAATACAGAAATTAACAACTTGCAGAAAAACAACTCATTCCTCTTCCTCTTCCTCTTCTTTCCTACTACAAACAACTCATAGGAGAAGCACAAAGTGCCTCTTGGGCTTAGTGCAGGGCGATTCCCCGGCAGCGGCGCCAAAAATGTGCGCTCCTTGCCGCACTGTCGAAGCAAGGGCCTTGCCTAACACTGTGTGCGAGCCACAGACGGCTCCAAGCACACAACTAGCTTAACTAGTAAGCTCAAAAGAGGGCAATGGTGTGTCACTCACCGCTCTATGCTCCTGTCGTGGAGGATTCCTCGCCGCAAAGAAGAAGGAGACGCCGCTACGTCGCGCTCAACCGCTTCACCGCCGTCGTGCCGCCGCAATGCTCGATCGCACTCTCTCTCTCTCTCTCTCTCTCTCACACACACACACACACACACACACACACACACACACACACACACACACACACACACACACACACACACACACAGGAGGTGAAGAAGAAGAAGATGGAGATGGAGATGGAGATGGAGATGGAGATGGAGCAAGAGCACTCTTCTATTGCACAAATGAGAGAATGAGTGAATTTTAGGTTTAGTTGACTTTTATATGAGCTCACCCCATTCACACTTGGGCGCCCATGCTTAGCCAACTAATCCCTTGAATGTCCCAGTTAGAGTGCGCCTCTCATCGGCGATCACTCTTACCCTTTTCCTATTGGTCCGACAAGCCCGATACCTGACTCTACCAAATACATAATACACGTCCGTCGTAGGTGATGGGGTGTCCGTGAGCCGCGAGGGTTAACAATGAGACATTTGTAGCTCGAGCTCCAAGGCACCACGTGACGACAAGGCGGACATATGATCCAAGACTATGCTAAGAAGAAGGATTTGCACCAATGCAATATGATACATGCTGATATTTGGGATACTGGGTTTCTTGAGAAGAACACGCTATCTATACTATGTATAAGGCGGGGAGGAATTCCGATCCCTCCCCTTGCCACGTGTAGCGAAGAGCTTGATTTGACTGTGTTCTGTGTAGCCTCAGCAACACAAGTAGATAGCACATGGAGAGAGAGAGAGAGAGAGAGAGAGAGAGAGAGAGAGAGAGAGAGAGAGAGAGAGAGAGAGAGAGAGAGAGACTTGCAAGAAAGAGAGAGGGCTGCCATACCAGTGGAACTTGGGACATACAAACACCCCAAGTGTGGAAAAAACAATGTAGCATTGATACTTGCTTTTGAATTTGTGACCTTTGACCATCTATTGGCCCCAATTGGTGTAGAGTGGCTGCAGAGTCGCCCACAAATTCAAAAGCAAGTGACCAAGAAAAGCAGGATAGGCCAAAGCTAAGAAATGTAGCTCCCTCTCTCTCTCTCTCTCCGTCTCTCTCAACTAAATATAGGGCTTATGCAGATAGTGTTGGCATGCCTAAGTTAGTTGAGAGAAAGAGAGAAGAGAGAGAGAGAGGGGGGGGGGGGGGGGGGGGGGGGGGGGAAGAGAAAGTGAGAAAGAAAGTACTGCATGCATTCTTGCCCCGTACAAGAGAGAGAGAGAGAGAGAGAGAGAGAGAGAGAGAGAGAGAGAGAGAGAGAGAGAGAGAGAGAGAGAGAGAGAGAGAGAATGCTACCAACCAACCCTAAAGGTAGAAGGCTTGCTACACCCTTCCAAGGGAGGTCTTATCCTAAGAAAATCCACATTTATTGGGGAGAGAGAGAGAGAGAGAGAGAGAGAGAGAGAGAGAGAGAGAGAGAGAGAGAGAGAGAGAGGATAGCAATGTAAATGCAGTGAGAGTGACAAAGAGGAGAGAAAAATGAATTGATATATTAATGCCTTCAAACCAAAAACTCACAAAACGGTGAATTTGATACAATGAGTACCAAAAACAATTAAGTGGCACTAAAATGTACTTGGAAAGCTATTGTGAGGCACTGCTTGCACACAAGTTATGTGTGTGTGAGAGAGAGAGTGAGTGAGAGAGACAACAGTAGCATCTTTGCAACTCCAGCAGCTACTATCGGAGCAGTCCCTCCGTATCACCTTGCACATTACTCATGCCTCTTTGCTCGCCCCTCCACAAAAGGTGATGCCATATACGGGATGCAAAGAGACGCAGGGGTTGTTGAAAGAAAACGCGGTGGTTGGGCAATGCCTTGGTCAACATGTATGCCAAATGGATTGAAAACACATGTTAGAGTTCCTACGCCTTTGATAGGCAGGTCTCACCATTATGCAAGTGATATGGAAATTATTGTTCTTATCTACATGTGTGTTAAGAGTTCCTACGCCTAGCGAGGTGTGCGCCTCTGTTGCATGTGTCAATGCAAGGAACTTGCCAATACAATGTGTGCGAGCCACAAATGGCTCCAAGCACGCAAGTAGCATAAACTAATAAGCTCAAAGATGACGATGGTGTGTCACTCACCGCTCTATGCTTGCTGTCGTGGAGGATTCCTCGCCGCGAAGAAGAGGGAGACGCCGCTACGCCGTGCTCAATCGCCTCGCCGTTGTCGTGCCGTGGTCGCAATGCTCGATCACTCTCTATCTCTCTCTCTCTCACGGATACACACACACAAGGAGATGAAGAAGAAGAAGATGGGGATGGAGCAAGAGCACTCTTCAATTGCACAAATGAGAGAATGAGTGAATTTTAGGTTTAGTTGACTTTTATATGAGCTCACCCCATTCACACTTGGGCGCCCATGCTTAGCCAACTAATCCCTTGAATGTTCCAATTAGAGTGCACCTCTCATCGGCGATCACTCTTACCTTTTTCCTATTGGACCGACAAGCCCGGTACCTTACTCTACCAAATAAATAATATGGTGTCCATCTTAGATGATAAGAATGTGTGTGAGGGTTAACATGCCCCCCTTCCCGATGTAGATTCCGTCCTCGAAAGCTATTGAGTTGAAGCTCGTTCATCGAGGTGGAAGAGCATTTGAGATGAATGTCCTTAGCCTTCTTCAGTCACTACAAAATCAAACAACATTGGCACAGTAATTGCATTCTCATATACAATTAAAAAGCATATGCAGTTGTAGGCAGACAAAGGCACTAAAGATCGACTATTGATACCATGGGCAAGCTTCTCAATTTTCTCTGGTCAATTAAGTTGTTTAATTGCAAGTGCCAAGTATTTCATGTCTGAGGGCTGACTAGAGGCTATACTTAGAAGACCTCGTAGTTAAGCTACAATAAAAGGAATTCTCATGAAATCATCGCCTGACTTATTTACTTTTCTTTGACCCCCCCAAAGTCTTTTCACAGTGATTCAATTTTGATGTGTGTGCTTATTTTGTTTGCCTTTGGTTTTTTGCTTTCAAGGAAAAGTGCCCACACTGGGAACCTCTAGGGCTCTAGTACCATAGGCGATCCATGTGAGTGAAGTACCAAATCAACCTAAGATTTCTCTTCCAGCTGAAGATTTTACATTGTGGCACTTTGATTATTATTTTTTTGTACGTTTTCAGCATCTTAATTTTGTAACTTTGAGGGGTCATATAACACTGTTACCCTTCCCAGGCTCATCACATTAGTAAACTCCCTTTATAATACTTAAGCTAAAGGTCAATAGGGACTAAGCCTACTAGAAAGCCCTAGTACATTTCACACAATGCTACCTAAATCGGATTAAGAACCTAAGTAACCATTGATTATTAGGAAGGCATTCCCCATGGTATTAAGAGAAGATCTCTAACGCCTAGCTTGGTCAAGCTAGCTTAGTCGGACTGCTTGATTTTTAAACCTAGACAAGTGGTTATGACAAAATATTACATTGAATTTAATGTTTGATATTAAGCAAATGCGCTAAATATTATGCTACCAATCACAAGTAAAGCATACAAACATGGATGCAAAAAAGATAAGGGGCAATGCTAATGGACAGAATACACCTGTTTGTGTTGATGATCGTGCTTGGTTTGAAGAGTGAACGAGGCAAAGATTCTATGAAGGTACAAATCCTAACCACAACAACATGTTCCTGTACACACTATGAAACACAAGAATACCTCTAGGAAGCACATCAGTGGGAAAAAAGAACTTTGCTAATCAGTAAACTCTAAAACAGAAACACTCCTATTGTACTAATCCTACCTACCGTCCATCACGCGAGTGATGAGGATCAGAGGTGTTTGATGACATAGGTTTCTGTTTCAATGTACTGGATGTGAATGTGTAGGTCTGGGTCAATGTTTTGACTTTTATTATGCACACTCGTTTGCTAATTGCTCTTTATTTTTTGTGAGTATAAGGCTTTATATATACATTCCCTAAGGATTTGGAGATTGAGAGGTCAGGTAAAGAAGGGTAAGAGGGAAATAATTCAATAGGCTGACGTGAATGAAGACTTCCCCCCTTCCTTGGGTAGGTCATACTGTTTGAAATGTGCTCGTCACCCTTTGAAACCAATTGTTCCAGTTGGTAATAGGTGAGGATTTTTGCCAATAGTTTTCTATTACCTTAGGTGCCTCATCGAGTTGCAAGGGTGGTAAGGTACTCTCCCAGGATCGAACTTGAAGTGGTTCATCAGGTGATTCTTGAACACTGGGAGGTGTGGATTCCTTTGTAGCTTTATGGAGGTCCACTATTGTAGGTGGAGGCTATGGAGAAGCTTTTACCTCTATGGATGCATTACATGAGGACCTAGAAGCTTCATGGGACTCCCCCCTTCCTGAGCTAGGTGGAAAAAATTGTTCTTTCTTTTGTACCCAAACTAGCTCCGGAGCGGGTGTGTAGCATTCTGTGATTTTTTTCTTTCCATGATCGTCAATTCGTTTTGGAGCTACAGGATTGGGCGCACATGGGTCAGGTGACAGGTAAGAACACAATCTACATTTTGGCACCCAGATTTGATCATTTCCTTGATAGTAGCCTTGGGCTTCCAATAGTCGTTTAGGAATCTACCACCACATTTCCTTACATTTCTTGGAGCGACTGGGACGTTTCTTACAAGGCGCCAAAAATTTAGCATCAACCATGGTCGTTAAAGAATATTTAGGGACCCACTTGTATGTTTTCTTCGTTATATTAGGATGAGTCTTGTCATAAGCTATATGCATTGCTTGTAGCATATTTAAGGGTACGAGTGATGGCATTTCATCCCCCTCAGGTGTTACCCAGGTTGTCCCCCTGTTTCC
This sequence comes from Adiantum capillus-veneris, assembly GCF_014529385.1. Taxonomy (NCBI): domain Eukaryota; kingdom Viridiplantae; phylum Streptophyta; class Polypodiopsida; order Polypodiales; family Pteridaceae; genus Adiantum; species Adiantum capillus-veneris. Next base: position 36,441,008 of record NC_140931.1, on the reverse strand, counting down.
CCAAGTGTCTATGGTTGCTGCTAGGTGGACCCAATCCACATTTTCAGACTCAGTCATCCCAGGTAGTACATCCATATAAGGAGAATCTCCCCAATATCAGTGTCTACTTTACACGTGTAACAATACTGCAATGGGGCCGAGTGAAATGTGGTGTCAGATCTATGATCAATTATAAAACTGTTTCCTAGGGGATGTGCTCGACCAGTTACAAGATCCACTCGAATGACAGAATCTTGGAACTGCAAGTAGACATGGTTTTTAGACCAGTCATGCACCATTTTTGCTTCCCTCATGAAAGGACGTCCTAAGATCATCTCCGATGCCATAGTGTGCTTGGAGAAATCCATAACAATGAAGGTAATTCTTATTTTATGTCCAAAGACCTTGATCTTGAGATCTTCTAACATCCCAATAGGTTTAACAATAGACGCATTGGCCATCTTCACTACTATGGTTGTGGTCGCAAGGTGAGGTCTTTCCATAGTTTCCCAACAATTTTTAGTCACAATGCTAATCCCAGCGCCACCATCAAGGATTCCCTTCAGAGTTAATCCCTTGGTAGTGATTGGTATGGTCGCATTGGATTCATCACCCTCAAAGTATTGTCCCTACTTGTTAATAGGTATTTCTATAACAAGCTTCTCATCTAGGTTGGGTTGTGGATCTAAGTGTTCCTCCTCTATTGGCATCTCCCCAGCTCCATCCATCTGTAGTGGTAGCCCAAAATTTAGTTCTCCTTTGAGGAAGGCTCGAAGAGCTGAGACTAGCTCAGGGTCTTTATATAGTTTGGACATGATGGTGGTTCTAACTTCTAAAGACATGAAATCCATCAATTTGGCAATGTTTTACGACACCTTTTGGGATTTAGCCCCTTGACGTGGGGAAGATGGGATCTCCATTTCTTCGATAGGATCAGGTAGTCCCTCTGCAAACATTCTTTCCATCAAGAAGTGAGTACGCCCACTTTCCCATGACTTTAAGTCACTTTCTTCTTGGATAACACTAGGTATGCCTAAGGGTCTATGGACTTGGTGAGGTTGTTGTTGCGTAGGGAACACGGTGTCTGTAATCTGGATCTGCCTAGGTACTGGTTCTAGATCCCTTTGGGTATCTTCTACCAAACTCCTTAATTGCTTGACTCGCTCGATCTCCTTTGTAGGGTTTGGATAAGTTCCTATCTTCTTCTTGGATCCCTGCCATTGTGGCTCATGAAGATCTTCCTTGTTGGTTTCTATCTTAGTGGTCGTTTTGGTCTCCATGGTTTCACATGAATCAGAATCTTCTTCAGCGTCGTTCATATATACAAGGTCGTCACCAGTCCCTATGTTGGTCTTTGAACTGGGGTCTGACTTTGCTGCTTTTTGCGATCTCTTTCTTTGTGTTTTCTTCTTTTTCTGAGATTGGGCAATTGATGCCGTGTCTCTTTCCTCAAGAATATAATTTTGTTTTTGGAGCATTGATCGTGTGAGTACGTTTATTGGTACCACGGGTGTACTTGGTGATGGCTCCTCGGTAACTTCAATCAAGTTTAATGGCGTGATCTTCGGTGCATTTGGATTATTTGGACATTGGGAAATCAAATGATCTATGCCACATCGATTACACATGAGTATCGGCATTGTAGACATGCTCACTTGATTGGTTATAATTAGTGTGGCATTCTTTTGTAGCCTAATAGGACACTCGGCTAAACGATGTGGACCTCCTTACTCATAGCATTGAAGATGTGGCCTCTTAGCAGTGTAAGTAATATTTTGGCTGCTTGCGGCAAGAGCAGCTACTTGATAGACAGGTTTGACTTGTCCCCAATAGTCCTCCATGTAGTATTGTGGACTTTCTTCAAGCACATCCATCCCATAGGCAATATTAGGATTTATATCTTCCTCACAGCCTTCCAAACAAGCAATAGATGACTCACAACCCACTTGATTCACAAAAGTGATTCTCGGATGTGGTGGTTGCGGTCCTAGCACTGGAGGTGGTAACGGTGTTGTTTGAACAACATTTTGGGCCCTAAGGACCATGTGTTGTGCTGTTTGTTCAAGAGGTGGGGCCGGCATCAATGCAGGCACTCGAGGTGTGTCTATCCATGCTAAGGTCGGTCTATTGGCCATCGCGTGCTTAAATACTATGCAATCCTTAGCTTGATGACCATACCTCCACAGGCATTGCAGTTCCCATTGAATTTTACCCTAAAAGTAGGGCATTCACTGGTACTATGTGGTCCATAGCATACTGACCACCATTGTTGCTCCCTTCTTGGATACATATGATTGTTTTGTGGAGCACGATTGTCTCTAAGAATCTCTTGAATAGGCCTTGGTGAGATCTGCTAAAGTCATCTCAGATATCTTTGGCTCCTTAGCAATAGGCTTTAGGGTCATTGGCTGATGCCCCGATGCTTGCGAGCTAATAGATTTAGGCTCAACAGACACTCTTTCTCCTTGAATCATTAAATTCTCTTCCAATTGGATCGTATTGGTGGTGATTGCTTCCCAAGTGGTGATACCTCTAATGACTAGGCCATTGTAGATATCCTCATGTCGTAATCCCCTAATGAATCTATTAAGCAATTGATTATTATTGAAGCGCTCATTTGGATTATAGCGAGAATTCAAATGTGTCAAGCGACCAATAAAGTCTCTCACCAACTCTCCTTCCTCTCGTTGGGCTTTCTGGAGCTGAGAGGCTACACCCCAAAGCACTCCCTCTCATATGTATTCTTTTAAGGATAATTTCCTAAGAGTAGGGTAAATCATTTTTTCTTCCACCCTTAGGGTTCTCTACCAATCCCCTGCCTTTCCACTTAAGGTTAGTCTTAAAGCATTACTCTTATGTAGGTCATTGTGTTCTCCTAGAGAATCGCTATATTTGTTCAAACACTTCGATATGATTTCTCACATCCCCGTCTCCACTAAATTTTTGTGTGAGCTTGGCTATTTGTACTGCATTACTTCTAGGCCCTCTATCAGGCGTGTTACGCATATTCTTAGCGATAGATCGACCGATAGCTTGAGAAAATGTTGCCAAGTCACCTAAGTGAGCAAGCACCGTGGGTGAAGGCTCTCCAGAGACTACATGTGGAGTAGGTATTGGCATTGGGCTTGGCGCATAGGAAGCCCTTGGGTTCCATGTTTGGTATGATGTTGTGCCATGTGGTGTCCCAAAGTTCATATGGGTGGCTTTGGGCATAGCAAACATCGGATGTGACATGTTGATGCTAGCCGGTATGATCCCATGGAAATAAGTGCTTGGGTGTTGTGGTTGTGGAGTATAGGTAGTTGAAACAATGGGAGGGGTAGGAACTACATGAGTACAAGGATCCATGGGTGTATACGATTGGTACACACTTGCAGGTAGCAGGCATTGAGCAACCATGTAGCGGTGCTTTACTAACAAATGAGGTCCACGACGTGTTTCTCAACAATGCCCATCATTGGGGTAGGCATGGTAGCCGTGGTGTCATCAAGGGAAATATGAGCTAGACTTGGAAAGGTAAAGCTATCACTTGTGGACTCAGATTGCACTCAGACCCCTGGTGAAACAACAGCAAACGTCGGATGTGACATGCTGATGCTAGCCGGTATGGTCCCATGGAAATAAGAGCTTGGGTGTTGTGGTTGTGGAGCATAGTTAGTTCAAACAATGGGAGGGGTAGGAACTACATGAGTTCGAGGATCCATGGGTGTATACGATTGGTACACACTTGTAGGTACTGTTGCAGGCATTGAGCTACCATGTAGCGGTGCTTTACTAACAAATGAGGTCCATGACGTGTTTCTCGGCATGCCCATCATTGGGGTAGGCATGGTAGCCGTGGTGTCATCAAGGGAAAGATGAGCTAGACTTGGAAAGGTAAAACTATCACTTGTGGACTCAGATTGCACTCAGACCCCTGGTGAAACAACATATGGAGGATCCATCGGACTTACCGAGGGAGTCTCCATTTGCAATAAGGTCGGTTGTTTAGCCTTTCCTGTATCCAGGAATCTCATGAGACCCGTTGAAGGCATGTTGACCCCCTTGTTTTGTCTCTCTAACTCAATGACCCTATGGATGACCTCACAAACTCTTTGTTGTTGATCCTCCACACTAGTAGCACCCATTGTGGATTGTAGGACATCTAACCAACCCACGTGATAGGTGTGACATATGTATAGGTCGGTTAGATTTTCCGTTTGTAGTTCGTACTCCCAGTTCTCATTTAAGAACGCTCCATCTAGGATTGAGGTGCTAGTGGTGTCCTTTGAGCTAGTTGCAATGTTGCTTTCTAGGGGTTGGCCCTTAGCGGTTGCTAAGTCAGGAGCACTCGATTGCTCTCCTAACAAAGATATTGACATAGGGGCTTTCACTTTTAACTCTCTTCGTCGCTCCGCCTTGCGTAAGCTCTCGATTTTCTTTTCCTTAGCCACAATGATATATTGCTCAACCTCTCGCACTTCGGTAAGGCTTCTACCATCGGGTAATATGACCTTGGAGGGGAATAGCTCTGAAGAGTCAGGGGGTGCAGTGAATGAAGTATCACGTGCACACTCTCTAAGGGCATAAGGTCTATGTTGGTCATGAATGGCGACTTTACTTCCCCACCCCCCTCATTTACATCATTAGCTCCATGTTCGGAGCGAGTGGCTCTACTAAAGGTTTCCTTCAAGCGGCTATGCACGCTCAACCCGGACCGTGGACCCATGGCATGCATGTCTTGGCTTGATCTATCAGGATTAGGCATGGGGAAACCCTCCATGACGTCGTAGTCAGAAGAAGAGTTAGTTGCTCCATCTTTAGAACATGACTAGAGCGCAGATGCATGTGCCTTTGGCACCCTACAAGCGTCGGCGAATAACCTCGAAGGTTAACTGCTTACTTTTTTAAGCGTCCGTTTTTACTCCTTTTTTGATGTGTTTAAATGTTTTGTAATGATCAGTTTTTTGATTGTGTGATAGTTCGAAACGAGATATCACTCAGAGGGTCGCGGTGTGCTTTACAATACAACGTTCGGTCACCTGAAACTCCTTTGGTCCTCAAAAAGGTCGATTTTAGTTACGTGAGGCTAAAATACGTAATTTTAAAGGGCGACTGAGGCCTGAGCCTGAGCTTGGGCTTGGGTCTGGGGGATATTCCCGATCCCGGTCCTACCTTTAATTTTTTTTTTTTTTTTTGGGGTAAGATCGTAGCGGCCGCGATGTATGCGCGAGCACACACACACCTAACCTATCTACTTATCACTAATACAGCTACTGTTACACACTAACACACTACTACAGTAACTCACTAGCTAACATACCTACTTACTGTACTTTACACAGAACTAACATTATGGATCTACTACCTTAATACTAACACCTTATCACAAAGAAAACACGGTACCTTTCAAAACCTTATTAACAAACAAAACACAATACCTTTCAATTCCTTATTAACACATCAGCAAAACAAACTCCTTTTTCTCAACACACACACCTTCCTTCTCTACCTTTCCTACAATTGAAATTGCACCACAAAGAAGCACAGAGTGCCATTCAAGATTAGTGCATGGCATTCCCCGATAGCGGCGCCAAAAATGTGCGCGTCTGTCACACTTGTTGACGAAGGAAATTTGGAATGGCGGCCTCTACACCAAAACAAACTCCATTGCGCCACAAGGGAAATGAGATGAGGGCACCACCTAGTCTTGGAAGCGTGGACTAGGACTGCTGCACAAAGAGAGAGAGAGAGAGAGAGAGAGAGAGAGAGAGAGAGAGAGAGAGAGAGAGATATCACTATGAATGAAGCATTAACCTTAGTGTGTGTACAAGGAATGGATAACTTCAAGCACTCCCAACACAAATAGCATGTAGATTACTAAACAACAACTCAAGGATTAGCCAAAATCACATCAAGCACTCTCACACACACATAAAAGATTTCTCTTAATTAACATAAGTAAGAGGAGGGGAGGTTACTAGCATAAAAAAATTTGCACTCTAGAATGTGCAAGAATAGAGTGAATGAATGAGCTTTATGGGCTCATGGCGAGTGATACAAAGACTCAATGGGGCTGAGGGAGACTTGAAATTACAAAGGGGGGGGGGCTCTTTATATAGGAAAGAGAGTGATTAGGAGTGAGGTTAAGATCCAAGTGTAATTTGTACAAATGAAACTTGATTAGGGACATTCAACCAATGAAGAAGCTCCTTCCAAGTGATTTGTTGACCAATTTGCAACTAATTGTCTCCATCATCACTTGTGTTGTCTTCACTCCTTCCTCCATAGCTTGAGTCCAAGAGCTTCCTTATTTTAAAATGTAAAGAATCTACATAAAATCAACACATATCTAGTAATAATAGAAAGGGGTTGAATGAGAACTTATGAATTACAACAAGATTAAGCATGATTTGAGAGGTGATTAGAAGAGGAATTTGTGATGGTTTTTTGAGCTTGAGAGAGAGGAGGAAGGAGGGGAGGGTGAGAAGACTAATGGCTGATTTTTAGAGAAGGTCTCAATGTGGAAAAGGAAGGGTGTGTGTGTAAAGGTAGAGGGGGTGGTCTCCACCACAGTTGAAAAAACTGGCGTCCGCCATTTTGGCCATATCTCCTAGACTATAGATGCAAAAATTATAAAAAAAATATGGTCAGAATCTCCAGCTCATCAGCTACAACTTTGATGAAGACAACTTTTCTTGGATCGGAGTGAAAGTATTTTTTTAAAATCCAGCAAAATCATGTGTCTGTTTCCTTCCTTTACCAAGTCTTCCACTTGGGTCCCATCTGTTTGAATCATCATATGGCTCCAAAGCCATGATGATATGAGCCACTCATGACCCTTGAATCATGGGTGCATGGCTCCACAATCACATCATATCTTTTCTTTTCACATTTACATATTTTCCCTTTCCTTTACCACTAGGTTCTCCCTCTACCTTTCACCTCCGGTGAACTAGTCAAGAAAAAATTCCCATCAAATCATTTTTTGAATTTTTCCAAGAGGTTGTTCTCACTCTTTCTTTTATTGTAAACCTTTAGAAGCAAGGAAAACCAACAAAATATAGTAAACAAAAATTTGTGATAGGCTCGGATCAGTGTCAATGCAAGGAACTTGCCAATACACTGTGTGTGAGCCACAAATGGCTCCAAGCACGCAACTAGCCTAAACTAGTAAGCTCAAAGATGACGATGGTGTGTCACTCACTGCTCTACGCTTGCTGTCATGGAGGATTCCTCGCCGCGAAGAAGAGGGAGACGCCACTATGCCGCGCTCAACCACCTCGCCCGCTGTCGTGCCGCCGTCGCAATGCTCGGTCACACACACACACTCTCTCTCTCTCACGCATACACACACACACACACACACACACACACAAGGAGATGAAGAAGAAGAAGATGGAGATGGAGCAAGAGCACTCTTCAATTGCACAAATGAGAGAATGAGTGAATTTTAGGTTTAGTTGACTTTTATATGAGCTCGCCCCATTCACACTTGGGCGTCCATGCTTAGCCAACTAATCCCTTGAATGCTCCAGTTAGAGTGCGCCTCTCATCGGCGATCACTCTTACCCTTTCCTATTGGACCAACAAGCCTGATACCCGACTCTACCAAATAAATAATATGGCGTCCATCTTAGGTGATAGGATGTGCATGAGGGTTAACATGAGGCAGAACCCTCTGTGATATTTGCATGTGGAGCTGGCCCACCACATATTACTTTGCTATTGTTATGAACAACTGAGGTCAATTGCTTTTGTTCCCCAGGGTATGTTATGGAATGGATTCTGAGAAGTTGGACACTGACACTTATGGTCATGTGTGCGTGATGTAGCAGGTCAAGGTAGCTGAGTCATGGACAGGTGGCTGACAACAGATAGCAAGACATGGAATAAGCCAATAAGAATTAGGGTTTTTAATTATTTTAATAAAGTCTTTATCCCCAAAGTGGAATGTAAATAGCCTCATTTATGAGCTGTGCCTTTTTGGAATTAATATAAATACATGCCTAGAGGAAGCCAGCTCACTCTAGGCATGGGGGGATGATTGTACCCAATGCTGTGTGTGTGTGTGTGTGTGTGTGTGTGTGTGTGTGTGTGTGCATGGTATCCTCGGTCTAGAGGTGCGTGTACGCCGGTAATAGGTGTGCATTGTTGTCATTATGATGGTCTTGCCCGCAAAAAAGGGAGCTTGGCCAAGTGTGGGACTGTGGCCATGTGGAGACTTAGCTTTGAAGATAGGTAGCACGGTAGCAGTTGCTTGAACATGAGAGCTTGAATTTGAAGAGCGTGTGCATGGGAGCAAGGATTAGTGAAGCCAAAAGGGTCACAAGCTTCTTGAATAAAATTTTGCATTGACGTATTGTAGCAAAAAGACTTTGGCCTCACGTGGGAAATAGCCCTATCGGACCTGATCTAACTACAAGTTGGATTTGATCACTTGCTTCAAGTTCCGTGCAACGTGGCTACCAAAAGTGGTGATTTTGAACCCACATCCCTCACGTCATCAACCTTGGTTGGGTCAGCTAGGCCAACAAGCCCACATGAATGGCTTGTGAAAACATTTGAACTTAGAACTTAGATCAAGGGGGGCAAATTATCTTGATTTCTAGAGGTTAAGGGCTCTACACAAAGCTATTGTAGAGGGCTTCTACAAATGCCTCGCACACTAAAGATATTGGATGTATTACATGTGATTTGAGAATGCCAAACTCTGAAAACTTAGGAGTTAATGAAGATTAAAAGCCTACTTATGCAATGACCTACAACACCTTCTTTAATCAACGGCAATATCACCAAGGCGGGTAGTGGCTCAATGGTTTTTCCATGAATGTGCCCATACTTAGCTAATCAAACATTGATTAGGATGAATCTAATGAACATAAGGTTTAAGGATCTAACTGACGAGATTAGGAGATGCTAATATCTTCATAGCTCTTATACCATTTGTTAAGATTAGGGTGAATAAAAGAGAGTAGCATTCACACTAATCACAACACAATTGATCAATAGAAACTGACTAGAGTGTAGCCACAAAATGAACTAGATTACTACTTACTTGAAAACCTATTGCTTCAATTAAGGATAAAATTTAACTTGATGCTAAGGCATGTCAATGTAAATCGGTACTGTTGTTGGCTTAGCTCCTCTAGTGTTACACCCTGTATGCCATCCAAACAATGATATGGGAGTGTCCCTTCTTAACCACTATCATTGACTGATAATTTTCAGGGCATTCTTGACATTCACAAAAAAATGTATTTAATAGATAGTATTAAATATCAATGTCATAAAGATTTCTTAAGTCTTCATATGCCAACTATCCACAATTTCAAGGTGTAAAGGGGGCCTAATCCCATGACAGATACGTGTCTTTGCCAAAGCTTTATCATTGACATGTCTTTGCCAAAGATCTAGTTCATTTTGACCTAGAACTACTTTCGTTCCAGTATTCCTAATGTTGAGATTTCCAATGAGGAGGGGAGATTAAGTCAATGTCCTGCTCTGGTACATACTCTTGGCCATTCTAAGTTTGATTTGATTGTTAGCTGAAGTGTTCTTATATCTATATGTCTCTGGTAACTTCTAACATGGATCTCAGAGTGAGAAAGACTCATGTTTTCAATGTTTCTCCATGTTATCTGTAACCTTATAACTAGTTTGATACTCATGAGTCAGCATACTATGAATAGAAAAGTGTTTACTATTTGTTACTATGGAAGATGTTGGAGAAGTCCCTTGGATTGGCCTCATTGTGTGCATGCTTCTTAGACAAGATGCTGAGGTAATCAAAAATATGGTGTGATGAGGGATTTTTAGAAGCTGATCTTGGAGTGCAAGTATCCATGATCTGAAGATGCAAGACCCCATGAACACATACTAAACATGGGTCTACTCTAGAGGATCCTTGAAGGCAAAAACCGATGGTGGGTTTTGCTAATTAGTATGGTCCGTCAATGTCATGGATGAGACAAGTTGAGATCCTTTGTGGCCATGGAGTCTAGAGTGCACATGAGCTGGCCTAGATTACTAGAGTCTTGGATCTTGGTGTCACATGCATGATTGGTTGCATTCTTGTCTAACTGCACGTCTAATGTCAGATTTGGGTGAGGTTGTTGTTGGTGCGTGTAGAAGTTGGGGCGCAAAATTTCTTTCTCTATTGCTCAAAAATTGAGCAAAGCATTTTCCTTTAGCCTTGTCACACATATCTATCTACGAACTTCTTCTTGAAACAACACCCCCCCCCCCTCTCGTTTCATTTGCATGGACATGCTATCAAGAAAAAGCCGTAGGTAACTGAATTGGGCTTGAATTTGCACCATGCACAATGTGTTGACAATTAAGCTAGGTCTATCTGAAGGTATTTGTGGAGTTGAGCATTCTCTAAAGTAGGTTGAGAGTCATCCCTCGGGGGGAAACCTCACTATGACGCTTCGTGAGGCTTTACCCTTTCAATTACAATCTGGTTACTCCAAAACACTGTCACTAAAAAGGTATGAAAAGTAGGTATGAAGGCCAAAGTTATAAGTTGTAGTTTTTTTCCGTAGAAGATATTAGGTCTCCCCAATCTCAGAAAAATAAAAAAATTCTTTCAAAACATAATAAGTGCATAAGTGAAGGGTGAGTTTAGGAAATGAAAAGACAGATGAAGGTGGAAAGTCAAAAGACGAATGAAGGTGGAAGTCAAGAGACAAACGAAGATGGAAAGTCAAAAGACCCTTTGTGTCCATGTAAATAGGTGTTTCTTTGCTCTTTCATTTTTCCTTAGCGTTTTTTTCTTTAGTGTTTTCCTTGTGCTCTCTCTCTCTCTCTCTCTCTCTCTATCTATCTATAGGTTATATCCATCCTTCCCAGCTGATACTCTTGCAAATCTGCATGTCTTATGATTGCCCATTGCTATGTACTATAGACTAGCGCATCCTTTTTAATGTTGTTGAGGAAAACTTTGAATTAGGAATACCTTTTGATTTTTTTGAAGCCATTTCTAATGCCTTTTAAGAAGATAGAAGTATTCTTATATTTGAGAAGATTATATATTTTAAACTTACTCGTGGAAAAAGCAACCTAGGTGGGAGGATATGTACACCAAGTTCTCCTTCCAACAACACATGAATTTTTGGTCCATCATTTAGCTTGGCATATCCTTTTTTTTTGTGTTTGGTGGTGGTTGGGTTTTGGGGGGGGGGGGGGGGGGGGGCAAAACTCACAATGGTGAGAAATTATATTGACAACCGCAAAAAATTACAAATTCTTGCCATGCTCGTGCCGAGCCATGACATCTCTAAGAGGTCACTGATACATCGTCTAATAGGGGAGCCACCCCTCGGCCGACATAGGGTCCTTATCTATGAGAGTCAGTTATTGCAGTGCCAATTAGCCCGTTCCATTCATCAGAGCTCTTACATTTCTCGAAGGCTAGGATTGCCCCCCTTCTTTCTTGTATTATCTCTGTGAACTTGGTTGTTTCCTTGGTGTTGTTGAATATACAACCGTTCCTAGCCTTCTAGACCTATTTGAAGTAGCAAAATCTAACAATTTGCATTGCAATGAGCAACTCCTAGCTATTAAGAACCTTCCCTTCTAAGAGTAGATCGTTCTTAAAGAAGCCTATCTTCCATGTCGTTTGCACCCATTTGCATCTCTTACCTGCAAGTCAGTTGATCGTAGGGCATTCCTTGAACAGGTGGGAGAGATATTTGCTAGCCGTTCTGCATTGAGAGAATTATCCGAGCGAATCCCCTTGGCTAGAGCCTTCACCCCAGTCTGCAAGGCTCCCCAAAGTACCTTCCAGAGAAATACCTTCATATAGAGTGGCCACTGTGGGCACCATATGTTGTTGGTGACTTCCTCCCATCTTGGCGGTGGCCAATTCATGCCCCGCTGTTTGTTCAATGGAGAGAAGCAATACATCGAAGCCATAAGTGTGTGGTACACTTCTTTGGTTTGAGGCTTAAAGAAGTGTCACTCCTTAGGCCATCTCCATGCTTTCCACTCAAACTCAGACTCATAGTTAGGTAGGCACCAAGCTGTCCATCTGTTCCAAGGCTCTCCTGATCAATAGACTTTCAGTTTCATCAAGGTTGTAGTGGAACACCATTTGATATGTTCTTTCCAACCAATTACTACTATAATCCCACAATTGGCCCAGACATCGGATGCCTTTGCTATTGATCTTTCTAGCAGCTTCCCTCCAAAATGGGTTGAAAGAAATTCTTCCCACCTTAGATAGCCATGGGGACCAATGAGATGCGGAGTTGTGAAAGTACCTTGCAAGTTCTCCCCATCGCAAAGTCTCCACTGCTCTTTTGCATTTCCCAACGAGCTCACCCGTCACACCCCCGAGCTTCAAGCTAGCCCACCGAGGGGCAAAAATTTTGTCATGTACCTTGAGCCCTTTCCACTAACCACCTTGCGAGTAGAGCTTGACATTGTCCATCATGGCATTGACCATAGTAGCCCAAGACTGGTCTTGCTTCGTGAGTGCGGCCACAAACTTAGCACACTGGGTCTCTGTGCAGATAGAACCCTCAGTGCTGTGGTGGTCGAGAGAATGGCTTTGAGATTCATGGTTGTCCAATGATGCCAATGTCACGATTACCCACGCTAGGTGGTTTGTAGACATGTGTAGATGGAGTTGTGGGTGGGCCCTCTATGGTTTGGGAGTTGGAAGAATGGCTTTGAGGCGTATGGGTCAAGGACCTTGTGGCATCACCTCCATGTCAAAGGACCTTGTCACATAATCACATTTTCAAGGCCATAGAGCCCACCTACATAGGGCTCCAATGGAGTAGTTGGAGCTTAGAGATGATCGATGTTGTTTGAAAGGGATCATATACAATTGGAGTGTTCACATAGGAGTCTATTGAGACATCATGTAGCAAATGTAATGCATCTCAACTACCAAACCACTCCACCGTGTGCTTAAGATCTTGCTTTTATGAGTCTTTTTCAGATTGTTTGCTTGCTTACCATGCAATTGTAGGAAGTCCATGTGAGGGGTTTTGACACATCTTTTATCATATATTCCACAACCCTCTATATGTCCAGAATCTCAATTGGAAGGTATCTCGAACCAAGAAGTAAAAGCATATATGGTGTTTGTGTCTTAACTTGGAGAAAGTTTGTATGAGAGAGAGAGAGAGAGAGAGAGAGAGAGAGAGATTTGCTCTTTTGGCTCAATACACTATTGAACAAGGTACCTTATTGCATTGCCTGTTGCACGTTGGCTCTTGCAAGTTTTCTATGAACCACTTAGTCAAAAGGTATGACTTTTCTAAAAGAAAATAGGAGTTATTAGAAGCCATGAATTCTGCTATCACATTATATACTAGTGCTCATTAGAAGCATACACGTCTAACTCATTATTCATGCATTTAGCTACTTAACTTAATAATTTTATTTCTTGCCGATTAGAGCTAGCTCAGTCAATTGGTTGAAGCATTCGACCTTTGTGACCCGGTCATGGGTTCGAATGTTGCTGAGTGATGTCCGAAGGTGCACTTTGTAGCATGCTCGCACTTAAAAAAAAAAAGAAATTTAATAATTTTATATTTTGTTATCAATAATGTACAAAATGTACATTATTGGTAACAAGATCTAATCTGATGTTTTCCATCTTGATGGTGGATAGTTCAATCTTTTCAAAATTGGCGTTTGGCTTTCTTGAGGTTGGTGATAGGGAGTTATACCAAACACCAAAAAGCCTTTCTAACAAACCCTCGCACGTTTCCATCACACCTCAATTGCTTACCTTGGCAAAACGGGGGCATACGTTTGGAAGAGAAAGTGGAGTATTTGTCAGCACCATTGCAAAAGCATGGCACCTGTATGTATAACTGACAAACAAACATGCATTGTCGATGAAAGAACACTAGGCCTATTGGCAAGGCATGTTCACAACATGAGATATTGAGAAATTGTCAACATAATTTTCTTTCTATTCATGAAGTTAAGAAAACCATGGGGAGGACTATTAGCAAAAGCATCAAGAATATAGCAACCTCAGAACAAGAAACAGCCCAATTTTCAATTTTCTAACAACATACATACCATCAAACCGTCCCCTTTGTAACATAAATATGTTTTCTTGAAGCATGTTTGCTTCAAGAGGCCAACCTTAGGTGCCACACGCAATTATCCGCCCCCACTAGGTTTCGGTTTTAGTGGCCCGATAACATCAACATGAATTTCCCATCTTCCATCTCTATCAGTCAATTACTTATTTTAGGACTTAAAAATAGATTTTGTAATGAGGATAATGAAAGGCGTATGTAAGTTACAATCTAACGTGAGATACCATATGCGTCTTATGTTCTCGACCTGGCGGCACTCTAAACTTTAGTGATGTGGCTAGTAGCTTGCTACTAGCCACACTTGCCTATATGGACACTCATTTATCCAGTGGGATATGATGTGCTATTGGTTAGATGCGCACATCATCGCATCAGCTGCATTAAGACAAGCAGATTTAGGAGAATACCAACAAAGGCCAAGATTTGCCAATTGTGTCATAGAGAGCCAAAGATAGAGTTACATCACATATGCCATTGTCTAGTGTACTATGAGATATGAGGCCACTTTCATTGTCTAAAGTTCAGGTAGGGCTTTGAACCACTGGCTAGAGTCATGAGATATCAAGATCAGAGATGCCTGGGGTTGTTTTTGCTAGAGTTGCGTAGACACAGGGAGAGTCTCTTGAGGAGATTAGATAGTGGGAGACATTCACAAAGGAAGATCATTGACTTCTTTAGATCAAAGATTCGGTAATCACACGAACAAGCTTCATCGCAGACTTTAGAGTCCACCTATACTACAAGTATATTAACTATTAGAGCCATTGACCTTGGGAGAGCTAGACGTCCACATCTACGAGGGCCACCATGACATTGGTGGAGGCTCCATCTGAGGATCATGACTATTCTAGCACAACATGGGAGACATCCAATAGGACAATTTACACAGGTGGACTTTGACGATGTTGTTCAGCCATCGATGCAGTACATTCTTGGATAGCGGCATGATGCCAGGCATTCTCCTCGAACACTAGTGTTTATTTTGTACCCAAACATTGTATTAGATGCACCAAGATTGTATTATTTGAGTCTCATAGGTCATTTTGGCCTTTTGAAGACATTTAATATAACATTTAATATAACATTTAATATAACATTTCATCCTGGGACACTAATGTTTATCTTGTACCCAAACATTGTATTACATCCACCAAGATTGTATCAATTGGGTCTCATAGGTCATTTTGGCCTTTTGAAGACATTGAATATAACATTTCATCCTCGGACACTAATGTTTATTTGTACCCAAACATGGTATTAGATCCACCAAGATTGTATCAATTGGGTCTCATAGGTCATTTTGGCCTCTTGATATAACATTTCATTTCATTTCTACCTCCTATTCCCAAAAATGGCTCGTCTGAACATTAAGCCCAACAAAAGCTGGTTGCATCCTAAGGCACTCAACAAATTTCAATTCGATAGCATCTTCCTCACAAAATCCTAATAGTTGACTTATCCATCACCGCCAACATCAGCCTCACAAGTCATTTCATCCACCTCCTCATCAGTCAGTTTCTCCCAAAGATTTGGGGAGATCGAGAGACAGAGAGAGAGCTGAAATGGATTTTGGTGACAAAACAGAAGTTTGAGGACTTACGGATCACCTTGAGAAAGCAACTATAGGTGACTGCAAAGTCATGTGACATAGTATTGCCTCTCTCTCTCTCTCTCTCTCTCTCTCTCTCTCTCTCTCTCTCTCTGTGGTAACCAAGTGTCTTGGTAGCAAAACCTATTCTTGATTTTTTGTATGCAGGAGGTGTCTACTGATAAGAGTGTACCAAGCAAGGCCGCATCATCACCGACCAACCATTTCAAGATACGCAGCAGTAGGTGGCTTCTCCAACAAGAAGAGAAAATCCAATTATGATGAACCAACAATTACAAGTTTGAGCCCGCTTTGGTTCTATTCTTCTTCTCATTCAAATTTCATTGACACCATTCTGTACTTTGAAAAGTTTTCACCAAAATGAAAATTTGTGGTTGTTGTACACCCATCACTTTTTCTGCATCAAGTGATGAAGCTCTGATGCAGTCCCATTCTCGTCTGGGGGGGGGGGGGGGGGGGGGTTTCACTTAAATTGTGTATATCACATGCATTCAAGGACTATTTTAAAACTCCTTATTTGTGAATTTTTTACAAATAAAATACACCCTTTTACTATTCAATCTATAATTTTTTTTCCCAGTTCCATTTTATGGTACCCTTCTCTATGTGAAAATATGAGAAGAAACAAAATTAAGTAACTGCTTCTGTTGCACTCACGTGTGATAGTCACATAATTATTGAGTGACCTCCTTGAGATCAACCTCTTTGATCATTTCTCAGCTTCGATAGGGTTCTGACCAAGAGAGCGCATCATAGTTCCAAGTTCCCTATGAACTGTTCAACCATTGCAAATGTCTTGAAAAATAAGGTTCAAAGTTGACGATCGAGAGGCAAATAGGCCAAGATCCCCCCCCCCCCCCCCCGCTCTCTCTCTCTCTCTCTCTCTCTCTCACACACACACACACCCACACACACACACACACACACACACACACACACACAAAAGCACATGTAGAGGCTAAGCTTCCACCTCTACATGTACTTGAGAGAGAGAGAGAGAAAGAGAGAGAGAGAGAGAGTCTTTTATTTAGTGGTTCTTTAACTACTCTAGGGGGCTCATAAACACCTCGTCTGCCTTTTAGAAGATAACCCCATTAAATAATCACATCCCATGACTCATAGCAAACGGCATCCACAAAAAAAGGAGTGTGGCTATTATGCTTAAACTAATTGCACATGCTCATACTTAAACTAACTACACGTACCTAGACATAGAAACTAAAGTTAGAAGATCCTCCCTCCTACTAGCCGTCGATGATTGTAAAGGACAAAATTCAGAGACTAACCATGTTATCTTTAGGACGGAGTTTAGGGGGATAAGTTACTAACGAGTTCATCAATTGGTCCATGAATTTTTGGGGTTGACCCATAGATGGTATGCATGGATCCTCATATGATCAAAGGAGTCTCACAATCCATACTCAAAAGTTGCTACAGATTAGGTCCACTAGTGTGTCCGGCGGCTTCGCCACCTCTCTCTCTCTCTCTCTCTCTCTCTCTCTCTGCGTCATTGTGTTTCTCGGACCTGCAGGCGACATTGCCGGATTGATCTCCTTTTGACGCATGTCAAGGGGGGGAGCCGGAATCCCCTCCCCCTTTATCTATTAGTATAGATGCATTTGCTCGCGGACCTCAAGGCTTGTTATATTCTTGAGGAAAGAGACACGGCATCAATTGCCCAATCTCAGAAAAAGAAGAAAACACGAAGAAAGAGATCGCAAAAAGCAGCGAAGTCAGACCCCAGTTCAAAGACCAGCATAGGGACTGGTGACGACCTTGTATATATGAACGACGCTGAAGAAGATTCTGATTCATGTGAAACCATGGAGACCAAAACAACCACTAACATAGAAACCAACAAGGAAGATCTTCATGAGCCACAATGGCCAGGATCCAAAAAGAAGATAGGAACTTACCCAAACCCTACAGAGGATATTGAGCGGGTCAAGCAATTAAGGAGTTTGGTAGAAGATACCCAAAGGGATCTAGAACCAGCACCTAGGAAGATCCAGATTACAGACACCGTGTTCCCTACGCAACAACAACCTCACCAAGTCCATAGACCCTTGGACATACCTAGTGTCATCCAAGAAGAAAGTGACTTAAAGTCATGGGAAAGTGGGCGTACTCACTTCTTGATGGAAAGAATGTTTACAGAGGGACTACTTGATCCTATCGAAGAAATGGAGATCCCATATTCCCCACGTCAAGGGACTCAAGGCCAAAAGGTGCCGTTAAACATTGCCAAATTGATGGATTTCATGTCTTCAGAAGTTAGAACCACCATCATGTCCAAACTATATAAAGACCCCGAGCTAGTCTCAGCTCTTCGAGCCTTCCTCAATGGAGAATTGAAGTTTGGGCTACCACAATTTGCACAGATGGATGGAGCTGGGGAGATGCCAATAGAGGAGGAATACATAGATCCACAACCCAACCTAGATGAGAACCTTGTTATAGAAATACCTATTAACAAGTTGGGACAATACTTTGAGGGTGATGAATCTAATGCGACTATACCAATCACTACTAAGGGATTAACTGTGAAGGGAATCCTTGATGGTGGTGCTGGGGTTAGCATTGTGACTAAAAATTGCTGGGAAACTATGGGAAGACCTCACCTTGCGACCACAACCATAGTAGTGAAGATGGCCAATGGGTCTTTTGTTAAACCTATTGGGATGCTAGAAGATCTCAAGATCAAGGTCTTTGGACATAAAATAAGGATTACCTTTATTGTTATGGATTTCTCCAAACACACTATGGCATCTGAGATGATCTTAGGACGTCCTTTCATGAGGGAAGCAAAAATGGTGCATGACTGGTCTAAAAACCATGTCTACTTGCAGTTCCAAGATTCTATCATTCGAGTGGATCTTGTAACGGATCGAGCACATCCTCTAGGAAACAGGTTTATAATTGATCATAGATCTGACACCACAGTTCACTCGGCCCCATTGCAGTATTGTTATACGTGTAAAGGGGACACTGATGTTGGGCAAGATTCTCCTTATATGGATGTACTACCTGGGATGACTGAGTCGGACAATGTGGATTGGGTCCACCTAGCAGCAACCATTACACTTTGGGGAATAGGGGGACGACATGGGTAACAGCTGAGGGGGATGAAATGCCCGTACCCTTAAATATGCTACAAGCAATGCATATAGCTTCTGACAAGACACATCCTAAGATAACGAAGAAAACATACAAGTGGGTCCCTAAAGCTTCTTTAGCGACCGTAGACAATGCTAAAAGACAACAGCCTGGTAAGAGACGTCCCATTCGCCCCAAGGAATGTAAAGAGTTGTTGCGTTGGATTCCTAAATGACTATTGGAAGCCCAAGGCTACTATCAAGGAAATGATCAAATCTGGGTGCCCAAACGTAGATTGTGCTCTTACTTGTCACCTGAACCATGTGAGTCCAATCCCGTAGCTCCAAAACAAATCAACAATCGCGGAAAGAAAAAAATCACAGAATGCTATGCACCCGCTCCAGAGCTAGTTTGGGTACCGAAGAAAGAACAATTTGTTCCACCTAGATCAGGAAGGGGAGAGTCCCATGATGCTTCTAGCTCCTCATATAATGCATCCATAGAGGTAAAAGCTTCTCCAGAGTCTCCACCTACAATAGTGGACCTCCATGAAGCTACAAAGGAATCCACACCTCCCAGTGTTCAAGAATCACCTGATGAACCACTTCAAGTTCAATCCTGGGAGAGTATCCTACCACCCTTGCAACTCGATGAGGCACCTAAGGTAATAGAAAACTACTGGCAAAAATCCTCACCTTTTACCAACTCGAACAATTGGTTTCAAAGGGTGACAAGCTCATTTCAAACGGCATGATCTACCCAAGGAAGGGGGGAGTGTTTGCTGACATCCATCATTCACTTGCTCCCCTCTCAACCTTTTTTCCCCGACCTCTCAATCACCAATCTTAGGGAATGTATATATAAAGACTTATTCTCACAAAAAACAAAAATAATAAAGAGCAAGAGCAATTAGGAAACAAATATGCACAATAAAAGTCAAAACATTGACCTAGACCTACACATTCACATTCAGTACACTGGAACAGAAACCTATGTCATCAAACACCTTTGATCCTCGTCACTCGAGTGATGGAGGGTAGGTAGCATTAATACGATAGGAGTGTTTGTGTTTTAGAGTTGAGTGATTACCAAAGTTCTTTTTTCCCACTGATGTGCCTCCTAGAGGTATTCTTGTGTTTCATAGTGTGTACAGGAACATGTTGCTGTGGTTAGGATTTGGATCTTCATGGAATCTTTATCTCGACTCACTCTTCAAATCAAGCGCGACCATCGACACAAACAGGTGTTTCTTGTCCATTAGCATTGCCCCTTATCTTTTTTGCATCTATGATTGTCTGCTTTGATTGTGATTGGTAGGATAATATCCAACACATTTGCTTAGTAACAAACATTTAATTCAATGTAATTTTTTGTCATAATCACTTGTCTAGGTTTAAAAATCAAGCAGTCCGACTAAGCTAGTTTGACCAAGTTAGGTGTTAGAGATCTTCTCTTAATACCATGGGGAATGCCTTCCTAATAATCAATGGTTACTTAGGTTCTTAATCCGATTTAGGTAGCATTGTGTGAAATGTACTAGGGCTTTCTAGTGGGCTTGACCCTATTGACCTTTAGCTTAAGTATTATAAAGGGAGTTTAGTTGTGTGATGAGCCTGGGGATGTGTATCAGTGTTATATGACCCCCCAAAGTCACAAAATTAAAATGCTGAAAATGAACAAACAAAAAATCAAAGTGCCACATTGTAAAATCTTAAGCTGGAAGAGAAATCTCAGCTTGATTTGGTACTTCACTCACATGTATCGCCTATGGTAGTAGAGCCCTAGAGGTTCCCAGTGTGGGCGATTTTCCTTGAAAAGCAAAAAACCCAAGGCATACAAAATAAGCACACACATCAAAATTGAATCACTGTGAAAAGACTTTGGGGGGTCAAAGAAAAGGTAATCAGTCAGGCGATGATTTCATGAGAAATTCCTTTTATTGTAGCTTAACTACAAGGTCTTCTAGGTATAGCCTCTAGTCAGCCCTCGAACATGAAATACTTGGCTCTCGCGATTAAACAACTTAATTGACCAGAGAAAATTAAGAAGCTTACCCATGGTATTAATAGTCGATCTCTAGTGCCTTTCGACCGTTAAATTAGCGACCCCAGACTTGTTTAATTTTTTACCTTTACATCTGTTGATGCTTTTGATTACATTGCAATTTAATGTTTATTGCTGACAAATTGTTTAAAATTCTGTTACCAATCAATTTGTCTGCCTAAAACTGCATATGCTTTTTAATCACTTATGAGAATGCAATTACTGTGCCAATGTTGTTTAATTTTGCAGTGACTGAAAAAGGCTAAGGACATTCATCTCAAATGCTCTTCCACCTCGACGAACGAGCTTCAACTCAATAGCTTTCGAAGACGGAATCTACATCAGGAAGGGGGGCATGTTAACCCTCACGGCTCACGGACACCCTATCACCTAAGACGGACGTTCTAATCTACGGCGGACATTGTATTATTTATTTGGTAGACTCAGGTACCAGGCTTGTCGGTCCAATAGGAAAAGGGTAAGAGTGATTGTCGATGAGAGGCGCACTCTAACTGGAACATTCAAGGGATTAGTTGGCTAAGCTGGGCGCCCAAGTGTGAATGGGGCGAGCTCATATAAAAGTCAACTAAACCTAAAATTCACTCATTCTCTCATTTGTGCAATAGAAGAGTGCTCTTGCTCCATCTCCATCTCCATCTTCTTCTTCTTCACCTCCTTGTGTGTGTGTATGTGTGAGAGAGAGAGAGAGAGAGAGAGAGAGAGAGAGAGAGGGCAATCGAGCATTACGAGTTTTTTAGAGCCACACCACACTTCCCTATGGGTACCACTACAGTTTTTTGAGCCACACCACACTTCACTATTTATACCCCCTCCATATCCTCCCTTTTGTTTACACCACTGATGAGCTAATGAAAGCGAAACGCGTTTGGTGTGAAACTGTTTGCTCTACCACCCACCCCCAATCTCTTTTGTCTCTATCCTCTTTCGCAAGATCAGGGATACGATTTCATTTTAAATTGCTGTTGTACCACCCCACCCCCCACTGCTTATCTCTAAATTTTTTTTGCAAGATTCGCTCGCTATGATTCCATTCTGATACATGATGATTAATGATCCTTGGAATAGGGCCAAAAGAGATGGGCAGTGAAGAGCAAGGTTTGGTTGAAGGTTGCATGTCAATGGGTATGAAGGCGACCGTGCCTTGAGCAAAGAGGAAGCTACCAGAGCCGCCCACAATGGGCATATATGAAGGCACCCACACTCCACCATGGCGGACAAATGTGTAACGGCCCATGAAGGCAAGAGACCCCTCCAAGCGCCTGTTTTCAGGCTCCACAAGATTGCTCATGTTCAAAGTGAGAGTGAAAGAGCCGAAAAAGGCAAGCGCGGTGGAGGAAATGGAAGCAGTTGTTCCCACCAACGAGCCCACAACAGGTGAAGACGCCAAGGTTGGGCCCTCCGTCACGGGGTCATCTGCTACGAACATGGCTCCCAAAGGTGCTGTCGTGGCGTTGGAAGAAACGGTCGCCGACACACCCTCCACCACTTGGAAGCTGGTCACATTCTCCAAGTGATGCACGAACAACTTCAACTTCATCTCTTGTCATGACTGCTGCTGTGCCATGCCTCTCACCTCTACTAAACAAGCTGCTGCTAATACCAGCAGCAACAACAACAGCAACGAAAGAGCGTTTACCATATTGAGCATGTGCGTCGCGCACCTGTGTTTGCTTCACCGAAATGTTGTGTGTGTGTGTGTGTGTAGAGAGAGGGAGTGAGCGAGAGCGAGTAATTTGTGCTAGCCTACTGACCTTGTCTACAAGTTATGGACTGTTACGCACGCGGTAACACCTTGATTGACCGGTTTTCATGTAGATCTCTTGACGGTGTTCCTATGACTTTTAAACTTCTCTTTGTGTGTGTGTGTGTGTGTGTGTGTGTGAGAGAGAGAGAGAGAGAGAGAGAGAGAGAGTATGCGTGCACGATTCTAAAAAATAGTCAAAAGCTAGAATCTTGGTGAGATTCGTGAGATTCGAGTGTCGCTCTCTCCATCAATCCCTCATGCTATCCAACTTGTGGCTCCACATTCTCTCTCTCTCTCTCTCTCTCTCTCTCTCTCTCTCTCTCTCTCTATGCATGACATGTGGGTGCCATGCAGTTGTGTTAGGGTGAAGCGATGGGTTGAAGAGGGGGTAAAAGAATCCACGATGAAAGTGCACCTCAGTTCCGGTTGGCCTCCCTTTCTCTAGAAATCTGTTTCGATGGCAGTGGCAGCTGACGGAGGGCTTTGAGGCACCAACACACTCTTTTTCGCAACCTACAGGAGGACAAGGAATAGGCAAGAGCATAGCTGCTCTGTGTGTGTGTGTCCGAGAAAACCAGGGCCCTCTCTATCTCGCTGATTCTATTGTGAGGTGCACGCCTTGGTGTCGATTTGAATCCGTTGACGGACAAGCCATAGTGCCTGTTGCACGTGGAGGTAAGGGGCACAATGTGAAGGGGGAGGCATGGGGCATGGTGGTCGTGTGGGGTGAGTCAGCTTGTGGTATAAGGAAGCATGCATTCATGGGAGGAGGGCATGCAAGAGAGGAGAGGCAGAGGGCGGGGGGGGGGGGGGGGGGGGGGGGGATGCACACATGCAAGTGCGGGGTGTTTAGGTGGGAGTTGAAGATTGCCACGAATCTTCATGCTCGCCTCGAGGGTTTGAACAGGCTTGAAGGAGGGGGTGGTTGCAATTGAGACTACAAGGGAGGGGCTAGAGGAATCTCTCGGCAAGGGGACAAACAAGTCTGATTTACGTTTGCAGAGGGGAAGTAGTAGAAGTAGATTGCTGACATGGATTTTGGGTTCGGGGGGAAGAGAGAGAGAGAGAGAGAGAGAGAGAGAGAGAGAGAGAGAGAATAAAATCATTACTCGCCCCCCCCCCCCCCCCCCCCCCCCCCCCCCCCTTCCTCTTTCCTCCTTCAACAATTCTTGACTAATAGTCTCCTCATCAATTCTCTCAACATGAAAATAATAGACTGCACATGTTGATTTGAGAGAGAGAGAGAGAGAGAGAGTATAATAATGCTACCCACCGGCGTCCACTTCTAGTAGTCATGGACCGGGCTTGTCGGTCCAATAGGAAAAGGGTAAGAGTGATCGCCGATGAGAGGCGCACTCTAACTGAACATTCAAGGGTTAGTTGGCTAAGCATGGGCGCCCAAGTGTGAATGGGCGAGCTCATATAAAGTCACATAAACCTAAAAATCACTCATTCTCTCATTTATACAATTGAAGAGTGCTCCTGCTCCATCTCCATCTTCTTCTTCTTCATCTCCTTGTGTGTGTGTGTGTGTGTGTGTGTGGTGTGTGTGTGTGTCGTGTGTGCAATTGAAGAGTGCTCCTGCTCCATCTCCATCTTCTTCTTCTTCATCTCCTTGTGTGTGTGTGTGTGTGTGTATGCAAGAGAGCGCGCGCGCGGTAGAGAGAGAGAGAGAGAGAGAGAGAGAGAGAGAGAGAGAGAGAGAGCATTGCGACGGCGGCACGAGGCGGTTGAGCGTGGCACGAGGGTAGCTCCTTCTTCTTCGTGGTGTCAGGAGTTTTTTGGACCAAGAGATTGCGCATATGTACATACCTATGCATGGTGCATCGAATAAAGGATTGCCCATTTTCCAGAGCCAGGTGGTTATGTGGGGCCCACATGTGTACATGTAGGACAGCATGTACATAGTGCATCGATTTTCACTATTACCAGTACCAGTGTGTTTTTTCTACAATAATGAGGAGCTGGTAGCGCGTAAAACTTCTCGAGGAAGCTAGCGGCGGGCCGACGACATGAGGTAAGCAGGTGCGTCAGATGGCATCTAGTGGCGTTAGGAGGCCGAACGGGGTCAATACTTGCACGTGGATGAATACGGACACAACGTGGGTGTTTTCTTGTGAGAGTTATACAGGAAGGTCATCATTAAGACCACTTTTTGGGGCCACTTCACGTGGTGGTGGGATGCATTATTGAAAAAAGCTGAGTGCCAGGTGTGCGGATGATGCAAAAAGGTGACAACTATGCACTGCGAGGTCAATTTTTTGCTTGTTCGGGGTCTGTTTGAGGTCATCTAAAAGGCCAAGGGTGCCCAACTAATAAAGCTAAGTGTGGGAACTAAAAAAACAGAGAGAAGACCAGAAAAAACGTGGAGAAGAGAGGAGGAACAGCCGCAAGTGGTGTTTTTGGAGCCTGTTTTGGCCGTAAACTGCTCATCCGAGGTCGGATTTGAGCACTTTGACATTGTAGACTGGGGTTTTGGGCCGTTCCGGACGCGATGGCGCTGTCCATTTTGCCAAATTCCTCACTGTTTTTTTGCTGTTTTGGCTGTGTAAGTTTCTCCTATGAGCGAAGCTTTTGCTCCAATTTGTGATTGTATCTGATATCTTTTACCCATATTGTATGAGCTATTTGCCCCATTGGTGTTGGCCCAAGCTCAATTGTATCTAAACATAAAAAATTCTCCTCTTTGAGCGGAGTTTTTTGGGTGTGTGTGTGTGTGTGTGTGGAGTGGGCAAGTGGATAGTCTCTCTCCTCTCACTCCAAAGGTGTGTTCCCTGTCTCGGCCAGGTGGGTTGTGTAAGCCGAGTGGTGCCCCATAGTGTGTGTGTGTATCTTCCCAAGAGTGTGTGTCGGGTCGTTATAGAGGCACTGTGTGTGTTTTCATCCCGCTCACAGCGGCCAGGAATCCTCCACGAAGGCGAACGTAGGGCGGTGCGTGACACACCTTTGCTTTCTTGAGCTTGCTAGATTAGTCTGGTTGTGTGCTTGCAGCCATTTGTGGCTCGCACACAATGTATGGCAAGTCCCTTGCATCGACACATGCGAGAGATGCAGACATTTTTGGCACTGCACCCATATTGTATGAGCTATTTGCCCCATTGGTGTTGGCCCAAGCTCAATTGTATCTAAACATAAAAAATTCTCCTCTTTGAGCGGAGTTTTTTGGGTGTGTGTGTGTGTGTGTGTGTGGAGTGGGCAAGTGGATAGTCTCTCTCCTCTCACTCCAGAGGTGTGTTCCCTGTCTCGGCTAGGTGTGTTGTGTAAGCCGAGTGGTGCCCCATAGTGTGTGTGTGTATCTTCCCAAGTGTGTGTGTCGGGTCGTTATAGAGGCACTGTGTGTGTTTTCATCCCGCTCACAGCGGCGAGGAATCCTCCACGAAGGCGAACGTAGGGCGGTGAGTGACACACCTTTGCTCTCTTGAGCTTGCTAGATTAGTCTGGTTGTGTGCTTGTAGCCATTTGTGGCTCGCACACAATGTATGACAAGTCCCTTGCATTGACACATGCGAGAGATGCACACATTTTTGGCACCGCTGCTGGGGAAATGCTCTGCATTAAGCTCGAGTAGCACTGTTTGCTGCTTTGTGGTGTATTATGAAATGTAGGAAAGGTAGAGAAAGAAGGAGTGTGGCTTGTTGAGAAGGATTTTTGACCTTTGTTTTGTTGCAGTGTACTGTTTTTGTTAATAAGGTATTGCAATGTACTGTGTTTCCTCTGTTGATAAGGTGTTAGAATTAAGGTAGTAGATCTATAATGTTAGTTTTGTAAGATACAATAAGTAGATATGTTAGCTAATGAGTTGCTGTAGTACTGTGTTAGTGTGTAACAGTAGCTGTGCTAGTTCTAAGTAGGTAGGTTAGGTGTGCGCGCGCAGCCCGATCGCGACGACCTTATTCCAAAAACAATTTTAAAAAATTAAAAAATTATTTTTTTAATAAAAATTTTAAAGGTAGGACGGGGATCAAGAATATTCGCCATGCCCAAGCCCAAGCCCACGCTCAGGCTCAGGCCTCAGTCACCCTTTAGAATTACTTATTTTAGCCTCGCGCCTAAGTAAAAATTGACATTTTTGAGGACCATCGGAGCTTCGGGTAACCGAACGTTGTGCTTTAAAGCACACCACGAACCCCTAAGCGATACGCTTGTTTTGAGCTATCACACACTGTAATCCAAAAACCAATCGTTAAAACATATTTAAAAACATCAAAAACGAGTGAAAACGGGGTGTAAAACGCCCAAAAAAATCACGCGATTAACCTTCGAGGGTGTTTGCCGACGCTTGTAGGGTGCCAAAGGCACATGCATTTGTGCTCTGGTCGTGTGCTAGAGGCCGAGCAACTAGCAAGCATTTTGACTTACGCGAGTTCTCAATACCCACCTACTTTAGGTTCCGAGCCCTCGGTGGGAACCCAAGGTAGTACCACTCAGGACCCGCATATAGCGTCTAGTGACTCTTCCTCTAACTATGACGTCATGGAGGGTTATCCTATGCCTAATCCTGATAGCCCAAGCCAAGACATGCATGCCACGGGCCCACGATCCGGGTTGAGCGTGCTTAGCCTCTTGAAGAAAACCTTTAGTAGAGCCACTCGCTCCGAACATGGAGCTAACGATGTAAATGAGGGGGGTGGGGAAGTAAATTTGCCATTCATGACCAACGTAGACCCTATGACCTTAGAGAGCATGCACGTGAATACTCCATTCACTGCACCCCCTGACTCTTCAGAGCTATTCCCTCCGAGGTTATATTACCTGATGGTAGAAGCCTTGCCGAAGTAAAAGAGTTGAGCGATATATCATTGCGGCTAGGGAAAAGGAAATCGAGAGCTTACGCAAGGCGAAGCAACCAAGAGAGTTAAAAGCAAAAGCTCCTATGTCAATATCCTTGCTAGGATAGCAAACAAGTGCGCTTGAATTAGCAAGCACTAAGGGTCAACCCATAGAGAGCCACATTGCATCTAGTTCAAAAGACCCCCCTAGCACCTCAATCCTAGATGGAGCGTTCTTAAATGAGAATTGGGAGTACGAAATACAAACAGAAACTCTAACTGACCTACACAGGTCACACGTATCACGTGGGTTGGTTAGATGTGCTACAATCCACAACGGGTGCTACTAGTGTAGAGGATCAACAACAAAGAGTTTGTGAGGTCATCCATAGGGTTATTGAGCTAGAGAGACAGATTAAGGGGATCCACATGCCTTCAACGGGTCTCATGAGAATCTTGGATATAGGAAAGGCTAAACAACAAACCTTATCGCAAATGGAAACTCCCTTGGTAAGTCTGATGGATCCTCCATATGTTGTTTCGCTAAGGGTCTCAGTTCAATCTGAGCTCACAAGTGATAGCTTTATCTTTCCAAGTCTAACTCATATTTTCCTTGATGACACCACGGCTACCATGCCAACCCCAATGATGGGCATGCCAAGAAACACACCATGGACCTCATTTGTTAGTAAAGCACCGCTACATGGTAGCTCAATGTCGACAACAGCCCCTACAAGTGTGTATCAATTGTATGCACCTATGGGTCCTCGTACTCATGTAGCCCCTACCACTACCATTGTTTCAACAACCTATGCTCCACAACCACATCACCCAAGTTATTATTTCCATGGGACCATACCGGCTAGCATTAGCATGTCACATCCGACTCTGCTATGCCTTGGGCCACACATATGAACTTTGGGCCGCCACATGGCACAACACTGTATCAAACATGGAACCCAAGGGCTTCCTACGCGCCAAGCCCAATGCCAATACCTACTCTAGATGTAGTCTCTGGAGCGCCTTCACTCACGGTGCCTGCTCACTTAGGTGACTTGGCAATATTTGCTCAAGCTATCGGTCAATCTATTGCTGAGAATATGCGTAACAAGCTTGATAGAGAGCCTAGAAGTAAGGCAGTACAAATAGCCAAGCTCACCCAAAAATTTAGTGGGGACGGGGATGTGAGAAAGCATATCGAAGTGTTTGAACAAATATGCGATTCTCTAGGAGAACACAATAACCTGCATAAGAGTAATGATTTAAGCCTAACCTTAAGTAGGAAGGTTGGGGATTGGTATAGAACCCTAAGGGTAGAAGAAAAAACGATTTACCCTACTCTTAGGAGATTGTTCTTGAAAGAATACATACGAGAGGGAGTGCTTTGGGGTGTAGCCTCTCAACTCTAGAAAGTCCAACGACAGGAAGGAGAGTCGGTGAGAGACTTTATTAGTCGCTTGAAACATTTGAATTCTCGCTGTAATCCAAATGAGTGCTTCAATAATAATCAACTGCTTGATAGATTCACTAGGGGATTACGATATGAGGATATCTACAATGGCCTAGTCATTAGAGGTATCACCACTTGGGAAGCAATCACCACCAATGCGATCCAATTGGATGATAATTTAATGATTCAAGGAGAAAGAGTGTCTGTTGAGCCTAAATCTACTTGCTCGCAAGCATCGGGGCATCAGCAAATGACCCTAAAGCCTATTTCTAAGGAGCTATATATATCTGAGATGACTTTAGCAGATCTCACCAATGCCATTCAAGAGAGACTTAAAGACAATTGTGCTCCGTAAAACAATCATATGTATTCAAGAAGGGAGCAACAATGGTGCTCAGTATGCTATGGTCCGCATAGTTCCAGTGAATGCCCTACTTTTAGAGTAAAATTCAATGGGAATTGCAATGCTTTGTGGGAGGTATGGTCATCAAGCTAAGGATTGCATAGTATTTAAGTGCGCGATGGACAATAGAACAACCTTAGCATAGACGGACACACTTCGAGTGCCTGCATTGATGTCGGCGCCACCTCTTGAACAAACATCACAACACATGGTCCCTAGGGCCCAAAATGTTGTTCAAACAACACGCTTACCACCTCCAGTGCTAGGACCGCAACCACCACATCCAAGAATCACTTCTGTGAATTAAGTGGGTTGTGAGTCATCTATTGCTTGTTTGGAAGGCTTTGAAGAAGGTATAGACCCTAATATTTCCTATGAGATGGATACGCTTGAAGAAAGTCCACAATACTACATGCAAGACTATTGGAGACAAGTCAAACCTGTTTATCAAGTAGCTCCTTGTTGAGCCAGCAGAGGATCACACCCACATTTTTTCTCACACTCATCATTTTGTAACCATTGATTGTAATAAATGTCTTTCCGACATTAATTTTGATTTGAGCCATTCATTAAGTAACGGGACTCAATTGAGTTTCCAGCTTGTAATCTCGAAGTAATTTCACTTGCTGATGTAATTAGTTAGAGATGTTCTCACCTCCAAGGCTGAGGTATATAAGCCAAAGTTTTTGTAACCTAAGGGAGATCAATTAATCAAAGTGAGTTTTTGAGCGCCGTGACTGTGTCTGAGAGAGAGAGAGAGAGAGAGAGAGAGAGAGAGAGAGAGAGAGAGAGAGAGAGTCTTATCTACTTGCTACGCGAGCTACGGAGCCGCCATTGGAGAAGCGACACCGCCATTGTGTTAGCAACGGCGAGAGCTACGCACAGATACCAAGAGTGCGCGCTATCGGCTTCTATGTTTGGTAAGTTCCTACGAGCTTCGGTGTGAGTTTTCTTCCAACTCGTGTGTCGGAATTGAGCGTGCAGCATATCTATAGAACCACAACGAGTAGAGCTACACATTAGTACCATCGGGGTCAAGTTTCGATCACCTGTATTTTTCGGCCTGTTTTCATACGCGTTTACCGCAAGGAGTGGTTATAGGTTGATTTTGCAGTTCAAGTCTTTAGGGTGTTGTTCTTACCTAGTGTATAGACTTCCTCTTGAGTTTGAGATCGATTCAATGATTCTAGATCTTGTTTCGTATAGCATTCGTTCGTAGCACGAATTTCAGTCACTTGTGTATTTTAGAACTTAGATTTGATTTCCTTAGTAGTGATTGTCATTAGAAGGTCGAGTAGGTGATTTGACACCCACCTAGTTGTTTCCATGCGCCTGCGGGTCAAGCTCCGTCGTCGTCTGACAAATTCTGTTGTTGGTTGAGTTCTCGCTATTTAGCTTCCGCTAGCAGCGTAACCGCCTTAACATTTGGCGCCGCTGCCGGGGACGAGATCCCTAAGTAGGTGACCTTAGACTAATCCTACGAGGTGAGTCGTATAAACTACTTTGTATACTTTAGTTAGAAAAGATCTAGGAGTGGTGGACTTCGAAGATCTCGAGAGATACTAGGAAGTGGGGTATTCTTGGGTCTTCTGTGTTGACAGTATTTTTAGTTTAGCTTAGATTTGTTTGTTGTTTTGTTGGTGTTGAGTAGTTGTTGATAGAAGAAGAATTTGCTAGTTCGTGAGTGGCAGTGGATCTCTTTAAAATCACAATTACCAAACCCATTTTATGATTAGGAATAGCTTAGGTAGGACTTCATTTGATCCTGATCTAGAGCTAGTAATCATTGGAGTATTTGCTTGATATGGTTGATTGCATGTTAGATTACTAAACCGTCGAGTTATTAGTGAAACTTGCAATAAACAAAAGTCAGAGAAATTTTATGTGTATCTGGGAGTTGCTGAGCACTTGAGAAATCTTTGGGAAGGATTCTGTCCCAAAAAACTGGAAATCTGCAACTTTAGACATCATACGCGTATGATGTCTAAATGACCAAACAGAGACCAAAACAGAAATTTTGACTTTACCAGAGTGTTCAAAAGGGGGGTTATACCCTAATTTCAACTTAAAACAAGAGCATTAACACTCAAAGAAACCCAAAAAGACAAGTCGGAGTCCAAGAAACGCAAAGAATAGGAAATTTTGGATTCAGCTCTTGTTTTTACATTCAAACCTGACAAAAACACTTGAAACTCAATTATAAACATTGGAGAAGGCTTAAAACCAAGAATAGTCAAAATCTGGGACAAAAGACATCATACGCGTATAAGGTCTTTTAGCACATCCACTGCTTATTTTTGATATCTGACGTGACAAGATTATTACAAACACTGTAGAAAGCATAAATATCAAGTCTTGACCCAAATTGATGAAAAAGACATCATACGCGTATGATGTCTTTGACCTAATTTTGGACATATTTTGATACTTTGCCAACACAGATCCATTGTAATAGCTGTCTAGATGTTATATTTCAAGTTTCATCCCATTTGGATCACAATTGACCCAAAACAAGTCAAAAGAGGAAAATTGCCAAGAAAAGCCTAAATTAGCCATAACTCGCTCAAACAGAGTTCAAACCGAATTTTGTGAGTGGACAGAGCATAAGGGGGCTACTGAGAGTGAGCATAACCAAAATAGTCCAAATCTGTGAAAAAAGACATCATACGCGTATAATGTCTTTTTCAGCATAACTGCAACAAAATTCTCACTTGATGAAACAGAAGTTGTCCAACTGACAAGATTAAACAATTGACCAAGTATCACTCAGTTTGGATCAATTCTGACCACAAAAACTTGGGAAAACAAATTGCCGAGAAGGAAAAGTTAAAGTCCTTTAGGGGAATTGATGAATTTGAGATCGGGCAGGAATCTCCAGAATAACCAACCAAAAGAAGGGGAACAAGCAAGTGTCATATTAACCGAGGGAAGTGTGAACCAAAGTTGGGTGCAACCATTAGAGCTGATCTTTGAAGGAAGTGTTTCTGATACTTCTTCGGAGAGATCTTACGAGATTTTCACCGAACACTTGGAACACTTGAACCTGAACAACAGAGAAAATATGACAGCAGGATCATCAAACCCTTCCGCCACAATGAAGCTATTGTTCATAAAATACCAGTACGACAATGAGCAAGGTGCCAAGATCTACAAAGATGGAATGGACCGCTATTGTGTAAAGATAGAAGATAGACCTAGTGAGTTCAAGGGCTTAGTGCCTGTGAGCTATAGCGGAGATAGATATCTAGATGACGAGGGTACCATGTACTTGGTAGTCCTAAACCCTAACATTGTGGACAAGTGGGGATTGATGGGCACCAAAGCCAAAGTAGATGAAGAACTTGAGGAGAAAGCACCAATAATGAACTTCCCTGATGCGAGGTTAAGAAGAGAGAATGAAACTACAAGGATCAACACTGATAACATCTATGTGGGGCTATACAAATATAATAATGGGGAGCAAGATCTCTATTATAGATGTGAAGAACCCTATACCGGAGAGTTGACAGACCAAAAAAGACTTTATGTCTTTACCTACACAGAGGGATCGGAAGTGAAAATTGCCGCTTACGACAAGTATGGGAGGCAATACTCAACAATGGGCAAGAAAGAATTAGAAGGATATACATACTTTGGGGGACCACTACATCAGTATTATGTTACTTCTAGCTCACAAAGACCAACACCAACAAATGGAGTGCAAAACCCAATGACAACAGGAGGACAAAGAACTCAGGCTGCTGACTCTTTCAGTCAACCTAAGTACTCGAAGCCCGGACCAATGGGATCATTACATTCCAGAGAGTCAATGGATACGAATTGAGGTAGTGCAGTTCCAATCCCCACGTATACCACTCCAGGTCCAAGGTTCGAAGCGGAACCATCACATTTACCTCCTAGTAGTAGACTCAGGGTAGGGGAACCGACAAGGGTAACCCATGAAGTCCATGATGCTAGAGAAAGCTTTAGCCGAGACACAGGAGCAATGAGATTGGTAGCAGACCATAGACGTATGAGACCATCTCAAGTAGCCAAGTGTATGCCAAAGAAGTATGGTGGTTCAGGAGATCCGTATGCACATGTGTCACTCTTTAAGCAAGTCTTAAGAGCTGAGCAGATAACAGATTTCCATACACAATACGAGGGATTTGGTCTTACTCTAGAAGGTACGGCATTGACATGGTTTCAACCACTGAACAGAGGGGGATTCCATGACATTGACCATTTGCTAAGAGAGTTTGCTGAGGAATTCTCAAAACGAGGGATTAAGCACAATACGGTCTCACAAATATATGCTTTTAAACAGAGAGAACACGAAAAAGTGAAGGAAGCTTCACTTCGCTTCAAACAATACATTGAGAGATGTCCAGTACGTGAACGACCACAAGATGACAGACTATCTGTTCTCTTTATTGAAGGATTGAGAAACGAACTCTCAAGAAGGACTTGCACTTGAAAGCTTGTACAAGTTTCGAGCAAGTAACGAGAGAAGCATTGTACTTAGTGGATAACTGTACGGTTTATGGAGAGGTGTCAGCGGATACAGATTTTGCATCCAGTAGCTCTTCCTCCATAGCGAGCGAGACTACCACTAAAAAGAATGTTCAAACAAAAACCATGCCAAATGTAGAGCAAATGATAGAAGATGCTCTAAAAAGGATGGCACCATACCAAAAACCATTGCCAAAACCACTGAAATGGTGTGCTATTGAACAAAAATGGACAAACCATCCAACAGAGGAGTGCTATTACAACAAAGGGTATGTAAGGGAGCGCCAGTATGCACCTCCTGCTCAACTAGCACCACCTCAGGTACATCCAGTACCTCGATACCCAACGGGAAATGTACCAGGACCTATGGGGATAGAAAGACCGCAACCGGTATTGGGACAACAACCACCTTTACCAGAAGCAAGACCAGTGGGCATTAGATATGCACCAACCTTAGAGAATCTGGAAGAACAAGCCTTAGTACGTGTTCAAGCCTATTATGAAGAATCTGGTGCACACATGTCTCCAATTGTGTATTACCCACCAGAAGAACCCAAACAACCAGAACCATGGGGCATGATTAGGAATGTTGGAACACCAACAGTTACAAGTGCTTCTGATGAAGAGAGATACAATTTGGACGCAAGAACATTGATGTTCATAGCTCATGGAGGGTTAACAGGACAAAGACCATCCTATCCACAAAGGACGAATCAAGTGGGACCAAGACCAGCACTAGGACCCTGTTACAAGTGTGGAGGTGACCATCTGATGAATGTTTGTCCACATACGGAAATCATTAGAATTAACGCTTATTGCACTGAGTGTGGGGTTACTCACTTCATTGAGGATTGTTCAAAGAATCCAAACAAAGTGCAAAAGACGACATTGAATATGCTAGAAACTATTCCTACCAGCAGTGGGTCCGAAAATGAAACTCTGATACCAACGCAAGTTGTTACTAGAGCTCAAGCTAAGAAAACCACTAGAGAACCTGAGAATGGAAAGTTAGCGACTGAAGTGGTTAGTCAAGGACCGCGGAGTCAGAGAAACACATGGAAAGCTAGAAAAGCACGCATGAAGTTGAGAAAAGAACGTGAAGACGCTATTCTAGCTGAGGAACTAAAGCAAACTAAAGATAGATTAGAAAAACTTGAGAGTCAAAACGGAAACGAGAGATGAGCCCGGAAAGAACGAAACAAAAGAGTATCAAAGAAACAACGAGCTTAAGCTCAGGGGGATCAGTGCTAGTCGACAAAGTACACGAACCATTGGACGCACTGATGAGAGCTTACGAAGCTAGGTTAAAGAACAACCAAACACAAGAACAGAGGTGGATGACATACCCAAACGCGGAATTGGAAAAGCAGAGACTTGAAATGTGCCAGAGAATGATCGAGGCTGCACAAGCCTTATTAGAACCACCAAGAGAAACAATGAATTGTGGAACGGAAAACCCAATTCAGCAAGAGACTATCATTTCACGGGTAGCTGAAAAGACTCCCAGTGCACAAAAGCCTGAAAATACACACAAGGATGACCGCATAGTATTGAACACAACCGATCAGGAGATAGAGAGTTTTCATCCAGTCATACAGAGGTCTTACGAAAGAGATGAGGATTACAATGAATTTTGGAAATAAGTGAGAGAGGAAAACTTTGCAAACGAGCTAAGTTGCCAAGCTAATCAGACAAATTGGGAAAAGGACATCAGGAATCCTCCCATAGTGGAATTTGAGGCAGGATCTCAAGCGAACTTGGATCTGCAATCCTACTGGGGAGATGGGGGCTCTGTTAGAACAATGGAGAGCAAACCTCATTCACTGAATACCTTACCTTCATACTTAGGAGAGTATGAAGCAAAATCCGAGATTAGAGCACTTTCCTCACGAAGAATCTCATCAGAAAAAGTCATGGACTCGCAAGGATTGATAGAGATCTTGTCAACACCAGTGACATGCACTATCACTCTAGCTGAGCTTTTGAGGCTAAGACCACATATGTGGACCACTGTAGGAAAATGCTTGGAGAAATTTGGGATAAAAGACCCAACATCGAGATTGCAAGAGGGTATACAAGAGCTAAGCAAACCACAAAAGAACGCTAAGCCTGTACCCTTAAACAAGGTTGGAGAGTATTGCGAAGGTGAAGAGGGGAATACAACCTTACCAGTTGAATTCCAAGGCGTGAACACGATGGCAATACTAGACAGCGGAGCTGGGGTAGCCATTGCTACAAAAGAAATCTGGAAAAAATGGGGGAAACCAGCAATAAGGAAGACTAGGTTGAAACTCCAATTAGTAGATGGACACATGGAGAAACCTATGGGGTTATTAGAGAAAGTCGTAGTGACTTCTTGCGGCATTGAATACGAACATACTTTTGCTATTGTCGATTTTGGCAAGGAGAATAACTATGATATCATACTGGGAAGACCATTCATGAGACAGTTGAAAATGGTCAAGGATTGGGGCTACGATCACATATACCTGAGAAATATGGAAACCACTACACGTGTGAACCTGAAAGACCATAGCTACAAAGATGTGAACCGAACACCGGTAGAGGAGTTTGATTCAGCTACTTTGGCGGGATCCGAATTTCCAGCTTGGTTAGGTAAGCCCAAGGAGTTATGGATGTGTGGAGCCTCGAAATGTGGAAGTCTGAGGCGAGAAGAATATGTTTTAGAAAGGGCTATCGAAGACGAAACTTATATAGGAGAACCCTTTCCAGAGGACACGCTTGAACCATTAGAATGGACACACATTCTAGCAACCCTAGATGTTTGTGCAATTCCGGATGGTCCCACAACAAAATTTTGCGACAAGGACGGGTACGACGTGGTTCCGTACTTCATGTTGAGAACTACTCGAAAAAGAAACTGAAAAGAACGATACACTGGAAAAGGAAGATGAAGAAGAGGTGTTTCACGACATTCCCGATCATCCAGAGTGGGGAAATGAAGCAGACAACGAGTCAACGGACAATTCAAGCGAAAACGAAGAAACTATAACGGATGTCAGATTTTATGATTTTCCGAACCAAACTAAACAACGCCAGAAACGCTATAGAGCAAAGAGAAAAACAAAGGGGGTTAGAACCAATCCGATGCCTAGAATAAGAGGAAAAAATCAATTCCTAATGCTAGTAAAGGCGGAAGATTGTGTTAAGGACAAGATTTCTGGAAGAATGAGAGGCAATGATCAAAAGAGCTTACGAAAAGACAAAAGAAGCTCAAGAAATCAAGTTCAAAGGAATGAAACGAAAACTGAAACAGAAAAATCAGAAAAGAACAAGCGCAACAGAGAACACACGGAGTCCAAGTTAGAACGTAGAAACAAGTACAGAGAGCTCAAGAAAACTCTGAAAGAAGTTTGGACGACAGAAATTGAGAGTGGAGAGGACGAAAACGCCAAAATCAAGGAAAACATGGATGTTCCCTCTCACTACAGGAAATTCACAATTGAGGATAGGAAGGTGGTATTAACCCAACCTATTCGAGAGAGAAAGGCGAACGAATCTTATGACGGACCGGAGGATGCAAAAAAAGTTGATTTAGCAGCTCCAGGTGAGACACCTAGACCGGTGTACATAGC
This sequence comes from Adiantum capillus-veneris, assembly GCF_014529385.1. Taxonomy (NCBI): domain Eukaryota; kingdom Viridiplantae; phylum Streptophyta; class Polypodiopsida; order Polypodiales; family Pteridaceae; genus Adiantum; species Adiantum capillus-veneris. Next base: position 36,403,756 of record NC_140931.1, on the reverse strand, counting down.
CACAGATTTGTCTCCAGGCGAGGAAGAGAGACTTTTGAGTCTTCTCAGAGAGTACAGGGATGTGTTTGCATGGTTTTATAAGGGCTTAAAGGGAGTTGACCCATCGATATGCCAACACACAATCCCACTAAAACAAGATGCAAAGCCTAGCAGACAGAGACCATACACATATAATGATACGTTTGCTAAGCGAATCAAAGAAGAGATAGATAAGCTAATGGAAGCTGAATTCATATACGAGATTGAACACACCGATTGGGTATCTCCAATTGTGGTGGTACCCAAGAAGAACGGAAAACTCTGAGTGTGTGTCAACTTAAAGAAAGTGAATGAGGCTTGCCATAGCATAGGCAATCTCCCACAAATCTATTAATCCGGAGAGAGAGAGAGCATCTAGAACACCTAAGAAAAGTATTTGAGAAATGTAGGACATATCGCATTTGTCTCAATCCTGAGAAATGTGTGTTTATGGTCCGACAGGGCAGAATTCTGGGACATATTGTCTCACAAAACGGAATATCCACGGATTTAGAGAAGATAAAAGTTATAGTGGATATGCCTAGACCAACCAATGCGAAACAAATACAGAGCTTTATGGGACATTGCAGATATTATAGACGATTCATTTACATGTACGCTATAATAGGCCAACCACTTTACAGGCTAATAGTGAACTTTGAATGGACAGAGGAGTGTGAGGAATCATTCAAGAAATTGAAAGAGGCACTCATTACTACTCGAGTCTTGAAATCACCAGATTGGGAGAAGATATTCCATGTGCATATAGATGCTTCGGCATATGCAATAGGATGCATTCTGGCTCAGCCAGAAGAAGGAAACATGGATTTTCCTATCTGTTACGCCAGTCGACAGCTCAACAATGTAGAGAAGAATTACACCACAACAGAGCGAGAAGGATTAGGAATGATATATGCTGTGAAGAAATTTCGGGATTATCTTCTAGCCAACAAGTTTGTGTTTTTTACGGATCACCAAGCCTTGCTCTACCTAGTGAATAAACCATGCAATACCGGGAGAATAGTGAGATGGTTCATTATCTTACTGGAATTCGACTTCACGGTAGTAGTAAAGAAAGGAAAAACACATCTTAGAGCTGATCATCTTTCGCGATTGACGAATGAAGAAGACCCTATAGGAGTAGATGACAACATGCCAGACGCGTACTTGTTCAACATAGAAATGATACCGAAGTGGTCTCAAAATGTCGTTAGCCTATTAACCTATGGAGGAGAGTTTGATAGAAGAGAATACAACCAGAAACATATTGCTATTCAGCAATCCAAGAATCTTCAATTGGTTGCAGGGAGGTTGTATCAATTGGGAAATGATCATGTTTTACGACTATGCATCAATCCTGAGGAATATAATATATATCTGTGCGAAGCACATTTTCAGGAATGTGCATTTCATTGTTCAAGAAGGAACACATATAGGAATTTGTTACAATTGGGAGTCTATTGGCCAGGAATGAAAGAAAGCGTACATGAATATGTCACTGTATGTATTGTATGTTCATCAAAACCGCCAGCAGAGTATTCGACATTATATCAGATAATGATCGCTCCGGAATGGAGTTAGTATATTGTTGAATATCTCACAAATAGAACTTTCCCAGAAGGAACGTCAAAAGCTCATCAGAAATCTGTAGAGACAGAAGCTAGAGATTATGCTTTAATAGGAGATCAACTCTATAAGAGAGGTAAAGACAACCAGCTTAGGATTTGCGCATCAGAGTCTGAGTATGTGATAATCCTGGAGCAAGCTCATGGAGGAGTAGGTGGAGGCCATTTCTCAGGTGATAAGACAACAAAACTTGTCTTACCCGCAGGAATATGGTGGCCAACATTACATATGGACGCTGAGGAATACGTTAAATGGTGTGATGACTGTCAGCGGACCAAAGTACCACTTAAAAGAGATGATATGCCGCTTAGACCAATGATGGGGGCAAGAGCTTTTGCAAAATGGGGGATTGATTATGTCGGACCCATTTCACCTCCTGCATATAAGACTCATGCACAATACATTGTTGTGGCTACAGACTATCTAACAAAGTGGGTCGAAGCAAAGGCAACTCAAAAAGCAGATGCCAGGACCACGACACAAATTCTATATGAATACGTCTTTGTACGATATGGATTGCCAATAGAAATTGTGAGTGATCGAGGCACACATTTTATAAATGAAGTGATAGAGATCCTTCTAGATGAATTCATGGTAATCCATAGGAAATCAGCCCCGTATCATCCACAAGCAAACGGACAAGCTGAAGCAACAAACAAAACCATATGCACGGTCCTTACGAAGATTGTATCTGAGTCGAGAACTGACTGGGACCAGAAGTTGCATTCAACATTATGGGCATATAGGGTAGCATATAAAACATCAATAGGAACGACCCCATATAACATGGTTTTTGGGCTAAATGCTATCTTACCAATAGAATTCTTGATTTCAACCTTAAGGGTGGCTAAGGATCTAGAGTGGACAGGGCACGAGCTTTCTGATAGAATAGATGACCTGGAAAAGCTAGACGAGCTTCGACTAAAAGCAGTAGCTTCTATCTACGCTCAAAAAAGGCGACAAAAGGAATTTTTTGATAAGCATGTGCGGACTAAAGAGTTTAAAGTTGGGGACTATGTCCTAGTTTACACTCTGAAACAGCATGCTAAGAAGCTTAAAAAGCGAGGGATGGGACCTCTGGTGATTAAAGATCTATCACCAAGTGGAGCCGTCAAGCTTGCTACATTAGACGGAGGAGAAATGCCCAATTGGATTAGTGGATGCAGAGTGAAAAAGTATCTTTTGCCGCTAACCCAAGACATGCTTCTCAAAATACATCAAGAAAAGCTGCGTGTCTAGAAAAAGAAAAAGATTGTGGAGGAAGCGCAAGCCGAGGCGAAGGAAAGAATGGAGAAAAGAAGGCTACTACGTCAGAAACAGCGCAATGAAGGAGCAATACGAATAAACGTAGTCAGTATAACAGAAATGGATAATGACAAAGAAGAACCCATCATTGAATGCAAAGTAGGAACCAACCAAATCAAAGCCAGAGCACTATTGGATTCAGGAGCTCAAACTAACCTACTTTCACTCAGTTTGTATAGACAATTGACAAATGACACTAAATTACAAACTGCCAAGCAAGAGTTAAAGAGTTACTCTGAGAATTCAATCAAAACTGTCGGATGCATAGTTTTACATATACAAATTAACCAGTATGTGTATCCTCATATGTTTACGTGGTTGAAGACCAAGCTACATAACATCCATTATTGCTAGGACAACCATGGCAGAAGCAATACAATGCAATGATTGACTGGAGTTCTAAATCAGTGCTTATCAAATACGAAGGTGAAAGTCAATCAGTTAAGTTCACCAAAGGAGCAGAGCCAACTCCAAAGGAAGAATCCAAGAACAAAGGTAAACAACAACTAGAGAAAAAGAAGAAGCAATGGCAACCAAAAGTTTCTATACAACCGGATTGCTCTTCGACGAGGAACTCTCAACATTGGATAAGGAAGACAAGAAATAATATAACAGCTCAACCTTGGGAAAAAACGGAGTCAAAGTTGTTATGGAGACCAAAAAAGGTTGTGCCAGAGAACACAAAGGTGGAAAACAGAGTCTTCAATACCAGACAACAGAGTGATTCCAGACAATCAAGGACAGTGAAACAGATCTGGATTCCAAAGAAGTTCATGACGGCACAAAGCTATAGCAAGAAAATTTGGATCCCAAGGATTTGTAAACAGGAACTCCCTTCAGTACAATCCACGGAAACTCCTAGGTATTTCAAGGCGAGGAAATCAACACAAAGAACAAAGCAGGTTTGGGTCGCAAAGAGTTTGTGGCAAGCACAAGCGAAGCGGAAGCAGATTTGGATTGTGAAAAAGAACAACCAGGTAAAGAAGAATCCATCTACTGATTCTACTACCGAAGTGCCAAAACCAACCCAAAACCCGACCACCAATCCTTCAATCAAACAAAGAGCAGCTTTATTGGAAAGACTGTTGTATCATCGCTCTACAATTGCATTGGGAACTTATGACCAAAACAACTACAATGCTTCGCCCACAGACACTTCATAGTCGTTCGGGAGGACTCAGACTAGGAGGGGGGGAGGTATACACATATACAGGAGCTACAAAGCAGCTACAAGCGACAAAAAAATAAAAAATAAAACAAAAATTATATTACAAGGGCAGTGTCTTACATGATTTCATAATTTTTATGTTTGATTGCGGATATTGATAATATTTATGCCCTTATATACCTTGTTTTGCAACAAGAAGAGATCAAATGATGAATTTGGGTCTTTAGACGTGTAAATATCACTAAATAAGAGTGTTTTTGGAGCTAAAAAGTGGTAATCCAAGTCCAAAAATCACAAATAAGTGTATATTCATATACACAGGGTTACCAGCTATTTATTGTGTATGTTTGGAATTTTTTGGCTTCAATTTGCTATTTTCCTTTATTTTTTATGATTTTCTTGATAAAAGTAAAAGAAAAATAAAAAAGCAGGTGAAACGAGATCAGAAAAAAGAAAAGAATAGATGGTGATGATCCTAATGACAAGGGCAACCCATGGTAAAAATTGAGTACAATTCGGGAAAAGTTGTGGAAAGCCCGAAATGACAGAATTTTGGCAAAGTGAACAGATTTCTCAGAAAAAGGTCAAACGGAGTCCAAATTGAGAAATTTCAAATCCTAAAGTGCATTTCACGACGAGATAGGGGTACATGGCAAATTTGGTAACAAGTGATCTAGGAAGTCCAAAGTTAAGTATTTTTGACTTCACTTACAGGCTCATTTGCACTATTACCCACCTGGAGAGAGCAAAGAGCACAAAGGAGCATCCAACCTTCTACGACCTTCTACGACTTCCACGAGAGCTCAGAGGACACCAGACATGAGAGGTAGACTTGTTACCATAAGCTTTTGATACTTATCATTAACTTTTGTCGCGAAAACTGACCAAAACCAAGAAACAAGAGCAGACGGGGAATGGGGTAGAATGCTAGGTAGTGGCACAACCGCCTAACCAAACCTTGCAAGAACTTATAGGTGGGTTACCCTAGTATAGAAGATGGGTTTCTAACACTCAAAGCTCGAGAAAGAACGACTGAAAAAACCCTAGGTCAACAGAGCCTGCAAGAGGCAAACAGGAAAAAGTTGTCGAAACGACACAAAACTTCTCAGGAAGCTTAACAACATCGAGGGCAATGCAACCATGGAGTATCTCCAGGTTTGGACCACCAAAAGTGGGTCAAAACAACTGATTCGACGACAGACACACAAAGCGTCATTTTGGCATAACGACTGAAATTGACGACCGAATGAAATGAAACTTCACAAGCAGCTTCAAGTAACTATTGATGACTTATGTTTGCAAGCAAAACCCAAAAGAAAGCTGATTCACTTACCGATGGTGAAAAAGACGCTTTCGGGCAACCAAATGGAGAACGGGGAGCCAAAGTCAAGTTCAACCAAATAGATGGCTTCACAACATATCCAATGAGCTGGAAATGCAACTCTCGAGAAGAAAAGTTGAAGAGATTCAACTCCAAGGCAAAAAGATGACTTCAGAGACTGAAATGCCTATAAGGGGGCTTTTTAGCTAAACTGATGACTTTTTAAGTTGAAAACTAGTTAGCAGGGCTTAGGGCACTAGCACAAAGTGTTCTTTGCACAAAAAGACCAACATTTCAAGAAAAGACATCATACGTGTATGATGTCTCACAGCATGAATTTCACATCCATTTCAACATTTGAGTGCATAGCCTCATTCCACATGTTAATCACATCCTATGAACCAAGTATCATGAGAATTGGAGTTAGAAAACCCAAAGAAAACCAAAAAGATGCAAAGTAGGCCATAAAATTGATTTTTGGTCCTAATTTTGTCAAAATAACTCCAAACTCATTGAAACTTTGTAGGATTGTTGTTAAACACATCTACAAGCTATCTGGAACCAAAAAGCACCATTTTGACACAAAAGACATCATACGCGTATGATGTCTATTTGCACTTACAGAGCCAAAACTGCTCATTTGTCATCATACATCCAGTATATATATCTAATACATGCTACATATGAAATTTGGAACCATTTGGTCAAGAGGATCACCCCATTAGCCCAATTGAGGAAAATCCTTCACCTAAAGCCTATTTTTGGCCCAAATCCAACATACTCAAGTCCAAACCAAGATTTGAGTAGGAACAGTCCTTCACTAGTACATGGGGAATCCACAGAACCAATCCCATGCAAAATTGATGAAAAAGACATCATACGCGTATGATGTCTCCAGAGCCATTTTTAGCCCAAAATCTATCCAAACTTCATAAATCCACTGAATAAGCCTATCTAAAGCCAAATCCAAGCTTATAGAGAAATTTGGTCCAAAAATACACTAAAAGACATCATACGCGTATGATGTCTCACTATGTGATTTTGGCACCTCAGGGCTTCAACCACCAAACAGAAGTGATCTACATGCCATTTGAAAGTGAACCACCAAGTTTTATCAAATTTGGATCATAAAATCCAATTCCCTTTCAAAAAATTTCCAAGAGCCGGAACTGGACTAAATTGGCCAAAACTTGACCAAATGGTATCCAAACTCAAATCCAAGCATATGATAATCATGTATACACTATCAGCTACAAGCACAACCAATATGAAGTCATTTTGACACAAAAGCATCATACGCGTATGATGTCTCCAGCATGATTTTGAGCCCATTTTGCATATTTTTTCACCTACCTTGCATCCTTAGGCCCTGAATAGCTCATGTTTCAATTTTCAAGTCATTTGGATAGTTAAAAGCTTCATTCCGGCTTTCAGTACTAAAAAGACGCTAACTTCTGAAATTGGAGTTATAGGATCCATGGATTCCACCAAGTCATCGGCAACGAAGAGAAAAAGACCGACAATCAAAGATGCTATTGTAGAAGCGGAACCCTTTGACATTCCAGCAGAAACCCTCAAGCCAACCAAAACTTGGGTGGAGGAAGCAATATTGGAGAAAGAGGGAATAAAGATCTACCAGGGGACTTTCAGAGATCCTCAAGGGCAAGCGGTGGATGTACCGATGATCCCACAGGAATTGGTGGATTATAGCAGGTCAGGAGACATCAGCAGGTACCTGGAAAGGGCAGACTTGCACAGTTTCTTCACCTCGAGACCATCAGGTGTGGATACAAGAAGAGTGTACGAATTGGCAACATCCATTCAGAAGGATGGAAAAGCCACATTGACAGCCATGGATGAAGAGAAGGTAGAAGTACAGATCACTCCACAGCTAGTAGAGCAGGAACCGAACAAGAGGGAGCTATCGTACCAGTTTTGGAAGACCAGGTCCGAAGCTTACAAAGAGAGCTAAGATTAGAGCAAGTGAAAAGGTTGCACATTGCGGAGGGATCATTGGCCGCAGAGGAGAGGCTCACATTAGAAAATCAAACACTACGGATAGAGAATGAGGCCCTCCGCAAACAGCTCCAAGATCTACAAGAGCAACAAAGAAGAGAGACAGAGACACCACAAGAAGAATCAGGTGGAGCAGCCATAGAGCTACCAGAAATTGGAGAGGCAACCACAATTGAAGATCCAGCCCCAGCTCAAGAGGTGGCCTCGACTTCAAGAATCTTTGAAGAAGAAGAACAAAGGCTCCATGACCAAATAGAAAAGTCAGTAGAGGAGAGTGCCAAGGCGGAAATGGAATGGGAGAGGAGACTCCTAATCTCCATTAGACTTCAGGGACTAGACACAAAAGTGCTCCATGAACAGTGGATGCAACCCAGCCTGCCTTTCCCTTTGATGAAATTTGAAGTGCTAAAGACGAAAAAGAGAATAGAGGAGGAGCAGTATGTCGCTCTTTACGAAGGCGACATCACAAAGGAGGAACAATCAAAGAAGATAGTAGATTCACAACCTAGATGGAGGAAAGGTTGGCTGAACACATACCCAGCCTACCTCATCTACTTTGGTGGAGGCACCAAAGGAGATTCGGGAGGATGCAACCTTCTGCCCGGTGCCAAGAGTCAGAAACTGGAAAGAGCATGGCAGGATTGCAGAAAAGAAGCCAAATTGGCTTAATTATCCCAGGATGCCAGGACCAAAGGCAGGAGAGAGAATAGGTAAAGCCTACATGGTGAAAACCCTAACGGGCACCATCAAGCTCTTTACTGACTCTCCTGACCTTTCATGTCAGATGCTCAAGAAAATCTGCAGGACTCTCTTAGCTTGCATTGAAGTGTTCGCGCCAGATAAAGCCACAACCTCGAGTCTACTATCGATGGCCGACACGGTGACTGATATGATGTACGATCTTTCATTGCAGCCTTCTCCAAAAGTGTTACACCTCCTATACCAAAGGATTATGTTTTTGCCTAGCTTCCACATGCAAACAATCGAAGAAGCTTTCTACACCGGCTTTTTCACCCATGAAAGCAAAATATTCGGCCCAACCTTGACCATCGGCAACCTACGATACGAATCACATTTGCAGATGCTCAAGACGACAGGACTTTATTGACCAAGCATAAAAATCATGTCAGGGACGACATGAACGCGGAGGGGGGGAGTGTTGAGCCAGCAGAGGATCACACCCACATTTTTGCTCACACTCATCATTTTGTAACCATTGATTGTAATAAATGTCTTTCCGACATTAATTTTGATTTGAGCCATTCATTAAGTAACGGGACTCAATTGAGTTTCCAGCTTGTAATCCCGAAGTAATTTCACTTGCTGATGTAATTAGTTAGAGATGTTCTCACCTCCAAGGCTGAGGTATATAAGCCAATGTTTTTGTAACCTAAGGGAGATCAATTAATCAAAGTGAGTTTTTGAGCGCCGTGACTGTGTCTGAGAGACAGAGAGAGAGAGTCTTATCTACTTGCTATGCGAGCTACGGAGCCGCCATTGGAGAAGCGACAGCGTCATTGTGTTAGCAACGGCGAGAGCTACGCACAGATACCAAGAGTGCGCGCTATCGGCTTCTATGTGTGGTAAGTTCCTAAGAGCTTCGGTGTGAGTTTTCTTCCAACTCGTGTGTCGGAATTGAGCGTGCAGAATATCTATAGAACCACAACGAGTAGAGCTACACATTAGTACCATCGGGGTCAAGTTTTGATCACCTGTATTTTTCGGCTTGTCTTCATACGCGTTTACCACATGGAGTGGTTATAGGTTGATTTTGCAGTTCAAGTCTTTAGGGTGTTGTTCTTACCTAGTGTATAGACTTCCCCTTGAGTTTGAGATCGATTCAATGATTCTAGATCTTGTTTCGTATAGCATTCGTTCGTAGTACGGATTTCAGTCACTTGCGTATTTTAGAACTTAGATTTGATTTCCTTAGTAGTGATTGTCATTAGAAGGTCGAGTAGGTGATTTGACACCCACCTAGTTGTTTCCATGCGCCTGCGGGTCAAGCTCCGTCCTTGTCTGACAAATTCTGTTGTTGGTTGAGTTCTCGCTATTTAGCTTCCGCTAGCGGCGTAACCGCCTTAACACTCCTCTTGCTGCAAGAGGCCAAAATATCAATTATATTGCCAAGAGACCACCTCTTCAATGCTATGAGTGTGGAGGTCCACATCGTGTGGCCGAGTGTCCTATTAGGCTACAAAAGAATGCCACACTAATTGAAACCAATCAAACGAGCACGTCTACAATGCCGATACTCATGTGTAATTGATGTGGCATAGATCATTTGATTGCCCAATGTCCGAACAATCCAAATGCGTCGAAGATCATGCCATTAAACTTGATTGAGGTTACCGAGGAGCCATCACAAAGTACGCATGTGGTACTAATAAACGTACTCATACGATCGATGCTCCAAAAACAAAATTATATTCTTGAAGAAAGAGACACGGCATCAATTGCCCAATCTCAAAAAAAGAAGGAAACTTGGAAGGAAGGCGTCCACTCATGTTAAGAAGGTGAAAACCAAATCATGTTGGATTCCCCAAACAACTATTAGAAGCCCAAGGCTACTATGATGGAAATGATCCAATTTGGGTACCTAAACGTAAATCGTGTCCTTCCCATCCACTACGAAACCATGTGAGTCAAACCTTGTGATTCCAAAGCTGATGGAAGATCGTGGAAAGGAAAAGATCACAGAATGCTACACACCTATTCCAGAGCTAGTTTGGGTTCCAAGGCAAAACCAATCTATTCGGCTAACCTTAGGAAAGGGGGAGTTCCATGAAGCTTCTAAGTCCTCATGTGATGCATCCATAGAGGTAAAAGGTTCTACACAACCTCCACCTACCATAGGCAGACTCTATGAAGCTACAAAAGATTCGATACCTCCCATTGTTCAATTATTACCTGATGCAGTACTTCAAGTTCGTTCATGATAGAGTACCTTACCACCCTTGCAACTTGATCAGGCACCCAAGATAATAGAGAACTATTGGCTAAAATCGTCACCTATTACCAATTGGAATAACTAGTTTCAAAAGGTGATGACATCCTTTTAAAGTATGATCTACCCAAGGAAGGGGGGAGTCTTCATTCACATCAGCCTATTGAATTATTTCCCTCTTACCCTTCTTTCCCTGACCCTTGAGATTTTTGATTTTAGGGTTTGTATATATATAGATATATAGTAACTAACCACCCTAGTTTAAAAAAATAAAATTAAAAAAATAGTAAAGAGTAAGAGCAATTAGCAAACGAGTGTGCACAATACTAGTCAAAATCATTGACCCAGACCTACACATGTCACATCAGAAACCTATGTCATCAGACACCTTTGATCCTCATCACTTGAGTGATGAAGGGTAGGTAGGATTAGTATGATAGGAGTGTTTCAGTTTTAGAGTTTAGTGATTAGCAAAGTTCTTTTTTTCCACTGATGTGCCTTTAGAAAGTGGATGTTTGGTGGTGACTATTGTGCAGTTTGTGACTACATAAGGATGCTTTCAAAGGACAACGACAATGGATGCTTACATGTTACAACGGATGTTCTTCATTATATTAGGTGTACTACTTCTTTTTATCTATGCTTTCCACAGTTACATGTTTGCATCTTGTCATTTAAGTTTCTAACAATGCATAAAAATTATGAAGTTGTGACATTGCCAATTTAGATGCCATAATTTTTTCAAACTTCTAGTACCGTGTTATTGTCTTTGAGTTTGGTCTATTAGCTGGCTTTAAGTAGGTATCAAGACCTTACGCTAAACTAGGCCACTTAATTGCTGACTATAATTCCTAAATAGTCTATTAATTGTAGTAACTTCAGTAATGTTTTAGGCTATAAGGATATAGTTCTCTCTAGCTTAATCCACCTAAGTGTGACTTGTGTTGTGGAAGTCCATGTGTTAAGCTGGTATTTGAGACTTGGAGTCTCCCGGCTAGTTTATGCTCAAGTTGGTATTTGAAACCTCAAGTCCCCCAACTACTTGTAGCAACTATGAAAAAAAAAAGAGAAAGCAAATACCACAAACGTCTTTGTATTTTATGTTGATCACACTGGTATAAGTGACAAGATCACTAGTCTTTAGACCCCGACGAGCATTCCTAGGGTTAACTACTCTTTAATCGAAATTTTTAAATTAATGTTGGACAATCTAGTACTTACTTTAGCCCTAGCTCTTGTGTACTTCTCTTAGAGTCAACCTAATAGACCTTAACTCAATTCAAGTACTATGCTGGTTCTAGTTGGCAATATTACAATTCATGAATTTTTTGCATTTCCTAGAATATCATGTATGGATCTCACTTATTGCATGCCTGCACATGCTGCCTTTGAGCTTTCACAATGTTGCTTTTCTTCTGACACACGTACTCCTATCATGGATCCCGATGTTGTAAAGTTATATTTCGAGGGCGGAATCTACATCAAGAAGGGGGGCATGCTACCCACCGGCGTCCACTTCTAGTAGTCATGGGCCAGGCTTGTCGGTCCAATAGGAAAAGGGTAAGAGTGATTGCCGATGAGAGGTGCACTCTAATTGGAACATTCAAGGGTTAGTTGGCTAAGCATGGGCGTCCAAGTGTGAATGGGCGAGCTCATATAAAAGTCACCTAAACCTAAAAATCACTCATTCTCTTATTTGTGCAATTGAAGAGTGCTCTTGCTCCATCTCCATTCTCCTTGTGTGTGTGTGTGTATGAGAGAGAGAGAGAGAGAGAGAGAGAGAGAGAGAGAGAGAGAGAGAGAGAGAGAGAGAGAGAGAGAGAGAGAGAGCGAGCATTGTGATGGTGGCACGACGGCCAGGCGGTTGAGCACGGCACGTCGGTAGCTCCTTCTTGTTCGTGGTGAGGAATCCTCCACGAAGGCGAGCATAGGGCGGTGAGTGGCACATCCTTGCTCTCTTGAGCTTGCTAGATTAGTCTGGTTGTGTGCTTGCAGCCATTTGTGGCTCGCACACAGTGCATGGCAAGTCCCTTGCATTGGCACATGCAACAGACGCGCACAAATAATCTCCTCATCAATTCTCTCAACGTGAAAATAGTAGACTGCACATGTTGAGAGAGAGAGAGAGAGAGAGAGAGAGAGAGAGAGAGAACACCAAATGTTGATTTTTTCATTATAGATACTCACCTAATTGTGGTAGGTTGGTTACGCATGTTCCCTCTTTAACATATTTAACAAGTGTAGACACTCATTAAATAGATCTTTGAGATCTCTTGTGATTGTTACCATAATAAGTGAGACTCCTTTCGCCTCGACAATGGTGCTGCCTAGGTCATGCAAAGATAAGAGTCGAATACGCCTATGGACTCAAAATTTTAGTGATATAAAAAAGGTGAAAGGTCTCCCACAAACCTCCACCATAAACTACTTAAATCAGAAGAACTTGTAATCTAATGGCATGCTTTAGGGGAATTCCTTGTTTGAGGCAAGCCTTGAGGCAAGCCTTTTAGGAAGGAACACATCTTGAAGATGCTAGAAAGCAAGTCCAACGGACTTGCTCAATTCTAAACACCTCAATGCCTTGAAACAACATAATAAATGGGACCTCCCTTTGCACTTGGATTCCCTCTCCACCCTTTGCACATCCTTCATTATGGTAGTACCAGGTTATTTTTGCACCCAAAGTGGTAGCTCATGATCTACTTATGTTGAGCCACAATATGCCTTGCTTGATGCACCCTGGACACACCTTGCTTGATGCACCATGGACACACCTTGCTTTTGCAAGCATACGTAGCAAACATTGCAAACTCACTCTTACTTGCTCCGACAATTTTTTTTCGCATTGCTCCTTGTGTAGAATCAAGCATTGAGCAATTCCACTAAATAGGCAAGGAAAATTGGCGCCTTTAGTTTTGCAAAACAACTTAAATAAAGTGTTGACCATTGGAGTTCGAAGGCATTTAGAAGTCTTATGAGAGTTTAGAGACTTTGAGCACTTGAAAGCGAAGAAAGCTAAATTAAATGGAGTTTAGAGCCGGGGTGCACTATGGGTTAATGGGGCCAAGAGGGGTGAGGCATTGCACATGGTTGCACATAGTAGTAGATGAAAATGGTTGGAGTTTCTATTTCAGGGAGATCATGAAGGATATTTGATTGGAAATGGCAAGCCTACGTTTAAGGAGATATTTGATTGGAAATGGCAAGCCTACGTCTAAAATATAGCTTACGCCCCTCTCTTTTCAAAATGCTAGTGGGGTTTGTGATCGTCTTCTACCTTAGTATGAGTATGATTAACAAGAGAAGATGCTTCTTCACCAACATCCAAACTTGGCATGAATCTTGGGGTTTGATCCATTAACAAAAACACCGTAGCCAAACAAAGGAAAACCTCATGCGATAAGGAGGAGAGCCACATGTTAATTCGTGACACATGGTTGGATTGAAATAAATATTTTGTATAGCTTTATCGATTTTCTTTTGTTGAAAACGGATTTATATGGACATTGCACCAAATGTGGCATTGACTTGTAGAGCATGCAATTTGCTAGCTATGTGAGGGGAGGGTGAGATCTCCACATGAGGTGAGAGTTTGTAGGAAACAAAAACATCAAAGGAAAGAGACCACTATGAAAAGGGGAAGGGGATGTAGAAGAGCCACCCTGCAAGTGTCGAAGGTCTTCCCTTCATCTCTCTCTCTCTCTCTCTCTCTCTCTCTTTCTCTCTCTAGAGTACCAAGTGGATGCTTAGGTTGTTCAAGTCCTTGCTCTTGCACCTACTCTTGTTCATCAGCTCTTGGCTCCCTCTCCAAATTTTACTTACAACTCTTGTCAAAGAAACACCCCCATCACAATATCAAGCAACCAAGAAGGGCATGAATATAGAACCTAGCATAACTCGCCTCAAAGAAAACACGTGACTTTTTTCATGCCAGATTTTGTGGTAAAGTCCAATGTACAAAATGTTTACAGTTTATTACCAAAGGTGCCTTACGTTATTTTTCCATGAGAAGTCTCTACTTAGTTTTTCATGTAAGATCTTGCACAATATCAAATGGATTTCTTGAAATCTACTGCAAACTTACGTTCAAAACAAACTAAAACAAATTGGTTCTCCCCACTAATTAAGAAATGGTGGAAGAAAATGGCCAGAATCCAAATGGGCATTGGTAGCAAGCAACATAATTTAGGTATTGGCCCAGTCTTTAGACTTTTTGAATGCTCTAGCACACACAAAAATACCTCTTCCTCCTCCATGAATAAAGGTAACTTGCCGACGTTTCTTATGAGCATACTTCTTATACTGATCCCATGCTTGTCAAACATTTTGATGAGCCAGTCTCAACATTTCCATATGGTCTTGGAGGAAATCCTTGACATGTTGAATCTTTTTAGTCACCAACCCCACCGTAACTGGCGATTGTAAGCAAACTCAAGAATATGAAGAAAATCTTCCCAATTCGACTAATTCTTGCTAATGTATGCTCGTAGCATATTCTCTAGCACTTGGTTGACACATTCAATCTGACCATCCATTTTAGGATGATCTGCAGTGGTTATGTTGAGTTGTGTACCCAATATCTAAAGAGAGCCCTCCAAAAGTGATTGTTAAACTTGGAATCATGATCACTCACAATGTTACTTGGCAACCTAACGAGTACAGATTGTCCACAAATAAGTTTTCTAACTCTGGAGTCTTAATTGTGGATTTGGATGTAATAATCTTGTAAGTTTAGTCAACCGTTCTACAACCACCCATACCAAGTCATGACCTCGTATAGTGTTTGGTAAACCTCCAATGAAATCCATAGAGATACTTTTCTATTTACCATTGGGAATCTCTAATGGATGCAAGGGACGTCATGCCTTCGGGCACTCTACTTTGTTTGCTTGTCATTTCTCGCAATGCAAGACATAATCTTGAACTTAGCCATGTGAACCTGGCTAATAAAGCTGTCATCTTACAACAACATAAGTTTTCTTAATTCTTGGGTCCCCTACACATGGATTGTTGTGACACTCATAGACAATTTGTCACCGAATGTCCACTTTTGTCGGTACGCATGCTCTCCCCTTGTGGAGTAGGTACCTATCATTTAGGAAAAATTCTCCATCTCTACAGCTCATCACTCGAAAGAGGAGAACTAAGTGTGGAGGTTAAAAGACACAATACCAACATTGGAGTGAGAAGGATCCTTCATTTGCACATGGCTCCACACTTTGAAGTAGGCCTCGTCATGTCAAGGGATTCCAAAAACTCAATTCAAAGCTTGGTAAAAAGAAGAGAGTTGATCTCAGGCATTTGATCAAGAGTATCATCTACCACTTTGTATCATCCTTTACAATACCAGAGCTTTGTATCATTCTCAAGGCCTCATCATGCTTACCTTTGCCCTTGAGAGATTCCAAAAACTTACTTCAAAGCTTGATAAAGAGAAGAGAGTTGATCTCACACATTTGACTAAAAACATCTACTACCACTTTGTATCATCCTTTATGATACCAGAGCTTTGCATCATACTATTGAAGAATCTCAACCCACTTAAACTTTCAACCCTTCAAATCAGTCTGTTGTGTAAACCATTTTATGATTTCATGGTCAAACACAATCTCAAACTGAGCTTCATACAAGTAATGGTGTGATGTCTTCGAAGCCGACATTATTGCATAGAGTTCCTATTCATAGGAAGAATAATTTTGATAGGCAGAATCAAGATTTTTGCCTTTAAATGCAATTACTTCCCTCTTGGAGAAGGATTGCTCCAATAGCATGATTACTAGCACCCATTTCTAAAACAAATGGCTTCAAAGGATCCACAATAGCTAGAATAGAAGCTGTAGCTAATGCATCCTTGAGAGCATAAAAAATTTTCTATTTAGCTTTGCCCCCACTAAAAGGTTTTCCCCTTGACATTCAGTTGGCCATCATCGGAACAACAATATGAGCATAGTTTTTAACAAACCTTTGATAAAAGTTAGCAAATCCCAATAAAATCTATAACTCTTCTAGGTTTTTGAGAGAAAGTCACCTCTAAATGGCATCCAATTTGAATTGATCCATGTGTAACTCATCAACTAAAATAACATGCCCTAAGTAATGAATTTCCTCCTTGAGAAAATCACACTTCGATTCTTTGGCATATAACTTATTTTCGCATAATAAGTCAAACAATTACTTTAGATTTTGAAAGTGCTCTTCCTCAGATACACTATACACTAGAATATCATTGAGAAAATAATAACAAACCTTCCCAAATACGGTTTCAAGACATTGTCCATAAGCGTTATGAAAACTGCGAGCGCATTGGTTAACCCAAAGGGCATAACCAAAAACTCGTAATGTCCAACCATATTTAGAATGCAGTCTTGGGTATATCTGCAAGCCTAGACAATACCTTGACTATAAATCAATCTTCGTAAATATGAAAGCATGGGTGAGCTTATTAGATAACTCATCTACTCTTGGCAATGGATACTTATTCTTAACAATAATTGCATTCAACCCCCGATAGTCTATGCACATGCACATACTATTGTCTTTTTTTCTTCACCAATAATATGGGAGAGGCCATGGTGAAGGACTGGGTTGTATAAAACCTCTATTGAGATAGTCAACAAGTTGAGGTTTCACCTCAACAGCCTCAGAATGGCTCATTCTTTAGAGTGGTTTACTTACGGGTTTATTGCTTGTAACCATGTCCATGCCATGATGCAGAGCCTATGTCGGCGATAACCCTAGTGGAAAATCATTTGGAAATATATCTTTATATTCCATAAATAAATCTTTTAATTGACTAGAAACATTTGCTTGTTCAGAAGAGAAAGAAGCATTCGGCATTGAGGAACTCTCATTTAAAACATTATCAACATTTTGAAAGAAAACGATACATGGAGTAACACAAATAAACTTCTTCTATTTCATCTTGAGAAGAGAGTCTCATAAGCTCAAGTGTACATATGAGTGGTGAGGAAGGTACATCCTTCTTTCCCAATAGTAGCACATGTACGCCATTGGATTAAAACATCAAACTATTGTGCTCATAGCTACATTTAAGTGATGATCCTAGACTATGTAACCACTCCCAACAAAGGGACACATCTTCCTGCTCCATATTTATAACTTGGAAACTCAAGTCATGTGGTACCCTTGAATTTCTAGCGGTACATCCTTCACTTGAGTGTCCCACACCTCGGCGTCATGGAGATTCATCATCGCTACCTTGTACGGTGGGAACCCAGAGTCTGGGGGGACGTCATTTTTTGGCCTTTTAGTGTTTAGAGAGAGAGAGAGAGAGAGAGAGAGAGAGAGAGAGAGAGAGAGAGAGAGAGAGAGAGAGAGAGAGAGAGAGAGAGAGAGAGAGTTCCACACCATTGGGGAGAAGGCTTCCACAACAAAACCTTCATTCTAAAAATTTCTTTAAAATTTTTAAAATAAATTATCTTTGAGAGACTATCTAAGGTAAGTTTCCATTCAATGACCCTCTTACCTCAAGAAGGTCTCTTTCATCAACAAAAATGAGTTTTTGAATCGTCTCATGTCCTTCTTTCCCCTCCTATTCCTACCTCCCTCCTCATCCCAACACCTCCTTCTCTCTCCTCTTCATGCTACCCTCTCTTTACCTTCATCTTTTGTGTATCATCTTCTTCGAGCAATGGAGTCCACTCAGTTGAAATGCCCTTGAATGTCCTTTGAAACCATCACCCCTATGACACATCAGAGGAACACAACTAGGATCCCAATATCCATCACCAATGACAATTGGATAATTATGCAATAGAGTTGGAGAAGAAAGCCTCCTTAAAAAATCAATCCTTGTCATGTTGGAGAGGAAGAGTGAAAGATTTCAAGCTTTTTAGAGTGAAGAAGATAGTGAAGGGAAATTTAGTGCAAAATGTTTATATGAATAAGGATCTTCATCTCTATTTTGGGATCTCCAACCTTCCTCTATGGAAAGCAAACTGTAAGTGACTCATATGTTTACACTAGATTATTGACTATTCTTTCCATTTCGATTTGCTCGCTTGTGCTGCTATGCTTATATGATTGTTATATATACGAGTGTGTGACCCATTCTCCGAACAAAAGGGGGTGATAGCCATGGTGATGCGAGTGAGAAAAGGAGTGAGAGCAACAATGAGCAAGAGAGACAAAGTGGGAGAGAAGGAGTGCATTGCTAGCTACCTTTTCAACTTAAACAAAAAACATTTATAAGTAGTCCATCTTTTTAGACGATGCAAAGTGAGGGAGTCTCTGAAGATGCAGTTACCTATGCTTGAATTTTGAAGGCATGTGGCACTACACAAGCCACTCATATGGGCAAAAGAATTCATGATGATATTGTTAGTCAAGGGCTATTGAAAGGAAACTTTGTGCTTGGAAATGCCTTGGTCAACATGTATACCAAATGTGGTGTACTTCAAAAATAACTAAAAATGGCTCAAAAAGCTTCTTCATCAAGTACAATTTTTTCCTTGCGCTTTAAATCTCATATGTATTGCATAGCTTGTCTCACAAGGATCTAGCAGTAGCTTCATCCACCATGGTGAAATATGCAGATTCAGCTAAGTGTAAGCGAATAGTGGACCTGGATTTTGCATCTAGCATCTTCCACTACACTTTTGTATATCCATCTCCCTCCACATGCTCAAATATTGGCTCTGATTGACCTTTTTGAGTCAGCACATTTTGGATTTGTTGTTTCCATATGGAGAAGTTTGTGCCATCAAATTTTCTAATATTACAAATGTCCTTCTCAGCAAAAGTTTCCATTTTTGCAAGATTTGAGTAATATGACAAGAATGCCAAAAGTTGTGGTGAGAAAACTTGGCGATATTTTGACAGAATCTCCTTTGTAAACAAGGGTAAAATCTTAAAACAAGGCAGTTCTTAAAGCCTCATGAAATGCATAGATAGACTTGCGAAAAACATTTGAAAAAGTCTCCTTTATTTCAGGAGTGAAAAATTAACCCAAATGATGCGTAAAATGAATATAATCAACTCAAAAGAGTGAATTTGGGCATAAAATATCAGTTATCACCAACAAACGACTATCATACATGGCATCAAGGAAAATATCTAATCAGATAGATAACCTATGGCGAGGATACCATAATGGGAGACTCCAGTAACTTGTATCATCAAACGTATCTCAACATTTGAAAATACCCCAGCTAAATAAAATCTCAAGCAAGACCATCCAGAAGGTTAAGCAAACACAAAGACTAGCCACACTCTCAAAAGGGATCTTCCGATTCGAGTCTCAGAAATGGCTAGGAAAATGACAAAAAAATGCACAAAATGGCTCCACATGGTGACAATGAGTAGTATCCACAACTCAATGTACATGAGTAAGAAATTGTGTACAAACATGCACCAAAAATTGATACAAAGAGTAAACAAAATCCCTCAGAGAATACCTGCTCTCAAAAGAGCTTAATAGCACTATGTTTGCTCATAAAAATATGCATCTGTCAATGCATAACAATACACAAAGAAACTGCTGCCAAAACCATTTTCAAGAATGTGTGTGAAGGTGTTGTACCTATGTGTGTTTGAAACCTAGAGATGGTGCATGCACACTACATCCTATCAATGCGTGTCAGGTCACAAGGAGAGTATGTGCATGCAGGCTCAAAAGTCCCCCTAAAAACTTGCTCTGAGAAAACATGTATATTGGTGTCGACTAAAATCAGATGTCGACTTCTGTTTCCAATTGGACGTGCCAAAAATACCAATGCTCAAAACTGAAACTAAGCCAAAACATATATGTAGCCGATGTTGGGGCCAAATGTCAAAAATCTACCATGTAAGTGTGAGATGTCAGGAAAATGCAAAAGGTAGTTGCCATGCTATGTAGGCTCCACAGAATGGAGTATCAGACTTCAATTTTATTGATCCTATTTTTGTTCTATTTTTATGTTCAACAAAAGAAAACATGAAAGCTTCCTTGCATGGGAGAGTTTGTAGAGTCCTCCCCAATTTGTCATAATTTGTGGGAGCATGCCATCCCCATGGAAGCATGCTCTTTTCAATGCATTCGTTTACTCCATTCTTAGTGTCAAAAATAAAAAGATGGAAGTTCTTACTCATTGGGAAAATGAATATCTCTTGTCGATGCACACAAGTTGTGTTCGACAATCTACATGGTCTCACAACTAGAAATTTATTAAAATGACATTAGAACTGGGATAATGGGCTACAAATCAAGGGGAAATGATGAGAAGTGGACAAGGTTTCATGATGTGTGGGAATATGGCCTCAATGAATGGAAATAAACATGATAGGGGAGGTGGAGTCATGGGGTGTGGAGCAAGGGGAAATGATGATAGAATGACTCGAATTGTAGGACATCAATGGGCACCAAAAACCACCAAATTTTTATCGCCCTTCCCTTATTAAGATTTTTGTGGCTGTACCCTTGTCAAGCATATATAGAAATTGCATGCAATGTGAAAGATCTTCATGGGCACAAAGCTTATTAAGCGCTCTAAAAAGTACACCACACTTTTGCTCTGCATTTAGATTGGGAACGGAAAAGTCAAGTGTGGTTAGTGAAAAGGATGAAGTTGCGGCACCAAATTTAGGCTATGAAGAGCCAAGAGGGCTCTTTTGTAGTGATAGGGAATGAGCATGAGCAAGGTAGGAAAATATGATCTCCTACATCTAGATTTGTAGCTTCAACTAGAGTGTTGTACCTTGTGGACACTTAACATCTCTATCAACAAATCATTGAGTGTTTCCACTTACATTCGTCCAATAGTTATGTCCTAGCTACTTACAAGCACCATTCTTAATCCTCATGCATTCAATGTTTTGTGCTGTTTATTGCATGTCAATAACTGCATAGTTATTACTCATTAGTACATAGGCTAAAACAATACATTTCTCTAAGTCTATTGCATGCTCAAAGGATAATCTTCCAAGTGGCAAGCACGTGGAAGAGTTGACCAAACTGTAGAATAATTGGATCATGGAATCATCTAGATTACTCTCATAGCTTTGTCCAAAATGCCTTAGCTAACATGTCAAAATGGTTGTGGAAAGGAAGCTATGGATTTCTTTATCTAGTTATGAAGTGAGGGTTTCTCGCAAGTCTAAGTCTCTTGGAGATAGGGTCTACGTTTGTCACGAATGGAGAATTTACTTCCCCACCCCCCTCATTTACATCATTAGCTCCATGTTCGGAGCGAGTGGCTCTACTAAAGGTTTCTTTTAGGTGGCTAAGCACGCTCGGCCCGGACCGAGGACCCAAGGCATGCATGTCTTGGCTCGAGCTATCGGGATTAGGCATTGGGAAACCCTCCATGACGTTGTAGTCAGAGGAAGAGTCACTAGCCGCTATGTTCGGGTCTTGGTTTGTACTACCTTGGGTCCCCGCCACCGAGAGTCCAGAACCTAAAGTAGGTGGATATTGAGAACTCGCGTAAGTCGAAATTCTCTCTAGTTGCTCCGTCCCTAGAACACGACCAGAGCGCAGATGCATGTGCCTTTGGCACCCTACAAACGTCGGCGAATAACCCCGAAGGTTAACCACTTATCTTTTTTAAGCATCCGTTTTCACTCGTGTTTTTTACGTTTTTAATGTTTTTAATGTTTTATTTTTTTGATTAAAGTGTTGTGATAGCTCGAAACAAGCGTATCACTTAGAGGATCGCCGTGTGCTTCACAACACAATTTTCGGGCATCTGACGTTCCGTTGGTCCTCAAAAAATCGATTTCTAACTACGTGTGAAGCTAAAATTCGTTTTTTTAAAAGGCGACTAAGGCCTAGGCCTGAGCGTGAGCTTGGGCTTTGGGTCTGGGAGATATTCCCGATCCCGGTCCTACCTTTATTTTTTTTTAATTTTTAATTTTATTTTTTAAAAAAAGGATAAGCTCGCCGCGGCCTACGCGAGAGCACACACACACACACACTCTATCTACCTACTTCTAACTAATACACCTACTATTACAGACTAACACACTCTATTAACTCTCACAGATCTACTTCCTACTTACTGTACACAGAAAACTAACTACCTTAATACACAGAGAATAAACACAGTACCTTTGAAATCTCCATTAACAAAAAACTCCATTAACAAAAAAAACACACAGTACAACACCAAATCCTTCTTTCAAACACACACACACACACACTCCTTCCTTACCTTTCCTACAATAGAAATTGCACCACGGAGAAGCACAGAGTGCTACTCGAGCTTAATGCACGGCATTCCTCGGCAACGACACCAAAAATGTGCGCGTATGTCGCACGTGTCAATGCAAGGAACTTGCCGATACACCGTGTGCGAGCCACAAATGGCTCCAAGCACACAACAAGCCTAAACTAGTAAGCTCAAAGAAGGCGATGGTGTGTCACTCATCGCTCTACGCTTGCTTCGTGGAGGATTCCTCGCCGCGAAGAAGAAGGAGCGCCGCTTCTCCGCGCTCAATCGCTTCACCGCCGCCATGCTGTCGTCGCAATGCTCGATCTCACACTCTCTCTCTCTCTCTCTCTCTCACGCATACACACACACAAGGAGATGAAGAAGAAGAAGATGGAGATGGAGCAAGAGCACTCTTCTATTGCACAAATGAGAGAATGAGTAAATTTTAGGTTTAGTTGACTTTTATATGAGCTCGCCACATTCACACTTGGGTGCCCATGCTTAGCCAACTAATCCCTTGAATGTTCCAGTTAGAGTGCGCCTCTCATCGGTGATCACTCTTACCCTTTTCTTATTGGACCGACAAGCCCGGTACCTGACTCTACCAAATAAATAATACAATGTCCACCGTAGGTTAGAACGTCTGTCGTAGGTGATAGGGTGTCCGTGAGCTGTGAGGGTTAACAAGTGCTTACAAGCTTTAATAAGCACTTTGAAGAACTTCTAAGGACTTGAGGGCACTTTGAAACACTTATTAGCACTTTGAGAGTTTTCAAAGTGTTAAGAAGTGTTCTTTGAAGTGCTTCCAAGTGCCTTTGTTAAGCCCTTTAGAGTAGTTAAATATCCCCTCAAGTGCTTAGAAGTGCCTGCAAGCTTTAATAAGCTCTTTGAAGCACTTATAAGCACTCTGAGGCACTTTGAAGTTCTTCTAAGCACTTTGAGGCTTTTCAAAGTGTTTAGAATTTTGCTATTAGAAGTGTTTCCAAGTGCTTAACTATTGATGAAAATTCATGTAATTGGCGAATTGTATGTGCACAGTAGTGACTTCCTCCTTCATATTTTCATCTTTGATAACACACCACTCAAGCTTAGCACCCTTGTGAGTGCTCCGATCTCAGCTTCTTTTTAGAGGACAAGAGCTGCTTTCTCTGTTGGGCCTGCATTCATGGCGCTTCATTCAGTGCCTGTCCTAGCTCCGCTCTCAACGCCTTGTTTGCGCAATAATTGGAGCACAAGCATTGTGGTTGCCTTTGTTATGAAACCATAAATCACACTTCTCAGTCAAGACAACCTTAGCGAAGGCAACCTTGTCTTCAGCTTTATTGGCTTGGCGGTCAAGGTCATCTACAATTCGCTCAACCCACTCTATGTATACGCATTGGGATTGGACCTCAAAATGCTTCGACGGGAGGTTAGACATAGTAGCTCCTTAGGAGTCTACACAAAAAACCTTTGTCCTGGTAATATAGACACATCGTAATCAGAATTGAACTTCATCACCTTTCTATTCAGGCCCCCCTTTTTGCAACTTCACATTCTCCAATACCATTCCTTTGACAACTGCCCATGCAATCAAGTGGCTTTCAGGAGCTTCTTTGGCAGCAACACAGTTTTCATAGGCAAATCCCCTAGCAAACTTTGTCATGAGTTCACCGTTGGAGGGGGCGGCCTGGTACACTTTCTGGTAGAGGAGGCGACAATCGTCGTAGAGATGGTCATGAACCATGCTAAGGAAGACCTTCGTGTTCTTCCTCTCAGGGACCTTCAACATAGTCAGCCCACTGGTCAGGTGGCAAGTCCACTTCAGTGAGATCCTATGGCAGCTTTCCCTCAAGGCTCAGGGCATACTCCTCATGCGGCTCTAATGCTGAGCATAAAAAATATAACAATGTCGGGTACTCTGAAGATGTTGCCAATAAGAGCCGGAGAAAGTTAGTTTTGTTGCACCAAAACTAACTTGCATGTGCATAGATATGACTCTAACATGCAATGTAGATAGATAAGGTGAGGTAGAACAGTACCTTTCCGAGCAGACTTACCTGTGGGGGGGGGGGGGGGGGGGGGGCACTTTTAGAGAGAGATTCAGAATCTGCAAGTCCAGATTCTGGCACAGGGAAAGCATTCATTTGAACATACTCTGCATGCTCGTCGAATGCTCTGTTAGACCCCTAGGAGGGTGTTATGCTCTTGGAGGGAGCAATGTTTTTTTTTTGGACACCGACTTTGAAATATAACTCAAGTTTTTGGCGAGAAAAAGAATCTAAATTTATGAATTTGGCGAGAAAAATATTTTAAAATTAAATTTATCATTTTTTCAACAAAAAATTTAATTTAGACCTTAATTGGTCATTTTTTTCAATATCAGATGTAAGGATAAAAGGAACATATCTTACAAATTTTTATATAATAGAAAGAAGTGATTTAAGTAGTGCCACCTAGACTTTTGAAATAAGTGTCAATGTCACAACACACCTTATATGTACTAGGGTTTTGCTAGGAGAGAACATCTTGTTGATTAGGGTAAGGTCTTTGAAATCTAGATGAAAACTAAATGAGGAAGTGTGAAAATCTCAGACCTCCTACATAAAAAATCTAGTTAATCTTGCATAGGTCAATCATAGAAAAGTTAGGAGAGTGAAAAGAAAAGTAATTATGATGATAGGAGCCCATTAAAATTCCATGTAACAAAAACTTACAACGACATGTAGGCTTTTATATTTTGAGTCCCATGTCATAATGTGATGTGTTTCATCAAACCTACTCGGCCGTCAATCTCCCCTACCATCAAGTTCTTCAGTGGGCATATCTTTGCCGACTAGCTACCCCAAAATACAAAACCTTATAGCAAAGTCTGGTGAAAAACATCTTAAGGTTTACACCAATGAGAGCCAAAAAAACGTTAAAAATTTTCAAGGTTCGCCAAATTGGCGATTTTTAGCCAATAAAAAATACACTGGGAGGGAATGCTCGTTTTTGCATGCAATGAAGATAAAATGATGTGGAGATTGTGCTAAGAACATAGATGCAAAGTAGCAAAGCGCAGGGTCTAATACAAGAATCTGATTCTGAAAGAAATGCAAGAAGAGTGTCAAATATTAGCCTTAGTTGTGAAGAGGATGGCGCAGAGGAGATTGGAGGAGGCCACAACATTCCATTAATGCACTTTTGAAAGTATGGGAAGCCACACATATGGGATGTAATCATCCAAATATATTAGCTAGATACGCATGTATAGCTTAACTTAATACCCTTAAAAATATATTTTCCCTCTCTCTCCATTTTTGAATTTGAAAAACACTTATGGG
Organism: Adiantum capillus-veneris; assembly: GCF_014529385.1. Classification (NCBI taxonomy): domain Eukaryota; kingdom Viridiplantae; phylum Streptophyta; class Polypodiopsida; order Polypodiales; family Pteridaceae; genus Adiantum; species Adiantum capillus-veneris. The sequence goes on along the minus strand of NC_140931.1, from coordinate 36,377,901 downwards.
GCTATTGGTGGTACTACCAAAAGGTACCAAAAGTGGTACCACTTATACATGCCATCACCCTTTTATGCACTAGAGAAACATACAATAAAGTAATTTATACTTCTAACCTCTAAGAATCACAACATTTCTCTTCTTGATTGACCAATGAACCATTCCCAAAGTCTAACCCAAGTCATCAAACTAACCAACCTCTTCAGTAACTTAGGGACACCTCCGACATTCTTGACTATGAATTCCCTACCATTATGCCAAACTATCTTGATGCCTCCAACACCATGTATCTCAAGCTCAGAGGCATAACCAAGCTTCATTTTACCATGAGTATGTGTATACACACAGAACCATTCTCTATGAGGTGTCACATGGAAAGTAGCTATAGAATCTATGACCTAGTCTTGATCAAATCTAGCCTATTGTGCAACAAGGACGTGTGGACCAAGATCTATTGTAAAGACTAGAAGATCTAAGGAAGTTTGGACCTCAAGCACATTTGCAATCTTAGGAGACTCTATCACATTGAGCTTCTCAATCTTAGCTTTCATGTTTCCATCATTGTGAGACCTTTTGAAGTCTTGAGACTTTTTCTTGTCTCTTTGCCATGCAAGATAGCATTTGTTTAAATGCCCTTTCTTGTGGAATTTATAGAACTAAATATTTCATAAAGAACCTCTACATTCTCTACAAGAATTCTTGTGATCCTTAACTTTGGCATGGTTATGACCATGAGTCACGGGGCCTCCATCATAAGAAAACACTCTATATCACGTGTGTCCAAACATCATTTAAATAACCCCTCTTCACATACATTCTCTTTTTCCAAAAGTGATTCTTAAAACCTCTTCTATTGATGTAAACATGTAACTTTCTTAAAAATAAAAAACCCTCTTAATGAACTCACGTATTGCAGTTACATATTTTAAGGTAGATCCTAGAGGTTACCTGACTACTCATGGGGGTCACTTAATAACTATGTGACTATCACATGAGTGTAGTAGAAGTGGTTATTAAATTTTATTTTTTCTCACATTTTTACATACAGAAGGGTACCATAAATTGGAATTGGAAAAAAAATTTACAGATTGAATGAGAAAAGGGTATACTTTATTCGTAAAAAATTCACAGATAAGGAGTTTTATAAATAGTCCTTGAACGCACGTGATATACACAACTTATACATAGTGACCCCCTGAGCCTGACTGGAAAGGTCAACCATGAAACTATAGTGCTCTTTATCTGGTATAAAGAAATATTTTTCTTGCATTCTATCAAAGTGATTGCAATTGGGGAGGCACCCGGATGTTGCATCCAACGAAAATAGTTTGAAGCTTCCTCGGCCATACCTTACTAGGCATGTCTTTGTATAAGAACACTCCAAGAGACTTATTTTAACAAGAACCTATAGTGGAAATGGCCTATGAACTTTGAGAATAGCGGAATTAAGAGAGCTAGAGTAAGAATTGTTATGAGACTACTTTGAGAACACAAAGGGGAACTTAATTATCGGTAGCAACATAACCATTAGAATTAATTAACTTGGAATAAAATATTTTTGCGATGAGAATATAACAACAGTTGAGGACCGGATTTATGTGGAGCGAGTCCCCTCCCCCCCCCCCCCAAATATGCTTTTGTATTATAGATTATCCCATCAAGAGAGACTTGGTACAATACAATCTTTGTGTTCCTTGTGACCTAGGTTATGCAATGAAGATGGAAAGCTTCATGCATCATGAGCATAACATAATCTTGTAAAAGCATTAACCATCCTTGGACTCCCAAGGCCTCAAACACCTTCAAAGGTGGAGAGAGCTAGTGGGGAATGAGAGTAGGAAAGAGGAAGAAGAAACATTCATAGGAGAAGGAAATAGTTCCTCACTTATTATCACTCTTCTTGCTTAGCATAGCATAATAGCATAGTAATGAAGATGGAGAAGATGGCAAGCTTAAGCATTGAAGCATGGCTCTTGGTTGGATTTGCATTCCATAGCCAAGAGTGTTGGGGTAGGCTCTCAACTTCTCAACAATCTTTGGAGAAGGAGATGGAGCTCTTGCAGCACAATGAGAGAGAGAGAGAGAGAGAGAGAGAGAGAGAGAGAGAGAGAGAGAGAGAGAGAGAGAGTGTGCGCGTGGGGGGGGGGGATATTACCCCCAATCTAGCCCCTAGCTTCCTTGGTCGAGATCCCCCCTTCTAGCTCATGATACAAATTGATTGGACCCCTAAAAGCTTAGCCAATCACATGATTTCGTTAAATCAAGCAACCATGCTAGCCTTGGGTCGCCCTTTCCCCTTTGAGAGAGAGGACTTGATAAATGCATAAATAATTAATTAAATTAGGTTAATTGTCATTGGACCCCTTGAGAGGCCAACCAATAGGCTTTAGGGGCACCATGAGGGCAACATGGAGAGGCACTTGACAAATGACCTTATTGCTTCTTTAGACCAAGCTTGCCTTGTGTGAGGGTGTGTGTGTTCTCTCCTCTCATGATCCTACAATGAGGGCTCGCCTCCCCCTGATAGGGATCTTGTTGACTTTTGGGAACACCTTGAACCCCTTAAGCACCTTAGTCATGGAGAACCTTAGCAACTTAGTCATTAAGCACCTCAAGCACCTTAGTCAGCAAGCACGACAAACACCTCAAGCTTGGGCTGGGTTCCCACCCCAAGCACAGCCCTAGCTTGCCTAAGGTAAAAGTACTTTTAACACTAACCTTTGGAGGTCTTTAATTAAGATAAACCTAAGGAATTTAAGCTCCATTATCTAGCCTTGCTCTTTGACATACCATCTCTCATTTGGACCCCTTGATCGTTTGCCCTGTGTTGAGATAAATCCATCTGTATATGTCTATATTCTAACCTCTGTTCTCATTTATGCTCCCACCTTAAATGATCAGTTTAATATGAGAAAATCATTTGGGTTGGTAAGATATTAGATTTTATGACAGAAACCCTCACTTTGCATTTGGTTAAAGCATCATAGAGATTCCTAGACACATCAAAGTTGTGCTTTAGGACTCTACACCACACCTAGCTTGAACATCCCCAAGCATCATCTCAAGGTAGGAGTAATTCTATAAGTAGAGAGCGTCCCCCACCTAGCATAAGTGCGGCTAGGATGCAGACATACATGACCTACGGTAGCAAAAAAGAAAGTGAGATGCCCTCTAGGTAACCAACCGAGAATGGTAATACAACAAACGTCCACATGTAGAAAATTCCTAGTCAACAGTCAGGAGTGTGTGTACGAGATAGGTATGTGACAAGGTCGGAATGGAGCATACTGACTTATTGGAGAGGCCGCACATGATGGAGCACAAGAAAAGTGATATACAAGAGATGAAACATCCCGCCTTTGTGGGAAAACGAAACTAAGGAGAATAGAGAATGGACCCCCAAGATCAAGACAACATTGCACCCTTTTATTGGCGATGATGATACTTACAATTGGTGGTATTGATTGTTACAAACCTGGCTCTTGGCACTAGGGATGCATGATGGAATGCAAGCACCATATGGTGCATGGCGAATTTGGAGTTAGTGGGGAGGTTAGTTGAAGGAAAACATCAATACGATGCAACCACCAACAACATCAATCACCAACATTGAGAGGAGCCTAGGGTAGCATGGTGTCGATGCATTCAATCCTAGCGTGATCATGTTGCCTTGCGGGGGAGTAGTGACTGCCTTATGTGCATGGAGTGGTTGTGACTAGTAACTCAACCATGGGTGGTGGATAATGGGAAAAATGGTGATGTTGCCAATACTAAAATGCCCAAGCTTGCAACCAAACCTGATGCCATGAGCTCTCTAGCTTGGGGGGGGGGGGGGGGGGGGGGTGCATTATGTGCTTAGTGGTGCTTAAAATGTAGAGTGCATGGAGCTAATGTGTTCCTCATTCACTTGTGTCCCCCTTTTGTGCTTAGCAAAGGCCTCTTTATATAGGCTTGAGAGGTGGTCCTTACCCAATGGTCCTTGCAAATATCCACTGGTCGCTCTAGGGAGCCTAGATGCCTCACTAGTAAGAGAGATAGAGAGGAGAGAAGGTAGAGATAGAGAGAGAGGAAAGAGTGGGGTGGGGAGAGTTTTTCTTACAATCTACTAGCCATTGGCTAGGTTATTAGGGAAGAGTGGAGTTCGGGTCATTTACAAGGGGTTTTGTTGATGGTTTGGGTGGTCGGTGTGAGGTTTAAGGCTGCCAGAGTTGATATTTGTTGCGAGAAGCTGAGATGCTACGTGTCACTTCCTCTCGGTGCCGTCTGGGGCGTGCCTTCGGCGCCTTTCCTTGTTTTGGTGTCGGCGGCGTGCAAGCTGGTTGTCTTTCTTCTTGTCATTGGTGTTGATCCCTTGGTTTATTATTTTTTGGTGTGTGTGCGTGAATGCGTGTGTGTATGGGTGAGTTTGTGTAGGGGTACGTGTATATATGTGAGTGCGTGAGTGTGAGTATGTGCATTTTATGCGTGTCGGTGCTCGTATGTGTGTGTATTTATGTGTTGTGTGTGCCTGCATACATGTATGTATGTGTGTACATATATACACGAGGTTGTGTGGGTGTATGTGGGTGCCTGCTCGGAAAGAGGGTGTGGTGTGTGGGAACGAGAGAGAGAGAGTGACTTTTATTATTGTTTTTTTAATAATTTCTTACGTGTTGCAGCTACACAAATAGCGTGAGTGAGGGTGAGAAATCACATGAGTGAGAATGAGAGAGCGCGTGATAGCATGGACTGAGGGGCTGGGGTGAGTGTGTGTACGTCTGTGTGTGCGTAGGTGGAGAGAGAGAGAGAGAGAGAGAGAGAGAGAGAGAGAGAGAGAGAGAGAGAGAGAGAGAGAGAGAGAGAGTTACTTCACCCTGTGCTTGCGGCAACCAATAGATAACAAGAGGGAGAGTGAGAGGGAGGGAGATGAGGGGGGGAGAGAGAATAGGGTGAAGGGCGTGAGGGAGTGGGTGAGAGCGTGTGTGGATGGGTGTGTGTAGGTATGATGAAAGAGAGAGAGAGAGAAAAAACTAATTTATGCGCCCGTATGGGTTGTTACACAAAAAGCGAGAGAGTCTGATGGAGAAGATGGTCGAGAGGGGAAAGAGAGAGAATGAGAGATGGGGAGGAGAGCGAGGGACTGAGGGGGTGAGAGGAGAGTGTGTGTTGAGGTGTATAGAGAGAGAGAGAGAGAGAGAGAGAGAGAGAGAGAGAGAGAGAGAGAGAGAGAGAGAGAGAGAGAGAGAGGGAGAGAGAGAAAGAGATAGATAGATAGATAGATAGATAGATAGATAGATTTTATTATCGTCCTCGGAGGTCAAATATGACCTATGGGACCAAAGTTACATGTGATGTAGTATGTGTATGGCTGATGAGTGACTCTTGATGCTCTAAAATTATAGTGATGAGAGTCGCAATGGAGAGCCCACACTTTGACTGGGAGAGGAAAGTGTGTAGGTCTAAGTTATGACTGAAAATGTGAGAGAAGCAAGTTCGGATGTGATCAAAATCTGAGCACTCTAGTAGTGTGTGGTACTCAGACTCTCGAACTTGCAGTGAGCATAATGTGCACAATCGATTTGACTCTTCTCCATTGCCCCAACGCCCTATCTCGCATCGAAGGAAATGGGAGCTAAACCGAATTGCTGCGATAGTGCGTATCGCGGACAAGGGAATAGGCTCAAGCATGTAAGTGTGAGTACGGTTTCCTCTCTCAACGAAGAATATGGTTTTGTAGTTGGGGGCAATATACGTGGTGTAATGTATGAAGCGTGACCTACCGGATTTCTCCCAAGCCGTAATACATTGGCGTTGTAGAAAAGCTTCATTCACTTGAGATTCAATTGAAGCATCATGTAGCAAGTGTAATGCATCCCATCTCCCAAACCACTTCTTTATGTCTTGCATCCATCCCGTGCTCAAGATCTTGCTTTTATGCGTCTTTTGAACTTTTTTGCTTGCTTCCCATGCAATTGTAGGAAGTCGATGTGAGGGGTTTTGATGCATCTTTATCATGTACTCCACAACCCTTTCCATGCCCATAACCTCAATTGGAAGAGATCCCGACTCAAGAAGTAGGAGCATATATGGTGTTTGTGTCTTAACTTGGAGAAAGTTTGTAAGAAAACGCTTTTGGACATTCTCAAACTCTTTCCAAGTAGACTTTGAGATGCTCCCGTCCCACACTTCAACTCCATAAAGAAGAACCGGTGTCACCAATGCATCAAAAAGATACTTCTTGAGAACCCAACACTTGATGTTTCCCGCATTACACATGTTCTGAAATGCATTATATGCTCTCTTTCCCACTTCCAAACGACGCATAGCACATTCATGCCACTTGTGATTGGATGGAACCTCAAGGCCAAGGTACTTAAAGCTCTCAACAACTTCAAGTGTCTCGTTGTTGTACACAATGCATGGCTTCTCCTTATGGTTGGTTTTCACAAGCATAACCTTTGTTTTGGATTCATTTACAATCAGCCCACTATGCAAGCAAAAGTTCTCAAGGACAACCATAAGCTTTTGTGCATCTTCTAAAGTGTGTGCTAGAAGCACTACATCATCCGCATACAACAAAAGCATGATTACCGCATTGCAAATAGTGACCTCTTCAATTCCTTCTTCTTGCATAAAGTCAAGTACCATTTGTTCCAATTGATCGATGCATAGACCAAAGAGAGTTGGTGACAATGGACATCCTTGTTTAACCCCAATAGTGCTTACAAAATTTCTGAAATTTCTCTTCCCATGCGCAATTGACAAATCACCTTCTCATAGATTCGAGAAACCGCAAGCATAAACTCACTTGGCACTTGGAGTTCTTCCATCCTTCTCCACAAATTGTTACGTGGAATCAGATCAAAGGCTTTCTTAAAGTCCACAAAACAACAATACAATCGCTTGCCTTTCAACCGACTTTCCTCCATGAGAACACGAAGAGTGACAAGATGATCAATGGTGCTATGGCATCGACGAAAACCCGCTTGTCCCTTTGCACGCTTGTCATTCTCTTCAGCCCAATCACTCAATTTCATCTCCATTATGCACCCAAACAACTTTTCCATAAGAGACCCAATCATTATAGTCCGGTAGTTGCTTACATTCTTTACATCCCCTCCTTTATGCAAAGGCTTAACCCAATTAGTACTCCAATCATAAGGCATACCATGTTGAAGTGCAAGGTTGAACATATCACACATCCACTCATGGGTAAAATCTCCCGTCCATTTGATCATCTCCGGCTTGATACCTTGAAGATCTCCCGCTTTGCGAGTGGCCAACTTTTCAAGCCCACCGCATACATCCTCAATAGTAAAAAGAGACGGCATACATGGGAGTGAACCATAAAATGGCATTTTTTCAGTATTTTCTTGCTCATATAATTGCCTACAATGTGTGTACATATCCACTAGACTCAAGTTACCAAAATTCTCAACCCGCTTGCCTCTCAAGTTTCTCCAAAATCTTCCACATGCATGTGCCTTTTCTTGGACTTGAAATTCTTGTTGCTTTACTTCCCATCTTCTTCTCTTCTTTTGAATCAATGCATTGTATGTATGCAAATGACTTTGATAGTTGTCTTTGTCCATAGTTGCATCAAGCTTTATCAAGGACTTTCGAGCATCTTGACATTCTTTATCAAACCACCTTTTGCGTGATCTATCTTTGTTGATACCATGGAGATGCTTTATGGAAAAGCATTCTTCCGCACAAGAAAAAATAGCTTTCTTGAAAGCTTCCCATTTAGTTTCCAATGGTGCATCACATTGAAGCTTTGTCATCCATAATTTTTGCTCAACTATTTCAATGTACATTGGTGCCCGTTTGAAATCCATACATAGTGATAACTTCTCTTTCCTTTGGCTGAGATTATCATGCTTAGTTGCTTCTCCACATGAAAGGTCAATACATAAGGTGCGATGGTCGGATTCCGGGGTCCATTGACCAAACATAAAACTCTTTATGCGATACATGTAGAAGACATAATGGGGATAGTGTGATTGACTATATGCTACTCTCTGAAGCCATCATGAGAGAGAGAGAGAGAGAGAGAGAGAGAGAGAGAGAGAGAGAGAGAGAGAGAGAGAGAGAGAGAGAACTATCTCGTGCTACTACCATGGCAGGCTGAATGAGGGGGGAGATGACAAGGCAAGCACTGCACCTTCGGGGGGGGGGGGGGGGGGGGGCTGGCTATCTGACAGGGAACGAGAGAGGGGGGCGAGAGTCAAGGGGGTGGGGTAAGGGATGGCGGGCCAGGGAAGGGGATGAGGGGTGTGTTTATGAGAGAGAGAGAGAGAGAGAGAGAGAGAGAGAGAGAGAGAGAGAGAGAGACAGAGAGAGATAACATTATGCGCCTTCGGGGCTGCTTAGCAAGAGAGAGAGATTTAGAATCGAGGGAGGGGGAGATACTAGGGAGAGAATAGGGTGAAGGGCTGAGGGGGGGCTAAGGGATGAGAGAGAGTGAAGGGTATTATATGGCGGCCCGCCAGAGGGGAAAAAACAAGGGGAGAGGAGAGGGAGTGTGTGTGAGGCCAAGAGACTGTGGACGAGAGGAGAGGGTGGTTGAGGTATGGTGGCCCTGTTAGAGGGAGAAAGACAAGTGAGGAGGGGAAAGAGAGAGAGAGAGAGTGTGGAAAATAATTAAAGAGAAAGAGGGAGACTTGGTACAAGCACGGCGGCCCACTATAGGGATAGAGAGTGTGTGATATTTTATGCACCCTACGGGGCTTGGTGGAAGAGCGAGAAAGGAAATTTAAAAAAATGAGAGGGAGTGTGGGGTTGGTGGTGGTAGAAATAATAAGAAAAATGCTATTTTTTGTGGATTTCTTTACCTCTGGCTCCCCAAATGGGTTGATTCATGTGGTCTCGGCTTTGAAAATCGAGACTTAAACTCTCAGGCCGGGCTAGAGGGTGGTGCGACTAACCCGGTATCACTACAAAGTGTAAGAGGTGCTTATATAGAATGGGGATAGGGCGAGAATAACCCTATTTACGCATAAGCATATGACCTACTGGCAAGAAGATATGGGCTGATTTTCACAGGCGAGGAGGGCCCCGATGAATGGATGTCAAATTTTGAGCTGTATATGCTATCACTGTATATGCCAAATGAGGATAGAAAAATGCAGACATTTCCTTTGGTGATGCATGGAAAAGCTAAAGTTTGGTATGAAGCTTTGGAAGGCGAGTGGAGGCAAGCATGGCCCGCTCTACTGGCGAGGTTTCTTCACTACTTTTGCAAGGAGACATCCCCAGTTGAGATGGATGCGAAGATGAAGGTGCTTAAGCAAGATGTAAGTGAATAATTCAATTTGTTTTTGGGTTGTTTTGAAGAGTGTTGGGTAGAATTGGTGGCAGCCATGCAATTGGCTAATGGGGATTACTTCAAGCTAGATAAATTCATGGCGTGTCTGCACCCTAAAGTAAGAGAGACGGTCGACTTTGAAAGCCCAAAAAATTACGATGGTGCTGTAGCAATCGCACCATCAAAGAGCAAAAAGATAAAGAAGAAGATAGAGTAGGGTGTGTCGGGATATGAAACGATGGACCCCCTTCAACCGTAGAGTCCAAGAGAGGCTATGCACGAGGAGAACCACATAAATTGAGGTGTAGCCATTGTGCCAAAGAATTGGGTACGCACGATGCAGGATTTATCCAAGAAAATGTAGGAATTGTGGCTAAGCATGATGGATAGAGGACAACCAAGAGGAGCAAGGGGCAGGGCAAGGCTTCTGCCAAGTAGATGCTACAATTGTGGAGAGGAAGGGCACTATGCACCTGATTGATCCCAACCACCAAGAGAGACCCACTGTTTGGTAGAGGTCGAGGTCAAGGGAAGCTCAATGGTCCACGAGAGCAAGCAGTGGAAAATATTGTGCAACCAGCTCTCCCAAATGGAGGTGAAGTTCCAAGGGTGAATATTATCGGGGTGGATAAGAAGGATGTCGAGATTTTGGCCAACAAAAGGGCAAGAGCAGCAAGGGAGACAGAGACTGAGCATGAAAATAGAGCTTGCAAGGGCAAAGAGAAAGTGTACAAGGGTAGAGAGAAGCCTCAAAGTAGTAAAAGAAGGAGACATTGCAAGATCAAGCAAGAGGATTTCCAATTGGGACGTGGCTATCCCGAGTACAACCTGGTAAGTGATGTTCAAAATAAAAAAGCAAACATTACTTTTGGTCAATTATTGGCTTTGAATCCAAAATTGAGGAGACAGTGGTCTACGAGTGTTAGCACAAGGATTCCAAGAGCTAAGGGGAATGTGCACACGGTGCAAAACATGGCCCTGAGGATAGGTAGCCCGCAACCGATGTTCTTCCACTAGTGGATGCGGTCATAGAGAAAAGGATGCAATTACAGGCCTATATAGACGGTTGAGCACAGGTTTATGTCATGACACAAGCATCCATGAAGGAAATGAGAGTTAATGCAATAGTCAAGTCGAATGTGCATATGAGGATGACCAACCATACTAAAGCTCGGTGCTTAGGTGTGGGGATGTGAAGGTCAAGGTGATGGGCATAGAGTGCCTGATAGACTTTTTTGTGATGAAGGCAGGTGATAATTCTTATCCAATCATTTTGGGTAGGCCCTGGATTTTGGCAATAGGTGCTAAGCAGGATTGGGAGAGAAGTGTTCACTTTGTGTAACAGAGAGAAAGGGAGACAGATTGTGCTAGATTTGAAGACCAAGGAGAGCAGTTCTCATCCTATGGTAGCTAAAGATGAAGGCGACATGACAAGCTACAGGTACAAGACATAGACGGCCTATGATGAAGGATACGCTAGCACTGAGGAAGAGGAGAACGAGGACAACATGCTGAAGATAGACGCGGATTTGTTCGGAGTCACTATAGACTCCCCTCCTAAGGGAAAATGTATGCAGCCTCAAGCTCATGGTTTAAGCATAGAGGAGGTTTCAAGATTTCTAAGTGAGTATTTGACCAAGGGTGAGAAGGAGAATTATGTCCAGCAGTGTGAGTCCTATCCTAACCTTTTTGCGATGGAATACAAAGATTTTCGAGGTGCAAAAGGGGTAGTGCACAAGATTGTACTCAAGTAGGGACATAGACCTAAAGCACAAAAGCTGAGAAGACTAGGGGAGATCCAAAAGGAGGCCCTTTGGCAAGAGATCAATAAGTCGTTGGATGAAAGTATCATATACCCTCAAATTGGGTTTCACCAATGGTTATAACCCCTAATAGTAATGGGAAATGGAGGGTATGTGTTGACTACAAGCCACTATGAGAAATCACTACCCACTGCCGTTTCAAGACGAGATCCTAAACTAGGTGGATAAGCATGAAAGATACTCAATTATGGATGGTTTTTCAGGGAATTTTTAGATGGGGATTGCACTCGCAGACCAGCTAAAGACCATGTTCATATCTCCATGGGGTTGTTTTGATTACCGTAGGATGCCGTTTGGGTTGGTGAATGCATATGATACCTTCTAAGATTGGATGAATAGGGTATCTGGTCGATACTTAGGCCGCTTTATCAGCGTCTTCATGGATGACATAGACTGTTATAGCTCAAGAGTTGAGCACCTGTCAAAGCTACAATTATGCTTTCAAAGGCTTGATGAAGAAGGAGGTCAACTGAACCCCAAGACTCGTGAAAGCTAATGCAACCTTGAGTGCAAATATTGGGTCATGTGGTGTCACAGAATGGTATAGAGGCTAACCCTGAGAACGTGAAAGTGTTGGTATTGATGGAGCCACAATCAAATGCTCAAGGTTTGGCTTTGTTTGTTCATAAGCTAAATATCTATCACTCTTCTTTTGGATGTTGTCACAATATGTACATCCTCTTCAAAAAAGGGCTCAGCCGGTGCACGGTTATGAGTGGGACAAAAATCTCAAGAAGCTTTTGACGGGGTCAAAGAAATTCGGTGTCAGTTGCCAGTAGTATGTCCTCCTAATCAAGAGGATGACTTCTATGTGTCTATGACAGTGGGCATGGTTGCTATTGGAGCGGTTTTACTACAAAAGGTAGGGAGAAGCTACAAACCTATATACTTTGAGAGCAAGGTGATTAGCCTGGGAGAGACTACCTACACTGAGGCAAAGTGATGGGTGATGGCTTTGGTCTTTGATTGTAGAACGTTTAAAGTGCATTTAATTGTACACAAGTTTTTTGTACTGACCTCTAATAATCTGTTGTCAGAGGTAGCGCTACATTTGAAGCCAGGGAGGAGGATTATGAAGTGGGTATTGGAGCTCCAAGAGTTCGAATTCAAGTTCAAGGTTGACCATACGAGTCGGTCTCACTTGGTGGACATTCTTGTCAACAAGGCCATTGATTTGCTAGCCTATCCAAGAGTGATACGAGATGAAGCTAAAGAGGAGCCTGATTTGGAGAATGCCTTTACAATGTGGTTCAATGGAGCATATCTAAGGGTAGTGCAAAAGGTAGGTGGAGGCGTGGTGATACATGACCCATACAACAAAGCCATATTTCAAGATCTTATGATCTGGAGGATCTCCACACCAATAATGAGGTGGAGTATCTCACTCTGCATTTGGGTTTGAAGCAGTGTATGGAGTTTAGCATTTCCAGGTTGGTGGTGAAGGGAGATGTGATGCTAGTTATCAAGAAATTTTTAGGCCAATGGCAGGTAAAACGAGATTCTTTGAAGCACTGGTTCTTTTCCATCAAGAAGATGCTAAAGTCTTTCAAATAATTTCAATTCAAGCATGTGAGGAGAGAGCAGAACGAAGAGGCGGACCAGTTAGCAAGTAGCAAAGGGCAGGTGCATGTTGTAGGCCTATATGTGGCCCCAACCACTTATGTAGGCAAAGAGACTGTGGAGGAGATTGAAGGGTTTTTGAGTACAAGGCAGTGTCCCAAAGGTTTGTCCAAGTTGCAAAGAAAAATAGTAGTGTTGCAAATTCACACTAGCAGGTAAAGATCTGATGAACTATGGGCGTGATGGAGTGCTAAGGAAGGTGTTGTATAAGGAAGAGATAGCTATGGAGCAATGCCATGAAGAGAGCAGACATCAAGGTAAAGACCATGTTCTATTCGAGTGTTGAGAGTAGGCTTTTGGTGGCCCTCCATAGTGAAGGACATGATTTACTAGTGCAAAACATGCCATGATTGTTAGACTATAGGTGAAAGACGATTCATAGCAAAATTGCAAGGTGCCATCATTGCACAAAGTGCTTTTGAGAAATGGGGCTGGATGCCATAGGTCCACTCCCAAAGTCTACAATTGGTAAGAAGTATGTGGTGGTAGCCATTGACTACCTTACAAGGTGGGTCGAGGCCAAGGCTCTAAAGGAAGTGAGTGCTAATGTGGTAGCTCAGTTTGTGTTCAATAACATTTGTTGCTATTTTGGTGTAAAATGGGTGCTATTTTTTTATAGGGGTCAGAGGTTTAGAAGAAAGCGAATGCGTGCATTAATAGAGAAGTTAAAGACTCAGCATCAATTTTCCTCACCCTATCACCCTCAACGCAATGGTCTAGTAGAAAGTGCCAATGGGAAAATTGTCAAAATGTTGACAAAGTATGTGTATAAGTAGGAGACTAAATGGGAAGAAAATCTAGAGAAGTGTCTGTGTGCTTATAGGACGTCCTACAAAGTGGCTACAAATTTCACTCCATTCGAGCTAGTCTATGGTAAGGAGGTTGTATTACTGGTGCAAGCACAGTTAGGTGCTTTGCAAGGTATATGGCACATCAATGCCACTAAGAAGGAGGTTCTATAAGATCGGATAGCTAGTTTGGAGGCTTTGCAAATGGACAGTGACACAACAACAGACTACTATGTGAAGTAGAGAGAGAAGCGGATTTACAAGTTCAATCAGAACTTGCAAGATAAGAAGATAGAAGAGGGAGACCTGGTCATGGAGTATGAGAGTTACTTGGATTTCACGTTCTAAAACAAGTTCAAGAAGAAATGGGCAGTCCATACAAAGTGAAGAAGGCCTTTCCGAATGGGACCTATCAGTTGGTAAGGGCACATGTTGAATGGTGTGCGGCTCAAGCTATATTTTGAAAGAAGTCTAGGGCTTGAGGTGCATCAGATTGTAACCAAGGGGGGTGGGAAACCCACTAATGTATACAGTGTGTGAGAGGAAATGAAGTTTTTGTACATAGCATGTACGGGTGAAAGAGTGGTTTGGTGGTACAAAAAAAGGACCTATTTTACTTCTACCAATGAAAAAGTGGGGACTGGTAAAAATTTTGTAGTTGAGGTCAAAACTTTTCGGACCTTTTGGTTTTAGATTCTCCTTTTGAAGATCTATCCACTCATATATAGTATGATAGGGAGTTTTTCATGTGACATGTAGAAATTGTAACTCAAAGATTTGTCAAATGTGCTGTCAAGGACAATCCTTTTTGTACCACCAAAGCATTCTTTTAGCCGCACATAGTGTTGTGGTTTGGCAAATGCTTTCAATTGTCAGTTTGGTGTGCCAATTTTTAAAGTTTTGTAATATGCTTTTGGTCAAACATAAATGTTCAACGAGGGGGTTGGGCAATGATGATACAGACAAAGTTGCTTGAGGGCATAAGTGGTGCTAAGCACTACTAGAGGTGTGCACAAGTGCAAGGCAAAGGGTTAAGCAGGTATCAAGGTCTTGGGCAGCCAAACAAAGGGTAGAGGAAATGTATGCTTAATGCAACTTTTTAGGCCAAAAAGGCTTCAAAAATGGTCCAAATGGGATAGCAGTTAGAGATGTCCAAAGTGCCAAGTCAGCAATCTGGAATGTAGTATTCAAGATGCTCTAGAAGTCGGTCTAGATGGCTCATCAAACGGAGCCTCGATGTGCAAAATATCGTAGTTTAAATTTAGAAGGCCTTGCAGATCCACGATGGACAAGGCAGCCCGGGACAGGTGGCCCGGGAAGGAGAAAATGGATATAAGTGAAGATCTTGAGTTGGTGAGCATGCTTCTCTTTTTGGATTGCGAATCAGAGTTCTGGATTGCAAGTCACGGCCATCAGAAGACTTTCCGAGGGTTAGTTATGGGCCGGGTTGATCGCATTGGAAATCATGCCGTCTGGAATTTTTTGGGCCTCAACAGGGTTTTAGAGGGTAGTATAAACCAAGACTAGACAATGGGTGATTGATGGTACCTCAATCGGATTCCGAACCAGAGAGTTATTATAGTTTGGAGTCGGCGTTCGTTCCCGACATCATGCTGCCAGCTTTGTTTTTGGCAATTTGGACGGCCTCGGTTTGCGACCTTGGAAGAAGCAAATGATGTCAAAGGCTGGGCAGGTTCAAATTGGCAATTGAGGGCTCTCAGTGGGAAGTTGCGTTCCGGGCATGAATTTTATGATCACCAAGTAGCAAAGCCCTCAAGGTGAGGAGAAAAAGGAGGTTTTTTCTAACATAAAGGGGGTGGGGGGGGGGGGGGGGGGGGGAGGGGTTCAACCCTAGGAAGGCTGGCAGGCCGTGCAGTGCCGCCACATGGCCTTTGATAAAACCCCTATACACAGATGGTTACTGTGTTTGAAGTCTATAAGGCCTATAGCATGAACACTGAAGGGGCATAACAAGGTGATGAGGGAGCTTGGGAGCACCAGTGACGGCTGCTCCATCCCCTTCTCGTGCACTGGCACTGTGGGCGCGCGCGAGCACAGGGGTGGTGTTGTTGGCTATTTTGGTCAGAGGGGGTGGCCTACTGTGGCGGTCGGTGCTGCTTGGTAGTCATGCAGTTGATGATGACATGGTTTGGGTGTCCGAGAAGAGGTGGTTCACACAACCCTTAGGGCCTCAACTTTTTTGAGGCAAACCCTTAGCCCCACTAGCAACATTGTTAGTGAGGGTACGGGTACATATGTGTGTGTGTGTGTGTGTGTGTGTGTGTGTGTGTGTGTGTGTGTGTGTGTGTGTGAGAGAGAGAGAGAGAGAGAGAGAGAGAGAGAGAGAGAGAGAGAGAGAGAGAGAGAGAGAGAGAGTGGGAAGGTGAGTCCGAGAGTGGGAGTAGAGATAGATAGATAGATTGTATTATCGTCCACGGAGGTTAGATATGACCCATGGGACCGGATGCAAAACATTACAGTGGCATGATTGAACGTAAAGACATGAGATACATATCAATTAAGAACCGAGGGTCCATCAGGAAGGTAAAAAGAAAGGGAACAAAAAAACCTAAGGGGGGATAGTTGAGGGGAGAGCGCCTTTTGAAGTCTGAAACTCCTGAATGATAGTTTTACCACCTCGGTAGGCTGCCCATTTACCTTGTTTGCGAGCTTAGACATCTTCTTGAGCTCATCCTTCTTACTTTTGAGTTGATTTGTTGTCAACTCCTTGGTAATCCAAAGCTTTGTTCCTTTGAGGAAAATGGGATTGGCGTAGAAATTCAACCGCTCGTCTTTGTCCCTGAAAGTAAGGATGCAATATCGCAGGACGCACATGTCGATGTGTGTCATTGATCCAGGCGACGACCTCTGGCTTGATGTTGACTGGCTGAAGAATGACGTTGAGCTTGGTACTTGCTTCTTCAAGGGTGTCCTCAACGGCAAGGGAAGCCCACCGATGTGGACCTTGAGGGCATTCTCTTTTTGAAGTCTTCGTTCGTGGAGCTCCTTTGTTACACAAGTCTTCACTTGGGTGGTGGTTTATGAGTGAGCTTTGATAACCTTTGCCTCTACCTCCTTTACCTTGTCGGTGGCGAGGTCAACCATGGAATTGAAGCGTTCTTCTAACTTGTTGAGGCGGTTTTTGAGCTCACAATTCTCTTCCGTGACTCGGTCAAGCGCTGCTTGAAGCTGGGTAATGCGATCGAGTTTTCTAGGGGCTACTATCACCGCTGCAAAACTCGGTCGTGTTCTTGCAGGTATCTTTGGGGTATTCATCCCAATGCTTAAGATGGTATACAGATCCAAGAAAAGCTTAAGAGAAACCTTATGGGAACCTCAAACAGTCCGTGAAGGGAGCAACAAAGCAAAGAAAAAATTCAAAACTTTTACAGGCCTGTGTTGAGCAACTCGTGCCAAGAAGAGTCGAGCCTACTGGGCCAACTGTGGAGAGGGAGAAGCCCCAAAATGCGGGCCTGTACTGCTATGGAGCGGCTCCCGGAGGTCATGACCTGTTGCTGCTACTACTGAGAAACTATGGGGCGACGGACACGGGGCACACTTTGCCTAGGGTAGGGCAGGACAAGGCTGGAGCCTATGACGCGCTCCCACAGGGCCACCCTTCGCCCAGGGGAGGACAACCTCAGAGAGAAAGAGTAAGAGAGAGAGAGAGAACCTAAGAGCGGCCAAAGAAAGCAATCAAGGGCCGGACAGAATGGTCCAAAAGAGCTCCGAGGTGGTAGGACAAAGTGGACAAGCCGATCAAAGGTGGTCAAAGGGCTAGTCCAAGGGTGGACCAAATGGAAGGAAACAGGGAACCCAAGGATGGCTACGCCAAGCCGACCAAAGTGGGCAGATGGAGAGAAGGTGGGTCAAAGGCCCAGAGGGGAAAATTCAAAGGTGAAAGGAGATAAGGTTAGGAGGAAAAAAATAAAATAGATGAAATGAATAAAAAATTCAAAAGGGAAACCAAGGGGCACTAGCGACATTGCTAGTGCACCCCTCTCTCAAGCTAGTACCCTCCCCTCAGTTCAACTAAAGCAAGCAGAGAGCAGATGAAAATGAGGCGGTTGCCCCCTTCCTAAAGATGCCAAATTTGAGAGGACAGGTGGACCAAGTAGAGAATAGCTTCTAAAGTTGAAGACCCCCCACTATAAAAGTCATTTTTTAAATGAAATGGGAGCTTTTTTTGTGCCGGTTGAAGCCTACAGAGTGGAGGTTCTTGACAGAGAAGTGTGCATGTCAAACCCCTTTGTAATTTTTCTTGAAAATGGCCATTGTGATGGCATTGCAAGCTTTGTACATGCCTTCTCAAGTAAAATCCAGCCAGTATTGCCCAATTGTGTTGTCATTTCCACTTCTCCCCTTCTCTTTCTCCTGCTCTTGTGTTTCCCCACGGTGCCGGTAGTGTGGATGTGTGTGCCCCCCCCCCCCCCCCCCCCCCTCCCGGATTGATGGTGTTTTGTGTGAGAGAGTGAGATTGAGCAATTGTGTGTGTGTGTGCACGCGCGCGTGCGGATGCAAAGGTGGAGACGAACTCTGGCAGTCGGTGTGCATTGTGTGGTGGTCTTGTGGAGTGTGTAAGCATTGGGAAATGAGAAAGTAGTGGTCTGCTAGTTTAAAGTGTGTTTTTGAAGGTGTCTTGTGAGAGGATATGGGTGTTGTAGATACCATGAGTTATAGAGAGACCTTTGTTTGCGCATCAGCGGATGAAAAACAAGGCTTGGATGAGTGAATTTGGTGAGAGTATAGGCTTGGATTTGGGACAAGGGATGTAGAGTGTGTCTAGGGAAGAATGGGCAAAATGTAGGGAAAAAAATTCAAGGGTACCCTCTCCTTTATATAGATGTGCAAAATACTTAGGTAATGGTTTGAATGAAAACAAATTCTGAGAAAAAACTAAGCCATTGTGCATGGATTTGACCATTTGATCTGATTTTTGAGGCACATGATGAGAGACTATATAAACCCTAGAGCTCCTCTAAAGCGTCAGTTTCCTCTAATTTACATGTTTTCTTCCAAATTTTGATATGCACTAATAAAAATGATGCTAAGAGGATATCAAGGTACATAATATTTTTTTAGCTTTCTTTTAAAGGGTGTCCTCCCCTTACTCAATATTAGCTTTTATGGATAGCCATTCTTGTATGCTAGAAGCACTTAAGGTAGACACTCTTGTTCAAATTGATGGAAGATTGCTTGAATGTCCTCTCACCACAAGGGTTGAATCCTTATGCAATTTTATCATTAACAAATGCCCATCTACATATGGTAAAGTCACATAAGGATTTAACCCTTCTTCAAATTGAAGCGAGTTTTCTTGAATTTCCTCCAACTTTAAGGGTTGAGTCCTTATGTGAGTTCATCATTAACAGGTACCCATCCTATCAAAGATGGCAATGTGGAAGTGTAGAGACCAAAGAGAGAGAGAGAGAGAGAGAGAGAGAGAGAGAGAGAGAGAGAGAGTCTCTTGAACCAATCAATCTCAACAATGAATAACAGATACAATGTACAATGGGGGCAAGGGGTCACATATATACACACCTCCATAAATTGCCATCCCCAAACTTTGACAAATAAGTAAAATAAATACTCAAAAGCCAAAATAAATAATGGGATCACAATGGGAAATTCACTGGAGATGCCAAAACTCTAACACCCTCTCCGTAGCTCATAATGGACATGAATGGTGACACTAAGTCGATGAATAAGCTACCATGGCCACCCCAGTAGAGGTACCTTCCACCACAAATTTTCTACCTCAACTTTGTACCTTAGAAAAATTCTATCGTGAGCATTAATTGCCTTTTAGAAAATTTGAATTGTAGACCATACTATGTCCAGGAATCCCCATTCACAAACTGTGAACACATCATGTCCAAAAAATACTCCAAGTAATTAATTGTGGAACACATCATGTCCATTATCCGACCAACAACATTGGATTTGTTCACTCAACCATAATGTTTTAGATATGTTTGATTGGTTCCCTAACAGATGCAAGTCCCTTGAACTCCGTCCCATGGGTTCAAACACCAATAACTTGCACTCCAACACAAGGGTCCAAACTGATTAAAGGAAGCAGTGCTTGCCACTCACAAGCCTCTCTCTAGTTGAAGCTGGTGGCAACACTCATTCCATGTGATTAGAAGGCGGGAGTCCTTGCCAGTGTAGACTCAACTACACTAGCAGCCTCTTTGCTATCCTTCCCTGAGTCACTATCATTGCTTTCCTCATGATGCTTTCTTTTGACTTTGTCCTTTGTAGAACCTTTGTCTTTGCCGTTTGATCTGTAATCTTTAGACAAATGACCATGCTCTACACAATTGTAACAATGGTTCTTCATCTTCTTTCTGGAATAAAAAACAGCAAGTGCTTTCACACTTTTCTCAAAAATATAAATTTTGCCTTGAGTTATCAATATGATTTCCTCCTCAATGAGAAAAGAGCTGAGATTATCAAATTCCAACTTTTCCTTCGAGATTTGTGGGCAAAGTGTCCTAGACATTATTTCATATGTTAGCTGCTCAACTAACAAGAGTTGGAGAAAGAGCATCAAAAGGGGTGCCACTCATTTTTAAATCCAATTAAATGTATTAAATCCCTTTATATCCCTGAAAAATCCCGCAAAGTCCAAAGCCATTGTAATATTATTGATTGTCAATGAGTCCAAAAGGGTTGAGGGCCTCCAAGTTTGTAATCATGCAGTTTCTAAGCCTTGTATTGAGCCCAAATACCTAGAAATCCATTTTTTGAACCTTGGCTTTTATACCTTGGCTAAGGTATAAAAGCCAATGTTTGTAATTAAAAACCTACATTTTTGGATAATGAAAGTAAGTGTTTGCTGAAAAAGCTAACCTGAGTCTACTATTTCTTTGAATCTTCATGTCTCCCTCATACAATGTTGTGTTGCTATTCCGAGCATACCAATGCATTTGCAAGTGAAAGCTCTTCCATTTAACGTAAGTTTCTCACGATGAAAGTGTGATTTTAATCGTGCTATCTACAACTTTTATTTGCTCCTTATGCACCATACACACACCAAAATTAGTTTTTTACCTTAGGAATAGGTAGAGCACGCCTAGAGGAAGCTATAGAATGCTTCAAAGTCCGAAATTGACTGACCTAAAATAGGTTGTTTATCTTAGGCACGATTTTTTCCGAGTGTCAAAAGATGATATTTGAGTACACGGGAGTGTTAAGGATACTCTGCTCATGCTAGGCATAAAGTTTTTTGCATTTGGAGGCTCGTAGCTATACCAAATCATCAAAACAAGCTTGTGGTAAGGAAAATAGCTTTTGATGTCTGACACACATTTGAAACTAAGATAGGTAGGAACGGCTTAGACTTGGGTTTTTTGAGAGATTAGCTATCTCTTGTAGCCTCCATGCACTAGTTGGGTCAGCTACGTCCCACAGATTGACAATTTTTATGTATGTGGTTCTCCCTTTGCTAGCATTGATATGTTGAGGCTTGGTAGTCGGCCGACATTTTGGCGTCGTTGCTCTGGAGCAACCTAGATTAGAGAAAAACCCAAAGTATTTACTTAAAATTTCCATCACTTCCTCTATTTTTGGTTAGAGTAACACTTTTGTGACTTTATCACGGTTGAGATGTGATTGAGAGTAGGGATACTTGGTAAGGACCTCGGTAGCTTTAGTTTAGTAGGAAGATAGGTAGAGGGTCCTTGAGGAAAGCTAGTGGTCAGTAATAAGGACATCACCTAAGTAGGAAGTAGAGATTTTAGACTGAAGGTTGAGCTTTTTACCTTTTGTACTATTTTTTCATGTTCAGTAGGATTTGGGTAAGTAGAAAACCACCAGGATTGCATATGATTTGAGGTGCACTGAGAAAACCACAAAAATAGTCAGATCTATTTTAGGCGCGTCGAAGATAGAGGGTTTTTGAGATTGACATGGTACAATTGAACATGCAAGGTACTAAACTAGCTTGATTACACCACTCCTCTTGATTTTGGAAACATTTGGATCACTGAAACACTAGTTCAAGCCCAAAATCGGAAAAAAAATGCAAACTTTTGAAAAAACTCACAGGGAAACCCAAATCAAGCTAAAACTTAAAACCAGGGTGTGGATAAATCCTAAAACTTGTGGGAAAAATAATCTGTGAAAAAAATACGTAAATCTGGAAGAGATTTATATTTGGTGCACCGAAGATAAATCTTCCACCAAGAAAGCATGTTTGACATTTTGACACCAGGATTGACTTTGTCAGGCTGTGGAAACTCAATTGTGTGATAAAAGTTGAGATAGACCCTAGAGATAGGTGCAGCCATCTTAGGCGCGCCTAGAATACAATTGAGCAGAATTTCACATTTTTTGAGATAAGGTCTATTGGACGCTAGAAAAAGGAATTATTGTATATTTTATGATTGAGGATTGACAAATTGTCGAGTCACATACGACTTTAAGTGTTGTCGTGCAGGGGATTGTGACTTTGTGAAGGACACGATAAAAAATGGATAAAGCATTGCGTTTGAAACTAGAGATACTCTTTCCAGGTTTGAAGTATCAATTCAATTAAGTTGCGTAAATCCATATATGAACCTAAGATCTAGTAGAGTTTTGGGAAACTCAATTGACTTAGGAGAGAATAGGAGCAGAGCATCCATAAAAGGGAGTGTAAACCAAGGGAGACCATTAGAAACTATTGTGGAAGAAGTGCCAGACACTTACTCCAATTCAAGGTCAGACATGTCTTTTTTTTTTACACAATCAGAAACTGGGGCCTCTATCAAGTTCAAGCACATCTTGACTTATTTCAAGACCAACAAGTATGAAACCTAGATTTATTTGAACCAAAATAAGGAGTTTGCAATGAGGATAGACGACCATACCATTGATTTTGAAGAGCAGGTTAGGGCAAACAAACAAGATGACCTGTATGTATACTGAAATGGAGTACACTATTGCAAGATACAAGACCTTGTTTAATGGATAAATGGGGATTAGAGGTTGATACTCTAATACTAGATAAGGTTGTAAAGGAGGGACCTCCAGTGTTATAATTAGAAGGATATGAGTTAATAGATGCTAAACTAGTGAAATGAATCCCCATTGATAACCCAAGACTTGGAGTTTATTGCTGGGAAGAAAACAATATTAAGGATTTGGTATGGACTACCCATGCCAAATTAGGATAATTGACGCCCTTGAAAATTGGATTAATTTTCAAATCAAGGAAAAGGGACTAGCAAAACTTCCCGCTCATCTCTTTTGGGATTGTTACAACAATAATTTTTTCATGATGACTTCAAAGGAGATTGTACAAGACAAGTACCAGGGACACTATATCCGTGAAGTGACCATGGAAACCATACATGAAATTGATCAGAATGTGGATCCAAATGCTAGATCTTATGACAGCATGGCCAACCAACGAGGAAGCGCAGCAAGGAGTAGCCACCTCAATGGTACCAACAGAGAAAGAAAGGAGGAAACCACCTATGATAGGGGAGGAATGAGTGACATGAGGATATCAAGAGGTCCACATGAGCCTCACTTACCAAACAATGGTTTGAGGTTTAATGGGAGAAACACCGGCATGAAGGGAGAGAGTGGGGGCCGAACACAATCGTAGAGTCACAAACCGGTAGATTTCCAAAAGTGGGTTAAAAAATATAGCGAGGCAGGGGACCCATATGACCATTTGGACAGCTTCAGAGACAGGTTTTGAGAGCTGAGCACATAACTAATTTCAATACATAATTTGAGGGATTTGGGATGACCTTGGAGGGCAAGGCCTTGACTTGGTTCCAGAAAATACCTCCTAGATCGATCACTGACTTGCCAACTTTGGCCATGAGATTTGTCGCTACTTGTTCTAAAATGGGCATAAAGTATAGTACTGTGGCACAAATCTATAGTTTCAAATAGAAACAAGGAGAAACTGTTAGAGATACTGTGAGTCCAATGAGGTAGTACATTGACAGATGCCCAAAGTTGGAGATTCCAATCGAGGAAAGACTAGGCTCAGTGTTTCTAGAGGGGTTATTAAACAAAGATCTGCATACAATTTTGTCTAGTTAGAAACACATGACTTGAAAGTTTGTAGTTTAGATGTGATTGACTTGAGTGATAATTGTGAGATCTTCAATGAGGAAAGCAAAGCTAAGGATACTCAGAGCGAGTGAAACACATCCACTGTGCTAGCACAAGCAGGATCAACAACACAACTCCTGCCAATGCGATAGAGGACATGCTTAAACGCATGAGAAATATGATAAACAACATGCAAGGAATTCCAATAGGATGCCTAGTGCAAGGAAAAAATCAAGTACAGCCTATGGGACAACAAAGGGCAGTTAAAATTGTGTGCTATTGAAGGGAAATGGACAAATCATCAAACAAATGAGTGATACTACAAACCAAAATATGATGGAAATGTCCAGTATGTGCCAATGAGGACATAGGGGCAACCCATGTATAGATACCCACCCAATATGACACCCATGCAAAGATCACCCATCAATGTTGAGCAACCTCATCCATTATTAGGTCAGCAACCTCCACTTCCAGGGAATAGATCTATACTGATCGAGTACATGGTGTCTGAGGAACAAACTGAGGAACATGCGCTAGTACCTGTTACTCCATATCCTTAGACTAGTTCAATAACAATGGGGATAGAAGAAGAGTGGTATAACAAACCTGCTCTAGTTCCTATTTGGCCGATGTGCCAAGCACCTACTCATACATCACCTGTTTATCTAATTGCAAACCAGGGGATGAGGCTGCCTATTGTCAAGACAATGCTCAAACCAAAAAGTAGAAACTGTCACAAGTGTGGAGCAGATGACCATTGGAAAAATGAATGTCTTGAACTGGATAAGAATGTGAGACCTATAGAGGGATATTGTGGAGCGTGTAGATGCAAGGGTGGACACTTTCCTGAGGACTACCCTAGGAATCTTGCAAACAAAGGTGTTGGACGGATATGCCGCGACGGACATCAGCACAGCGAGAACTCACCTAACAAGATTTGTTAGCTAAGGAGGAAGCTCGACCCGCAGGCGCGTGGAAGAAAGCATAGGGTATCAATCTACACTCGACCGACTCCCGACTAATTCCTACAGAATTCTCTACCCAATGTCTAAGCTACAGCCTTCAGGAGTGCATAAGAGGAAACTTCCTACAACGCTTTCTAGAGCCGAATACCCATCAAACAATCTCGAAACTCCACAGAACTTGAAGGAGACCCTACTAACTCCCATAGGTCACTCTCCCTAAGGTCTATGAACCAAAACCCCAACCCAAAACACCCGGTGCAAAATCACGTAGGATGTTTGGCCGAAATTTTCAGGTCATCGTTTCCAAAAACTAAAGTGCCTAATGTGTAGCTCTACTCAATGCGAACGCATGGATATGCTGCAATGCAAAAACGGACAACGTATGCTCACCGAATCACCAGATGAAGCTCGTAGATCAAGCTCGCAAAACCGGACTGTACGCGTGCAATGTAGGTATTGACATGTAGCTCTCATCTAGGGCAACATGCTGCAGTTCTCCGCACTCGATTCTGACCACCGGTGCGTGCGTAGCATCAAGATGAAGCTCTCACTCTCTCTCGTACACAGTACACTCACTCACAGACTTCAAACTTTTTTTTTTAAATGACAAAAGGTTTTTTATTAAGGTCAAAAAGTGGTATAAATACCTTACAATCTCAAACCCTAATTTTCCAATTTAACCATCTACTCAATCTAAATGTCCAAACTGGGATACAATCTAGAAACTTCTGTAAGCCCCAATATTTACAAAGGTGAAATGTCGGGTTTCCTCAATAAATAAATAATTACAAAAAATAATAATCCGCCGAGCAGTCATTTTCCGTAGGGTGTGTCCAGCTTCTAACACTCCCCCCTTCCTTGTTCATGTCGTCCCCGACATGGCTGTTGAGCTGCTTCTCCATCTCATCTTGAGCAGTGACTCATATCTTGCATGTTGAGCTAATAGCGTCGAGCCGAATATGTCAGTGCTGATTGTGAAGAAGCCGGTGTAGAAAGCTTCTTCAAAGGCCCGGAGGTGATAGGATGGCAAAAACATGATCCTTTGATACAATGCATGTATCACCTCCTTGGAAGGCTGACCAGACAGATTGTATGCACATCTGTATGTATCTTGAAAGAAGAAGATACTGTTTGTCTCTTGGCCTCGTTTGAATGTCTCAAAGACTGCCAAAAGTGTTTTGCAAATCTTTCTCATCATAATGCAAGATAGGTTAGGCGAGCCAGTGAACAATTTGATGGCGCCCATTAGGGTTTTCACCATGTATTGATCACTTATTCTCTCACCTGCCTTCGAGCCTGGCAGCTTTGGGTAATTTATTCAAGTAGGTTGGCTTCTTTGCAATAGCTCATGGGCCTTCCACGTCCGCATCCTTGGTAGAGGGCAGAAACTTAGGTTATCTCCGATGACTTTAGGTGCCTCTACCAGATGGATTAGATATTGTGGATATTTTGTCAGCCATGCCTTTCTCCACCTGGGTTGAGAGTCGACTATCAACTTTACTCCTTCAGGCTTGGAGATGTCTGCTTTGTACATTGGCACTGTTGGCTCCTCTCTGATCCGCTTGTTGATTGTGGCAGCTTCATATTTTAGCAGAGGATATGGGAGAGAGGGCTGTAGCCATTCACGCCGAAGGTTGCTGGCATCTATCTTCTAAATAGTCATTGATCTAAAGACCCTCTGCTCCCATTCCAAATCTTCTCTGGCTGTGTCTTTGACTACTTCTTCTATTGCCTTTTGCAGCTTCTCTTCTTATTCTTCTTGTGTCAGATCTTGTGGCTCTTGTGAGGGTCCTACAAGGATTTCCTCTTGCATGGTGGTGTCCACTGGATCTGCCACATTCTCTAAGTCTATTCCCTCCATGGTTGCTGGCCCGGTGCTAAACTGCTCTTCTTTTTGCTGCTGGCCTCTCAGCTCTTCTATTTTATTCTGAAATGTCTTCTTTTTTGCTTCAGCTTGTTCTCCCATATTCACAAGGAGGTCGTTAAAATCGACATTTATCTTTTCCGCCTCCTCGAGCTTTCTCTTGATGGCTTCTAGCTCCTTCTTCATGGCTGTGTTTTCTTCTTCCATGCGGTTTTGCATAACCACTGAGCCCTCAGCCAACATTAGTCTTTGCCGCTTCTCCAGGGTTAACTCCTTTTGGAGCTCCTTCATTTGCTCTTCATATAAATCCGTCTCAGAAGTAGTGTGAGTCAAGCTAGTAGCTCTGACTTTGGCAGGAGATGCCCGTAGCCGTTGGATGGTTTGATCTTTGATTCATCTGGTCTTTAAGCTCTATTACCTCATCCTGGCTCGTCTCATTCTCTAGCTCAGCCTTTTACTTGGCATTTCTCAGTGTTTCCTCTTCCTTGGATTCTTCAGCAAGTTGTAGGGTTAGGTTGTCCCTTTCCCTCTCTGCATCTGTCAATGTCTTGCTGAGTTTTCTGTATTCTTCTTCATCTCTTCGCAGTCTTTGAGCTCCTGCATGATTCTCTCGTTCCATCTCGTGGCATCTTTGTAATGTTGTGGCCAGACTGGCTTGCAGCTCTGCTTCTTTCTCTATATGCTCTTGGTTCTATCTTTGTAGTGTGTCTACTTCTGATTTGATAAAAACTTCATTGGATTTGAGATTAGTAATCTCACTTTCCGTGGCCATTGATTGTGCCCTGAGCCAGGTTAGCTCATTGGTGGGTGGCTGCAAGTCCACTGTATCAGTGGCCGTCTCTTTCAGTTCCACTAACCGCCGCAGGCTCTGCATCTGTTCTTTCGGCCTTGTGCTTGCCAAGTCAAATACTACTGTAGCTGCCTCTTCTCTTGAATATCCCGGAGCTAGTAGATCACGAAATGTGCTAAACCTTCTTTCCTCTGGATCTATCTTTTCCTCTTTCTGTTCATATTCTTCTTGCTACTCTTGCTCTTGGCTCTTTTCTTACTGAAAATATTCTTGTTCCTCCTCCTTTTGTTGGGTTTGTGGAGGGCTACGAGGAGGTGGTGATGGCGGTGGGTTGGACTCCGGGCTTGACGGTGGAGTTGGTGGCTTCTTCTTGAAGTCCCGGTCCGCCTTGGTCTTCTGCTCTCTTTCCTGGCTTTCCTGCTCTTCTAGCAGTTTCCGTCTTACTTCATCCACATCTTCTTCTGTAAATGGGATGTTAGGGATGTTTTCTGCCGTAGCATCCAGGATCTCAAAATTTTTGATGTAATCTTCAAACCTATCTTTGTGCACCCTTCGGGATGATCCCGACATGGCTTCCAGGGACGACGTCTATAATTCACTCAAATCTCCCTTGAGTGCTCTTTCCGCTCTGAAGCTTTCCATTAATCTTTCTAACCGTTCCGCTTTCTGTGATTTTGTCTCTTTGATCAGCACTTGTACAGTTTCCTTCTTTCCCTTCTTCAACTCTGGCTGCTCCTCTTGCACGGTCTCTAACCGGCGCTTCAATCATGTGGCAACTGTGGGTGCTTTGGGTGGTTCCTCTTCTTAATCTTCTTTGAGCCTTAGCCAGTCATTCTGCGATGGAGGGTCAGGCCATCTTCCCTTGATGTGCAATGCCCCATAAACCACTTTCGTTATCAGCTCACCCGGCACAATGTAGGTGGGGTTCTTGTTGCCCATCTTCACCAGATTATCATAGATATAGGCAGCATAGTTGATCACCTTTGGCTTGCTCTTATGCATTGCTCATGTGAATTTGGTGGCAATGGCTCCAGGCGGCATTCTGTACTTTTGTGGCCGCTTTGTACACATATGGAAGTACTGGTTATAAAGTTGTCTCATGACAGCCACTTTAGGGTTTGCAATGTCTTCAAAGGTGTAGTTTCTCTTCTTTTCAGAGTACACCTTGACTTCATCTCTTCTTTTGGTTACACTATCCCCTTTGTTGGAGAGATCTAGTGATGCTTCTACCACTTGAAGGAGTACGAGCGGAAGTGCGAAGTGAGAGAGAGTGCGAGAAGAAGAGCACGACGATATGGTGAACTCTCTCTACTGTAATGTGTAGAGCATAGTGAGTTCTTATTAGGTTTTTACAAAAGAATATGTGTACATACCTGGCGGCCCGCCCACTTACCTGGGCGACCACATTGGGCTTTATACCCCAACAACCTCCCACTTAAAGTCCAATGTGGTACTTTAAGTGTGAGAGAAGCTACTATACAAGCTAATATACAAGAGATGTAGAGAAGTGATGTACTACCCTACACCTAACTGCTTGCGAAAATGCGCAAAGCTCTCTGAGGGAAGTCCTTTTGTAAGTAGATCAGCAGGATTTTCTGTGGTGTGAACTTTGACAAGCTGAAGTTGCTTATCCTCGAGCATTTCCCTGATGAAATGATACTTCACATCCACATGCTTTGTCTTTGAGTGATAAACTGGATTGCGAGCCAATTGTATAGCACTTTGACTATCACAATATAACACAGGCATCTCTTCTTTGATTCCCAAATCTGTTACTAGTCGATTAAGCCAAATTGATTCTTTGCATGCCTCTGATGCTGCAACATATTTAGCCTTTGTAGTAGACTGAGTAACACAATCTTGTAATCTAGAACGCCATGATACTGCTCCACCAACCAATGTAAAGACATACCCTGACGTAGACCTTCGGTTGTCTAAGTCACCTACATAATCTGAGTCTGTAAAACCCTTTACACTTAGCTCCTGACTCCCATAGCATATACGCATACTCTTTGTAGCTTTCAGGTATCTCAATATTCCTTTCACTGCCTCTCAATGTTTCTTGCCTGGGTTTGACATGTATCGACTTACTACTCCCACTGCAAATGCAATGTCTGGGCGAGTAGCAATTATTGCATACATCAAACTACCCACTGCAAACGCATATGGAATCTTATCCATTTCAGCCTGTTCTTCCTCAGACACAGGACAATCTTGTTTGCTAAGTTTCACATATGGTGGCAATGAAACACTCAATGCCTTTCCCTTCTCCATATTGAAATGTTGCAAAACCTTGTCAATATACTATGTTTGAGATAACCAAATCAACTTCTTTGATCTGTCTCTCTCAATGCGCATACCAAGTATATGACTTGCCTCACCCATGTCTTTCATGTCAAACGATTTTGCCATCTTTAACTTCAAAGCTGAAATTTCTTCCAAGTGCTTGCCAGCAATCAACATGTCATCCACATACAAAATAAGGATCAGCCAACTGCCATCCTTAGCCTTCTTTGTATATAGACAATGATCGAACTCACTACGTTTGTAGCCTTGAGAAAGCATAAAATTGTGGAACTTATGGTACCATGCCCTCGGTGATTGTTTTAAGCCATAAAGACTCTTTAACAACTGGCATACCAAATCTTCCTTGACTTTCTCAACAAACCCTTCTGGCTGCTGCATGTAAATTTCCACATCTAAATCACCATGCAAGAACGCTGTCTTGACATCCATTTGGTGCAACACCAAATCTAATATGGCAACCAATGCAAGAAAGCATCTCAATGTAGTCATCTTGACCACCGGAGAGAAGACTTCATCAAAGTCAATGCCTTGTTCTTGCTTAAAGCCCTTGGCAACAAGCCTTGCTTTGTACTTTGGCTGACTATCATGAGCGATGATCTTATACCTGTAAATCCATTTCCAAGGTAGAGCCTTTTTGCCCTATGGTAATTTAACTAGCTTCCATGTCTGATTTTTATGCAGAGCTGTCATCTCTGACTGCATGGCCAATTGCCAATTCCCGGAGTCCTTCATTTGCACTGCTCCTTGTAACATGAAGGCTCATTGCAATCAGTCAACATGACATAGTTCATAGATGGAACAAACCGATCAGGAGGTCGTGAGATCCGTCCCAATTTACGCAAAATAGGTGGCTAAGGCTCAACCACAACATGTGGTTCCACTCTATCCTGTCCTTGCTCCTCTTGAGCCCTGACATTTTGTCTTGCACGTGCAGGTCCATCTTCTTGGAAGAAAACTCTTTTAATCTCCTCAACCCTCTCTGGTTTAGAATGAAATTTGTCTTCATTAAAGTGAACATCATTGCTGCGGATAACCTTTTTGGATTTGGGATCCCAAAGTCTGTACCCCATCTCACCAGAATTACCATAGCCTAGAAAGATGCACTTTCTACTCTTTGGCTCAAGTTTGTTCCTAAATTCCTTTGGAACATGAGTATATGCATCACAGCCAAAGACTCTGAGATGCTTGTATGAGGGCATTTTGCCTGACCATACCATCTCTACCACTGAATCCTTCTGCAAAACCTTGCTAGGAGATCTATTTGTAAGATGAACAGCTGTTGATACAACTTCAGCCCAAAACCCATTTGGCAGTTGTGCATTAGACAACATACTTCTGACCTTCTCTTGTATGGTCCTATTCATCCTCTCAGCAACACCATTTTGAGGAGGATTGTAAGGAGCAGTAAGTTCACATTTTATACCTTTTGACTCAGAAAAGTCCTGAAAGGCCTTTGAAACATACTCTCCACCATTGTTAGTGCGTAAGCATTTAAGCTTCTTGCCACTCTGATTCTCCACAAGTGTTCCAAACGTTTTGAAAACACTAAACGCTTCATCCTTGTGCTTGAGAAAGTAAACCCATACTTTCCTCGAGTAATCATCTATAAATTTCATAAAGTAAGAAGCTCCCCCTAGAGATAGGTTAGGCATAGGTCCACACAAATCACTATGAACAAGTGCCAACTGTGTATCTCTTCTACTGCTTCTATTCTTATGTGGTTGCTGTGTTTGCTTACCATACTGACAATGTTCACAAAATTCAAAATCATTAAATGACAAGCCAGGCAAATAACCAGAACGAGACAAGATTTCCATTCCCTTCTTGGACATATTTCCTAACAGGCTATGCCACAAAGAAACGTTCGGCTGCTCGGTTACATTGATTACATTTCTAGAGACATTTGATACATAAATCATGTAAAGTCCTCGAGACTTTACTCCATGTGCTACTGTCATAGAACCCTTGGATATCTTCCACATGTTCTGTCCAAAAGTGGTGACGTAGCCAGCATCATCAAGTAAACCTGTGCTGATCAAGCTCTTTGTAATTGCGGGAACATGTCTCACATTTTTCAGCGTGAAAGAAGAGCCATTCTGAAACTTCAATTGAACATCTCCAACACCTAAGATCTAACATGTCTGCCCATTGCCTAGCCGAACATGATCTTTAGTGGTCACATAAGAGGTAAACCACTCCTTGTTTGGAGACAATGAAGTGATGCCCCTGAGTCTATAATCCAGTCACTCAATGCATTTCCATCAGATACTGTAAGAAGAGCTGAGTCCATGTATTCTTCAAGAAGTAGATGTCTCCTGACACTAGACTGTCATCCTCTGCAACAGTGTTTGTCACATTTATTTCTTGAATCTTCACTGAGGACTTGTTCTTCTCACCATGGTCTTCCGCTTTCTCTTTGCCTTTTTCTGCTTTCCATTCTCTGCAATCTCTTTTCATGTGACCCTTCTTGCCACAATGGTAGCATGCTATGTCACTGTTGCCTTTAGCACTGCAGGACTTGCTACGAGACTGATTCCTCTTTCCACCTTTGTACTTTTCTTTGGTCCTTCCCCTGACAACTAAGGCTGTTCCTTTGCCTTTGTCCATTGTCTTTCTGTTGGTTTCTTCAGTAAGCAGACTGCCTTCTACACCTGCTATGGTCAAACCATCTGGAGGTGCAAAATTACTCAAAGCTATGCGAAAAGTGTCCCATCATTCCGGCAATGTGATCAAGAGGAACATAGCTCTAACAGGTTCATCAAACTTGACACCTTGAGTTGACAACTGACTGTAGATGGTGTTGAAATCATTCAGATGATTGGACATAGGTGTCCCTTCTTTCATCTTCAAGTTGACAAGCTTCTTAAGCCAGTATATCTGTGAAGCTAGACTCTGCTTCTCATAAAGATCACTCAGCTTTTTCCATGCTTCATAAGACGACATCTCGTCTGCTACATTGAAGTAAACGCTTTCTGCCAAAGTCAGCATAATGGTAGAAAGTGCCAATTCATCCATTTCGCTCCATTCATCTTCGTCCATATCTTCTGGTTTTATCCCCTTGAGCTTTATAGGTTTTATCTGCTTCTTTTGTACCAACACATGCCAAATCTGCTTCTTCCACAATGGGAAATTGGTTCCATCCAGCTTCTTGATATTGTAAAGAGCAGTGTCCTGTGATCCAGCCATAGCTACGCTTCACTGTAGTTTACTTTCCCGGGAAAAATTCGGCAGAGTTTCCCTTGTAAACTAACCTCTGAACCAATATCAACCTGTCAAATGAACCAAGAAAGCTTCAGATTCTACAAAAATTTTGGCAGAGTCTTCTTTATAAAATGGCTCTGGTGAACTTAAAAAACAGACCAAAAACAGCTCAAAAAACCACTGTCTCTGTAACACTGTAAGCTGTGGGTAAACCTGTCCTTCACCTGCACTGTCTCTCACTATCCTGTCATTGTCATGTAAGCATAGACTACGACAATGCCTCAACAGCAGTAAAGCAAAGATGCAATCCCAACTGTCTAACTCACAGTCAATACATCCTAGCTGCCTATCTAAGGGTGCTCGAGGGATCGCTCCAAGACTTGTATCACCGAAAGGATCTCAACATTCGAGAATCCCCCAGCTCAATAAAACCTCACTCGACCCTCAACAAAGGCTGCAGTAAATCTGACAGTACATAGACTTCCCACAAAGTCATACATCCACAAATTTCCCACTGTATGTTGTAATCGCTGCGGCGGTTGTTTGCTGCGTGACTCACAGCCAGCAAACCCTCAACAGACATACATATCTCTCACAATACATCCCATGTGGAAGTACCTGCAATGTCAGGATGAAATCTGGAATATCAAGCAGCAAACACAAGCTACCTGATAAACTAGTGGATGTCGCCTACAGTCTGTGTGTAGGTGCGCCCGTGTCGTATGTGACACGTCTCCAAGAACTGTGAGCCGTCCTTCGTTGTGTAGACAGCCACAAATCAGCACTCTGGAAGTACATATATCCTCAGCACTTGCAGTCGTAGGCCAAAACCCCAAATTTGCAGAGTCGGATCTGCACTCGCCAAGACTACGTAGTCAAAAATGGCCTGCGCAGAGCTTTGTCGACGCCGAACGGTGGCCGAGATGACCTCAGAATGATATTCTGAGAACACCAATCCCTTTGGGCACTCCCACAAGATTTGGGGCCGTGTCTTCGCTTGTCGAATCTCACTCCAATCTGAGCAAGTGACTCT
Source organism: Adiantum capillus-veneris (assembly GCF_014529385.1). Classification (NCBI taxonomy): domain Eukaryota; kingdom Viridiplantae; phylum Streptophyta; class Polypodiopsida; order Polypodiales; family Pteridaceae; genus Adiantum; species Adiantum capillus-veneris. Next base: position 36,344,171 of record NC_140931.1, on the reverse strand, counting down.
GGCTACCTGCAAATGCTGCCCCGAGCCTCGATCTGAGCTTTGATACCAGTTGAAGGAGTACGAGCGGAAGTGCGACGCGAGAGAGAATGCGAGAAGAAGAGCACGACGATATGGTGAACTCGCTCTACTGTAATGTGTAGAGCATAGTGAGTTCTTATTAGGTTTTTACAAAAGAATATGTGTACATACCTGGCGGCCCGCCCACTTACCTGGGCGACCACATTGGGCTTTATACCCCAACACCACTCTCTCTGTGATTACAATCACAGTGTCCGACTTGCCCTGCACATCAGTGACTGTGGCCACTCCATCTTCGTTGATTGTAGTTACGAATTCCCACACTCTTTTGATGTCGATTCCTACCGGCAAAGCTTCGAAATAGTTATGGAGATCTATCTTCTCCAGGTACTCTGCCATCTTGCTTCTGACAAACTCATTGAGCTCCCGAGGTAGCATGGGTAGCTCTATTGCATTTACTTCATTATCTTTGAACACACCTTGGTAGATCTTCAGATCATTTGACTCTAGCAAATCCTCCTGAATCCACGTGCTGGTTGGCTTCAGAGTTCCTTTTGGGATGACAAACGGCTCCACTTCTTCTAAATAGTCTTTTATTGTCATCCTTTTCTTCCTGGCCGGTGATTTTGCGGCTGCCATGGATCCTGTTGAACTCAGTAGTCCGAAGTTAGCGTTTTTTCCATATTAGTTGAGAAACTGAGTTCTAACTATCCAAATGACTTGAAAATTGAAAATAAAACTTAAAAGGAACTTGGGAAATCCTGCATGTGCTCACAGTATCATTTTGGCTAAAATTTATCATTTAGACATCCTATGCGTAGGATGTCTTTTTCATCAGTTTTTGGTGAAACTTGACATGCTGGTGGTCCTTGGTCTGTTGAACATGGCTATATGATTGGAATTGGGTTTGGGCACCAAAAAGTGCATTTTTGGGCAGATTGAAGCTTTTAGGCTCACAAATTGGTAGGATGTCCACAACAGGTGGCAAATGATATTCAAATGGGTTGAAATTTGGTATATGAGCTTCTTGCACCATGGTAACTGCTCCTATGAAGTCAGTTTTTGCACAGAAGGTCAAAATTAAGCTGGAGACATCCTATGTGTAGGATGTCTTTTTCATCAAAATAGCTTGAGATTTGTTCTGTGGGTAGCTCTTGGCATGTGGAACATGGCCCTGCTCTTGGATTTTGATTTGGACAAGAATTAGTGTTGGTAAGACCATGTGTAGTGTTTTTGGGCTCAAAAGGTGTATCTTGGAGGTGTTGGGGGCCAAAAGTGATGGGAATGGCTTGAAACTTGATATATGAGCTCTTGAAGGTGATATGAAGAGATCTGGAATTGAAAAACACCATCTGTGGGAAAAAAATGTCATTTAGACATTCTACGCGTAGGATGTCTATTTCATCATTTTTTGCATGTGATCACACAGATAGCTTGGCAATGTGCTCATGAATGTATTGTGCAAGTTTCATTTGATTTGGACAAGTTTTGGTAGGTCTATGGCCCATTATTGCGTCTATGCCCCGACTTTGCGTTTTTTCATGCATATGAGGTCAATTTTTGTCCATATGTGATGAAACTTGGTGGCTAGCATGTAAAGGCTATTCAGAAACTTTGTGTGATGAGAGATGTTGGGGTTGGTGCCCAGAAATGTCCTTGAGACATCCTATGCGTAGGATGTCTCCTGATGAAATTTTTGTGGAGACTGCTATAGGTGCCTGCCCTTAGTCCCCCTGAGTCCCTTTTAAGCCCTATTTCAACAAAAAAGTCAAATACAAAGAAAGAAACTCCCTGTGTGGATTTGAGATCCTCCGAGCCGTTTTCTGACTTTTGGAGTGCTTTTTGGTGATGAAATTTCTTGATGTTGGTCTCCATATCTTCCCGATCCCTTGGGGATCCTTGCCATATGGTTTTTGTCGACTTTGGCTTCACCGGAGCTCCGTTTGGCAATTTGTAGCTCTAAAAGAACTCGTGGTTGCGTTTACATGTCTTCGGTGACTTGTGGTGGTCTACCACCATAGGACTTGGTTGTTGATGGTCTAGGAAAGCTGCTCGTGAAGTTTGGTGGCAAACGGACATGCGGTTTGGCCGTGAGAGCTATTTGACGCTTTGTGTGTCTGATGCCGTTTTTGAAGTTTAGTGCTGCTTTGGGTCACCTTTTGGCCATGTGGGCTATATAGACTTGTCGAGGTGCTCCTACCCATGAGTTTTGGTAGCATTTGGGCGCCTCTCCGCCGATTTCCCATTTGGTGGCCTCTTGCGGGGCTCTATGAATTAGGGTTTTTTCCGATGGTTTTCTACTGCCTTTGGGCATCCAAGACTGGTCTCCTATGCTAGGGTTAGCTGGCGATGCAGTCTCATTGCTTTTGGGTTAGCCGTTAGGTGGCCACTTCTACTTGTAGGTCTCTACTGCCCGCTTTCTGTGTGAACCCTACGCTAGTTTTCGCGACAAAACGGCAAACATGTGCGAAAAGCTCAAGGTGGTGAGCCTACCTCTCATGTCTGGAGCCTGTCCGGTAGTCATGCGCATCGTAGAAGCTGCTGGAAGTTACGTTCGCTCTAGGTGGCAGAAGCTCTCTCTCAAAAGTCAATAGTAGAAATGAGCTTAAAATGAAGTGAAAATTTCTTATAATAGGGGTCCCCGAACCACTTTTCATGAAATTTGACATGTACTCCCAACTTCTTGCGAGATGCGGTTTAGGCTCAAAAATTTCTTGATTTGGACTCCATTTGCCCAGTTTATAAGAAATTTGACGTTTCGATCAAAATCTGGCCAAAACACGCTTTCCGCTCCTTTCACATAATTGCACCCCCACTGTACCATAGGTTGTCCTATAGTCACTGATCATCCCCATATTTTTTGTTTTTCATTACGACCGTTTTTCACCTGCTTTTTGTATTTTTGAAGTTTTTCTACCGAAAAATAGTAAAATTAAAAGGAAAATAGCAAATCAAACCCAAAAAATTCCCAAAAATCATAATAAATCAAAAACATCACCGCAAAACATTATATACACTCACATGCAATTTCTATGGCCGGATTTCTCCGTTTTACCAATATTTTGCCCGAAAAATGACTATTTTTACTTGTACACACACACCTAGGGTCTTGATTTGGCGTTTGGCCCCATATACTTGTCTATTCATGCTGTATAAGGGCATATGTACTTGAGTTAGTCTAAAAAAATTCACAATCAAACGACAACCCTTTGAAATAGTAAAAAAACATGCCCTTTTCGCTCTTTTTGCCATGGGGTCCGCATTCGAGAATGCCTCTCCCCCTCCTAGCCGGAGTCCTCCAGGACGACAAGGTATCGTCTCGGAGTATGTGCCATGCATGCGTTGAAAAAATTGTGCTAATGCTTGGCCGTGTAATGTGGCCCTATATGATGCATACTCGGTCAATGCATGGAAAAATTAATGCTGTGGAAGAGGGTATAAGCAATATGCTTATTGGCATTCACCGTCGAGGTTTCTTGTTTGTTGTTGATTTGGTTGGCTGAGTTTCTTTGCAAGTAAAAGTTGTAACTCCCACCGCTCTCTGTTTGATCGTCTTTCTCGTAAAAGTCGCGTGGTTTGCCGCTACTGTCGATATGGCCGTAGTCGTCTCCTTGGAGAGAATTTTTGTGGCGGAAGTGGCCATAGACTTTGTCTCTTTGGCTTTCCATTTGTAGCTTTTCTTTGGTGGGTTGTGTAGGTTTTTTGCTACTTCCGTGGTTGTCAGTGTTTTGCTGCTGGTTGGAACCCACATAGATCGGTTTACCGGTTTCTTATGTTGTGTTTGTGTGCCTTCCGATGTTGCTTGTACTGAAGGGAGTTCCTTTTGCTTTGGTTTCGGGATCCAAATGCGAGTCACATTTGAGTTGTTGCTGAGCATTTTCTTTGGGATCCATATCTGTTTTATTCCCTAGGTGTTTGGTTGAACTATCTTCTTCTGTTGACTTCTTTTGTTGTATTGTGGTTTGTTTGCCATGTCATTTCTATCCTTCCGCACCCATACTTGTCTTTCTCGTGTTGGCAACCTTGATCTTTTCACTGCGGTCGGTGTTGTTTTATGTTTGTAGTGAACATGGTTGGCTGTTCCCTGTTTGTTCTCCATGTTGTTCTTTAGTGGCACCCATCCTTTTGGTTCTTTATCCAGTGATTGTGTTGCTGGCAGCTGATTCTTCCGTGGTTGCTAAGCAAAGGCTACAACCTGTTGCTCTTGTGCATGCTGAATTTTGACTGCATCCGCATTCCAATCTATTTGCACATTATACTCTTTTTGCCAAGGTTGTCCCAACAACATGGGGTGTTGTGTGCTTTCATCCTCAACCACATAAAACTTGTGTGGGTAAATGTATTGATGTAGTTGTACATGCAATATAATCCAGCCCAATGATTTCAATGAATGTGATGTACTACTTTCTAGCACTTGTGGAGTAGGATGTAGTTGACCCTTGAGCTTGAGCTGTTTGTATAATCTCTAAGAGATCAAATTTGCTTGAGCTCCAGAATCAAGCAATGCCGTTGATTTAACTTGATTGCTACCCACTTTGACTGCAATTATTGGTTCCACTGTGTCTTCATCAAAATTCGTTAGTCGAATGACATTGATTCGCAACAGTGATCCAGATTGTTGTTGTTGTTGTAGAAGCCTTCTTTTTGCAATGCGTTTTTTTGCTTCTGCTTGGGCTTCTTCTCGGACCCTTTGTTTCTCCTTCATCCGTTGTTTTTCTTGATGGATTTGTTGAAGCATATCCTATGTTAGTGGTAAATGATATTTCTTTAATCGACACCCACTAATCCAATTTGGCATTTCTTTACCTGCTAATGTAGCAAGCTTGACAGCTCCACTTTGTGATAGGTCACTAATCACAAAGGGTCCCATGCCTCGCTTCTTAAGTTTCTTGGCATGTTGTTTCCAAGTATAAACAAGTACATAATCACCTGTTTTGAACTCTTTCTTGCTCACATGCTTGTCAAAAAATTCCTTTTGTCTTCTCTTTTTAGCATAGATCGAAGCTACACCTCGTAAGCGAAGTTCATCTAGCTTTTCAAGATCATCTATTCTTGAAGAGAGCTCATGCCCTATCCATTCTAAGCGTTTTTCTACTCTTAGAGTTGGAATTAAAAACTCTATGGGTAATATAGCATTTAGGCCAAACACCATGTTGTACGGTGTTGTTCCTATTGATGTTTTGTATGCTACTCTGTATGCCCATAGTGTTGAGTGTAGCTGCTGATCCCAGTCTATTCTTGACTCTGATACAATTTTAGTGAGAACCGTGCATAGTGTTTTATTTGTGGCCTCAGCTTGTCCATTTGCTTGTGGATGATATGGAGCAGATTTTCTATGTATGACCATGAATTCCTCTAGCAGATATTCAATGACTTCATTAAGAAAATGTGTTCCTCGATCATTGACAATTTCTATTGGTAATCCGTATCTTACAAAAACATTCTCATACAAAAATTGTGCAGTGGTTCGTGCATCTGCTTTTTGTGTTGCCTTGGCTTCCACCCATTTTGTGAGATAGTCCATAGCCACAATGATATATTGGGTATGGGTGCGATGTGCAGGGTGTGAAATAGGTCCCACAAAATCAATGCCCCATTTTGAAAATGCCCTTGCTCCCATCATTGTCCGTAGTGGCATCTCATCTCTCTTTATCGGCACCTTGGTGCGTTGACAAGCGTCACAACGCTTTACAAACTCTTCAGCATCCATATGCAATGTAGGCCACCATATTCCTGCGGTTAAGATAATTTTTGTAATCTTATTGACTGAAAAATGGTCTCCACTTATTCCGCCATGTGCGTGTTCTAGAATCAACAGGTATTCACTTTCACTTGCACAGATTCTAAGTTGATTGTCCTTTCCTCGCTTATAGAGTTGGTTCCCAATTAAACTAAAGTCGCGAGCCTCCAGCTCTATAGCCCTTTTCCGTGCTCTTGTTGTGTTTTCAGGAAACGTCCTTGTGGTTAAGAAATCAATGATATACATGCAGGTGCAATGTTTACCTGAAACAATGTTGCGTGATCCACTGGTCGTTTGGCACTACTTATAGTACAATTGTTGACATAGGCATGTGTGTCAGCATACATAGTTGGCCAATAAACCCCTAATTGCTTCAGTCTTTGGTGTGTTTTCATTGTTGAACAATGAAATGCACAATCCTGGACATGTGCTTCTTCAAGATAACACTCAAATTCCTCCGGATTTATACATAATCGTAAAATTTGGTCCGAGCCTAGATGATACAGCCGTCCTGCAATCAATTGGAAGTTTTGTTTGTCGAATTGTTTGCTGTTCGGATCTGTCTTCCTTGTTATCAAATCGACCTCCAAAGGAAAGAATGCTAACAATTTCCTGAGACCATTTGGGTATCATTTCAATATTGAAAAGATACGCATCAGGTATGTCATCATCTACTCCTTCAGGAGATTCCCCGTTGTACAGCCTTGAAAGATGATCCGCCCGTAAATGACTTTTACCCTTTTTGACTACCACTGTGAAATCAAACTCTAGCAATATAATAAACCATCGTACAATTCTCCCAGTATTGCATGGTTTATTTACCAGATACAAAAGAGCTTGATGATCTGTGAAGAACACAAATTTGTTTGCAAGTAAATAATGCCGAAATTTCTTTACAACATAAATCATTCCTAACCCCTCTCTTTCGGTGGTTGTGTAGTTCTTTTCTGCACTATTTAACTGTCGGCTTGCATAACAAACTAGAAAATCCGTTGTTTCGTCTGCAGGTTGAGCCAGAATACTCCCAATTGCATATGTAGATGCATCAATGTGAACATGGAATATCTTTTCCCAATCCGGTGCTTTAAGTACATGTGCTGATACAAGGTTTTCCTTCAGCTTTTGGAATGAAGTTTCACACTTCTCAATCCAGTCGAAACTGACTAACAAACGATACAGAGGTTGTGCAATGACTACATACATATATATGAATCTTTGATAATATCCGCAGTATCCCATGAAGGATTGCACTTGTTTTGCATTAGTAGGCCTGGGTAGGTCTACTATGACTTTGATTTTGTCAAGGTCCGTGGTTATGCCATTTCTTGAGACAATATGTCCTAAGATGCGGCCTTGCCTAACCATAAAAATGCACTTTTCTGGGTTAAGACAGATTCGATATGTTTTGCATTTTTCAAATACCTTTTGCAAATGGTCAATATTTTCCTCTCGTAGTTGAGAGTGTACACTCTTTGAACGCTTGCATCATCAATCTCTGAAAGGTAGCTGGGGCATTAGTTAAGCCAAAAGGCATAACTCTATACGCATATATTCCCCATTCTGTGGCAAACGTTGTTTTGTGTTGATCCTCTATTGCAATTGCCAGTTGGTTATACCCTAAAAACCCATCTAGAAAGGAATAAGCCCGTTTCCCAGCCACCCTCTCAAGTAGATGTTCTATGATTGGCAAGGGATAATTGTCCCTTATGGTGGCTGCATTTACCTTTTTGAGGTTCACACACACTCGCAGCTTTCCGTTCTTTTTTGGAACAACCACAACGGGTGACACCCAATCTGTATGTTCGATTTCATAGATGAATTCAACATCCATCAGCTTGTCAATCTCCTCTTTGATTCGTTTAGAAAATGTGTCAATATATGTATAAGGACGCTGTTTGCTAGGTTTGGCATCTGATTTCAAAGGAATTGTATGTTGGCATATTGATGGATCAACTCCGTTGAGGTCTTTGTAGGACCATGCAAACACATCTTTATACTTCTTGAGAAGTGTTGTGTTAGCCGTTCTTCTTCTTCAGGCTCTAAGTCAGTTGCTATATAGACTGGCTGAGGCTTCTCACTTGGTTCAGCGAGGTCTATTCGTTTTTCATTTTCCGGCCCATCATAAGATTCCTAATTTATTCTTTCCCTGGCTGGTGGTGTCATTATGATTTTTCTGTCCTGGATCGTGAATTTCCAATAGTGTGATGGAACATTCATGTTTCCTTTTTCGGACTCCTCCTTACCATCACTTTCTCCCTCAGTAGTCCATACCTCTCGTAATGACCGTTTCAGTTCTTGGTATTTATTTTTACGCTCCAGTCTCTGGGTCTTTTGTTTTTTCCTGTTTTGATTTTTGTGATTTTTGTGATTTTGTTTCTGTTTTAGCTTTCTGTACTTGTTTTATTTCCTCTAGTGTTCTTTCCCTTCGCACTCTCGAGAATCTCCCTGATATTTGGTCTTTTACACAATCCTCTGCTTTGACAAGCATTAGATAGTGAGTTTTATCTTTGATCCTGGGCATCAGGTTCTCTCTCGCTTTGTTTTCTACTCGTTTTCTCCTATAGCGTTCCTGGCATCTAGGGTGCTGATTGGCAAAATCATAAAACTTGATATTCTCTGTTTTCTCCCATGCTCACTTGAGCTGTCTGAACACTCATTATCTGCATCGTTATTTACTTCCAGATGCTCAGAGAAGTCATAAAACTGTTTTTGTTCTGGTGGTTCTACAACTCATCTCCTTCTCGTATAATGCTTACCATGTAATAGGGTAGCACATCATAGCCATCCTTATCGCAAAATTTTTTCGCCGGACTATCTGTAATGGTACAGACATCCAATGTTGCGAGTATGTGTTCCCATTCCAGAGGTTCTAAGGTATCTTTAGAAAAAGGTTCCAGAATATAATCCTTGTCCTCAATCGCTCTTTCTATGATGCATTCCTCTCTTTTTAAGCTCTCACAATGTGAAGCTCCGCACATCCATAGCTCTTTTTGTTGCCCTAACCATGCTGGGAGCTCAGACCCTGCTAATGTAGCTGAATCAAACTCTTCTACTGGTGTCTGGTTCACATCTTTGTAACTATGGTCTTTTAGGTGTATTTTGGTTGTTGTCTCGCCATGTCTGAGGTATATGTGGTCGTAACCCCAATCCTGGACCATCTTTAATTGTCGCATGAATGGTCTTCCCAAGATGATCTCGTAATTGTTCTTTTTGTCGAAATCGACTATTGCAAATGTATGCTCATACTCGATTCCGCACGAAGTGACAATTACTTTTTCTAAGAGTCCTAGAGGCTTTTCCATGAACCCATCTGCTAATTGAAATTTCATTATGGTAGCTCTCAAAGCTGGTTTTTCCCATTTTTTCCAGATTTCCTTAGTGGCAATAGCGACTCCTGCTCCACTGTCAAGAATAGCTTTGGAAACTACTCCTTGGAATTCTACTGGTAGCGTGGTGTTTCCATCTTCTCCCTTGCAATATTCTCCAACCTTGTTTAAAGGTACTGGCCTAGTGTTTAGTTGAGGCTTGTTCAATTCTCTGATCCCTTCCTGAAGCTTCGAGGTGGGGTCTTTCACTCCAAATTTTTCTAAGCATTTGCCTACGTTGGTCCACTTGTTTGCTCGTAACCTCCGGAGTTCGGCTAATGTGATTGTACATGCCACCGAGGTGGACAATAATTCAATCAACCCTTGTGAATCCATCACTCTGTTAGAAGACAGTCTTTGAGATGGGATTGCTCTCACCTCAGACTTGGCTTCATACTCTCCTAGGTAAGAGGGTAGAGTTTTTAGTGAGTCTGGTTGGCTGTGCCCCGAACTAATTGATCCCCGGTCTCCCCTTTGCGAATGCATATCAAAGTTCATTTGTGATCTTGCCTCAAATTCTTCAATAGGAGGTAAGATCTCATTTTTCTCTTTTCTCGTGCTATTCATGTGGTAACTCACCCTGTTAGCTTCGTTGGCATCACGGATTTGCTTCCACAGGTCATCTAGACTGTTACAATCCTTACCCATTTCTACCAATGTTTTAGGCTGGAACCTGTCACTTGTCTCCTCCGTTGTATTTGGCACTATAATAGGCTCTCCCCTAGACTCAGAGGCATTAGTGAGTCTTTCCTTCTTTCTAATTGTTTCTCTAAAGTTGGTTTGATAGGGGTTGGAGCTGGTACTTCATGCCAACTTGCAGGTTTACCAAGCGGGTTTTCTATCAAGGATTGAGCTGTTTCAATCATCGTTCTACACATTTCCAACCTCTGTTTTTCTATTTTAGCATATGGATAAGTCATCCATCTTTGCTCTTGGGTTTGGTTCTTTTTGAGTCTGGCTTCGTAAGCTTTTAGAAGTGCATCTAACTGCTCATTTAACTTTTCTGCCAACAATGATCCTCCTGATCCTGCACTTTTGGGTTCTGCTATTTCCTTGGGTGCTATGGTTGCCCCAGTGTGTGAGCCTAGGCTAGCTAGATCCTCTAACCGCTCTAATCTATCCTTTGTGTGTTTTAACTCCTCGGATAGAGCCGTTTGCTCTAGTGCTCTCCTAGCTTTCATACGCACCTTTCTAGCTTTCCAAGTGCTTCTATGATTTTTCGTTTCTGATTTGGGGCATTGGTTTTTGGCTCTTCAATTATGGGTTCATTCGTCATTCTTTGAGCTTAAGCTCGTGTCACTGCCTGAATAGGTATTATTGTCTCGTTTTTCGACCCTCCACTGGAAGGCACTGCTTCCAACATGTTCAAGGTAGTTTTAGCTCCTTTTCTCGGGTTCTTTGGGAAATCAGGAATTAAATGAGTAATTCCACACTCGGTGCAATATGCGTTGATTCTAATGATTTCATCATGAGGACAATCTCTTAGCCAATGGTCTCCACCACACTTGTAACAGGGTCCTTTAGGCTTTTGAGGTGCTCCTTGAGCTCCTCTTTGTTGGTATGCATGTCTCTGCCCTCCCATGCCTCCGTTGGATATAAACAACAATGTTCATTCATCCAAGCTATATCTTCCTTCTCCTGCTGCCTGTACAGCTGTAGGTGGTCCTTCACTTCCTATCATGCTCCATGGTTCTGGCGTTGAGGGTTCTTCCGGTGGATAATAGACAGGATTTTCAGCATATCCATTGGGATCTTCGTAATATGCATGCATAGGCACCAAAGCCTTCTCTTCTCATTTGATTACTGTTGGTGTGTATCTTATGCCAACTGGTCATAATCCTGGTAGGGGTGGTTGCTGCCCCAACACTGGTTGTGGTCTTTCTACACCTACAAGTCCTGGTAGGTTGCCTGCTTGATACCTAGGCATCGGTGGAAGTTGAGGAGATGCTACCTGAGTTTGGGGAGCATACGGTCGTTCTCTCACATATCCCTTGTTATAATAGCATTCCTCCACCCCATGGTTTGTCCATTTTTGTTCAATAGCACACCACTTGGGCTGTTTAGCCTGTGGTTTGGCGTACAAGTTAATCTTTTTTAGCACTTCCTCTACAAGCTGCTCCTGGCTTACATCTACTTCTCCTTTCGGTGCTATCTTAGAAGACTTGCTTCCACTTTGTTGTGAGGATGAATCATCGTCGAGATCCTTGAATTCACCCTCTTTGTAGACCGCACAATTGTCCACAAGGTAAAGAGCCTCCTTAGTTAACGCATTTAACGTCGTGCTCCTCTTCATATGTAAGTCCTTCTGGAGATCTGCATTCCTTAGTCCTTGGATAAATATAAGCATAAGTATGGACTGAGTTGGCAGTTCTTCCACAGGGCAGAACTTAACATATCTTTTTAGTCGTAGGGTTGCCTTTTGCACAGATTCTCTGTCTTTCTGTTTGAATTTATGGATTTGTGAGACTGTATTATGAGCTATCCCCCTTTGTGAGAATTCCTCAATAAACTCGTCAAACACCTCCTCCATAGACTCAAAGTCTCTACGCTCCACAGAGTCAAACCAAGTAGCAGTGTCATCCTCTAGGGTTAGTCCAAACCCTGCAATTTGGGTAGGAAAGTCTAACACCTCTTTAGCTCTAATTACATGCACAAAGGCTGGTACATGATCTCTAGGATCTCTGTTTCCCGTGTATTTCTTGTTTACCCATTTTTGCACCTGAGAAGGTCTAATCCTATGATGGTCTACAAATCTCATCATTGGATCTCCTCGTCCTAATCGATATACCTCCTCTGGCCTTTTGTAGTAGGCGGGTTCCTCTCCCAGTGGTGCTCCTAAGCCATAATTTTTGATGGTTCTTGTAGGAGATGGTTCATCTCTTCGAACTAGTTCTATGGGTGGTAACCAGGCTCTGTTGACCCTTGAGTTTTTGGTTTACTCTCGCCTTGATACCGTGAATAGAGTGGTGGTTCTTGTAAATCCCTTAGCCCTTGTGCGGCTTGATAACCATATTGGTTTTGGTCTTGTTCTAATGTTGCACTCTGTCGAAGCCATGGCTGCAATGATGGCTGGGTTGCTGGTTGGCTCTGGTTGTTGAATGTCTGCTGTTGGGTAGAATGTGAGATCGCATCATAATCTTCTGCAAAGGGATTTGTCAACTTGCTAGGGGTGTAGGTGGCTCTTGGCACTTCATCGGGGGCATATGTTGATGCTCTTGAAACTGTTGCCTTTTCTACCTCCTCTGGGAGAATACGTTTGTATTCTTGCCCGTATCTATCAACAAAAACAATATCCTTCCCCATAGCAATTTCATAAGAGAATAAGTAAAGAACCTTTTCTTTGCTTAATTTGTTTGGATAGGGTTCTTTGCAACGAAAGTAAGAGACTATTCCCTTGCTCTCATGCTTGTAAATTCCCACATTCTCATTATAAGTTGAAACCGTGGTTGTTTTCTTATCATACATAAAAAGCGCTCCAGGTCGATCAATGTTTGGAGGCGGTTCTTGAGTTTCTGAAACCATTTTCCCTTTCGCCACGTTATCTCCATATCTATTGTAATCCTCAGGGTTACTAACTATTAGATAGTGGTTCCCCTTTTCGTCTCGGAATCTATCTCCATCATCATAGACTCGAATTACTTCTAGTCTCTGAGCCGGCCTTTCTTCAATACAAATACACTTGCATCCTCGATAGTCAGAATAAACGAGGGCTCCCCTTGAGTTTGTTCCTTTTAAGAAGATTACAACAGTGAACTTGGAATCATTCAAAGGATTTAGAGAGGTGCTTCCCCTTTGTATTGGTCCGTCATAGGTGAAACCTCCTGGATGTTGACTACCCATCATGCAGAAGGATTTGTTTGATGAAGTGTCAGTATCACTACCCTCCTCAATAATTGGTGCTAGTGGATCTAGCCTTGCCTGAGTTACACTCTCCTCAGTGGATACTAAACTACCTTGATCACCTGCCACCTTTTGGTCTCTAAAAATGTGTCTTCCTGATCTTAAATTCATCAAACTTAGAAATGCAACTTAACACAAATCCAACCACTCACCTGGCAAAGGATCAGTCTCCGCACAACTTCTTGCTTTGCTGCTGAATATACCTGAACACAAGTGTTTAATTTCGGCAATCGAATCAAAGCATTTAACCGTTAGAGGTGATCTTAGTAATGATTGGTATAACTGGAGAGTTATGTTGGAATTAGGGTTGCAGAGAAACACACACAGCTTGGAGAAGACGAAGGAAGCTCAAGGCACACAATAGAGAGTGTGTTACTTAGTGTGCAATGGAAAGATAGATAGCCCTAGAGTGATGGGCGTATATACAATGCACGGGGGAAAAAACCTCCTAAAGAGGGAAAAAATGCCCCGGCGGTCCTAGTGTGTTCACACACATCACTACCACATGTATATGGTAACAAATCCCCCCTGGAGTGATGCGGTGAACGAGAGCTGGCACATGAGTAAAGGGAAGTGCCATGCCCTGAGGACAGGATCAGTCCACACAGGGGAGTAAGCCCAAAGCTTTGCGGAAAGCTTCAAGCTTCTCACGAGACAATGCCTTTGTGAAAAGATCTGCAAGGTTGTCCTGTGTTGGCACATAAGCCAAGCTGATCTCTCCTGCTGAGAGCCTCTCCCTGACATAGTGGTAATGCACCTCAATGTGCTTTGTGCGAGCATGAAAAACTGGGTTCCTCGCAACTGCCAATGCGCTCTGACTGTCAGTGTAGATAGTGTTGGCAGTGTCCTGTCCAACACCCAAGTCAGCCATAAGGCGTCTGAGCCATACACACTCAACCGTAGCTGTGAAGACTGCCCTGTACTCAGCCTCACAACTCGAAGTGGCCACAGTAGGTTGCTTCTTGCTCAACCATGATATACATGAACTGCCAAGCATGAAACAAAAACCACTTGTGGACACTCGCGTGTCAAAACAACCAGCCCAATCTGAGTCCGAAAAAGCATGTAAGTCTGGCGGCAATGATCCCCCCTTGGGATAAAACAAGCCAAGATGTAAAGTGCCACTAAGGTAGCGGAAAATCCTCTTGATAGCCGGCCAATGCTTAGACCCTGGGCTATGCATAAATCTGCTGACCTGCGAGACTGCAAACTGAATATCTGGCCTCGTGTTGCATACATAAATGAGGCAGCCAACAGCAGTTTGGTAAAGAGTGACATCAGCAGGATCGCCAGCATCATGTAGACTCAACTTCAAACCTGTTTCCATGGGAGTGGCAATAGGTTTGCAATCCTCAAGTCCAAACTTACATAGCAATGTCTCTATGTAACTTTTCTGACACAAGGCAATACCACCATCACACTGCTTAAACTGTATACCCAAGTAATGATGCAACAGCCCCAAATCTTTCATCTTGAAAGTAGCATTCAAATCAGCCTTAAATTCAGCAATATGTCTCTCATTTGGTCCAGTGATTAGCAAATCATCAACATAAAGAACCACAATGAGAAATACATCATCCTCACGCTTTACATACAATGTGCTTTCTGTTGGACTGTTACGAAAGCCTCGTTTAACCAAATGAGTGTCAGCTTTCTCATACCAAGCACGAGGAGATTGCTTCAACCCATACAAAGCCTTCTTACATTTGCACACTTTGTCCTCTTGTCCTTTTATGAAAAAACCGCGAGGCTGCGTTACATAAACTTCCTCAAATATGTCACCATTCAAGAAAGCAGTAACAATGTCTGATTGATGTACATCCCAACCAAAATGAGCTGCCAATGCACATAGAAAACGCACAGTAGTCATACGACAAGTGGGAGCAAAAGTCTCTTCATAATCTATGCCTTTTTGTTGTGCATAACCCTTTGCAACAAGTCGAGCCTTATGGCGATCGATCTCACCATCCGGCTTGCGTTTCAACTTGTAAACCCACTTCGTACCAATGGCCTTTTTGCCAGGAGGCAAATCACATAAAGTCCATGTGTCATTCTCTATAAGTGCATCATATTCTGATTTCATGGCAGCAATCCAATTTTCTGAATTCTGTGCTTCATCAAAAGACAGAGGCTCCTCAACATCATGTAAACTAGACACAGCCAAAGCATAACAATCTGATGCATAAGATGCATGGCGAGAGCCTGAAC
Organism: Adiantum capillus-veneris; assembly: GCF_014529385.1. Lineage (NCBI taxonomy): Eukaryota > Viridiplantae > Streptophyta > Polypodiopsida > Polypodiales > Pteridaceae > Adiantum > Adiantum capillus-veneris. The sequence goes on along the minus strand of NC_140931.1, from coordinate 36,328,940 downwards.
GAGTACGACTAGATAAAGGTGCATCCAATTTACTGTCACGCAAAGTGTGCACCAGCCATTTTGGCATACCTCTAGCCTGCTCATTTTCAGCCCTTTCCTCATCAAGTACATCATGTACATCTGCATCAGTAATAGGCTGTTCTAAAACATTTTCAGAAACCCCCATAGGCTGTACATTTGCCTCATTGGAACTTACATTCGTATTTCCACCACTGAAAAGAGGCAACAAAGTGTCATAAATGTCCTATGAGCTTACATTATTGTCTCTAGTACATGACAGCAAGGGTTGAACAGAATCTTCCACAAACACTACATCCCGTGAAACCAAAATACGTTTTGTTTGCGGATGATACAACCTGTAACCTTTGCTTTCAGCACTATAACCAACAAAAATACATTTGACAGCCTTATCATCCAATTTTCTGCGCTGCACTTGTGGCACCAAAGCATATGCCAAACAGCCAAAAACACGCATGTGCTCAATAGAAGGTTTTCTATCATGCCATGCTTCATATGGAGTAATAGACTGCAAAGCTTTCGTAGGACACCTGTTAAGTACATAAGTGGCACACATGATGGCCTCAAGCCAAAAAGAATGCGGCAAAGCTTGACTTTTGACCATACATCGTGCCATTTCCGTTAGTGACCTGTTTTTCCTCTCAGCAACACCATTTTGCTGAGGTGTATAAGGCACTGTACATTGGTGTTTTATCCCACGACTAGCCAGAAATGCATTAAATTCATGAGACATATACTCCCCCCCTCGATCGGAACGGAGGGTGCCCATAGTACATTTTGAGACATTTTCAGCCATAGCCAAAAATTGTTTGAAGCACATAAAAACTTCGGACTTTGCTTTAAGCGGAAATACCCATGCATGCCTGGAGTAATCATCAATGAAAGTCACGAAGTACAGGTAATTGCCCAAGGACGGAGTTTGCATGGGCCCACAAACATCACTATGCACAAGCTGCAACCTGCATGTGGCCCTAACTGAACCATCCTTTGGAAACTTAGAACGCTGCATTTTACCCAGAATACAGCCTTCACAAACATGTTTGATAGGTGCTTCAAGAGGCGGCAAAGAAGCAACCATATCAGATTTCTGCAAACGCAGCAAACTGGCAAAATTCAGATGACCAAAACGTGCATGCCAAAGTTTTGCATCTGAAATAGCCCGTGAATCTGCAACAGCATTTGCAAAATTTTGTCCACACTTGTCATACAAAGTGAGCTTATACAGCCCACGGCACAAAAGCCCAGATGCAACAATTTCATCACCAAAACTGAGATCATGAACTGTACATCTGTCATCCACAAATTTGACTACAAGTCCAAGTCTAGCAAGTGCGGATACAGACAATAGATTCTTCTTGATCCCAGGTACATAAAGTGCATCAACAAGTGTGAAGGAACTGCCATTAGCAGCAGTGAGCACAATCTTTCCAACTCCCTGAACTGGATAAGAGGCGTTGTTGGCACAAGTGACTGAATTCCCATGAGGGACAGACTCGAGAGAGGTAAACAATTCACGATGTGAGGTAATGTGCTTTGTAGCACCACTGTCGAAATACCACACATGTGAATCTGCAGCAACTGACAAGCATGCATCATGGACAGCAGGATTGTAAGTGCACTCTGCGCTAAAAGCCCATTCTGCATCAACATCAGCATCACAATCTCCTTTCACAGAAGACTCAACAATGGCTGCATTTGTAGTGGAACCAGCATTTGCAGTGGAACCACCCTCTTTCTTCTTAGCCTCTTTGGCCTTCAACTTAGGACACGACTTGATCAAGTGATCATTGGCTTTACAATAATGGCAACGCATCTTCTTTTTGCCCTTATCACCAGAATTGCCAGACGAAGTGCTGCCAGCAGAAGCATTAGGAACAGAATTTTTGCCACTCGCAGCAGAACCATAAGAAGTGGCTGCATTACTGTTACCACCCTTTCTTTGAGAAGCAATAAAAGCCTGTTCAACTGCACGCTGCCTAGTCCTGTTTTTTCTAGAAAGTGACTCTTGCAACAGCAATGTGCATAATGCATCAAACTTGACAACTTCAGGATTTCCTTGGGTCATCAGTCTCCAAGTACTAGCAAAAGTTTGGTAGGAATCTGGTAAGGCATCAAGAACAGTCTGCACAAGGGAACTGTCAGAAATGACTTCACCTGCAGAAATGAGTTGCTCATTGATATCCTTGACACTAGCAAGGAAAGTGTCCATATCATCTTCCTCATGCATAATCTTCGACTCTAGCTCTTTACGCAGCAAAGCAATTTTAGCCTCATTGCGGCTTGCATAAAGACCTGCTAGAATATCCCAAGCCTGTTTTGCAGATTTTGCTGAACGGATGTGAGGAATAATGGTGCGCTTCACAGACAACGCAATCAATGCATGAGCCTGCGCATCCTTAACATCCCAACGAGCTTGTTCTGCTGTAGGCAAAACAACTCTAACAGCTGCAATCCTTGCAGCAAGACCTGCAACATCCTCAATATCGCCTACATCTTCAGAACCAGGACGTACATCAATGCCCTGCACAATGTTCCAGACACCTTTTGACACAAGAACGTGTTGCATCATATAAGCCCACATAGGGTAGTTGTCCCCATCCAACCTGTCCTCAGCAGCAAACATCTTGAACACATCTGTGTTGTTGTTGTCAGCCATGGTAAATGCTGCACCTGATGTGAAAACTGCCCGAAAATAGGAGAAATGGAGCGGGAACAACTTGTGTTATATAGCACAAACCGTAGAAGACTATAAGGCACCTGTTATGTAGAAAACGGCACTGACAGAAAATCTGCACAAAATGACGAAATAACCTGTGCAGTACTGCCCGTAGTGGAAACGGAGGCCGAAATGAGCCCAAATCAAAATTCTGAGCAGACCAAGCTCTTTGAGCTCCCCCAAAATATTTGTCGACCTGCGAACGCTTGCCAAAGCTCACTGAAATCGGAGAAAGTGAGCAGGCGTGTGCTGGAGCAGCTGGCGACTAAGCCCGGGAGGACGTGACCTGCTCTGATACCAATTGTTGGAATTAGGGTTGCAGAGAAACACACACAGCTTGGAGAAGACGAAGGAAGCTCAAGGCACACAATAGAGAGTGTGTTACTTAGTGTGCAATGGAAAGATAGATAGCCCTAGAGTGATGGGCGTATATACAATGCACGGGGGAAAAAACCTCCTAAAGAGGGAAAAAATGCCCCGGCGGTCCTAGTGTGTTCACACACATCACTACCACATGTATATGGTAACAAGTTAACCTCAGCCACTACTGTATTTATACACTTCTGATGTTCTTGATTAGGTCTGCTAATCTGGAACTGTACTTCCCTTGGATGTCGATCAATTTACCTGAAAAAGTCTTAATTCTGTCTTTACTCGGTCAAAAGGTCAAACAAGGTCCAAATTCACTTCTGAAAGAAGTTCTGGAACCCTTAAGTCAAATGGAACATCACTGTATAGCCTCAGTCAAATTTTCTCTTCCCTAATTTCCAGTAGACATCCTACGCGTAGGATGTCTCCTGCTTTGTTTTGCTTGGCTTTTTACACTATAGACTCCTCTTGATGTGCTGAGTCCACATCTGTTTTTACTTTTTGATTTGGACACCTATAAGCTGGTCAATGGATCAGAAATTTGTTCCGATAGCCTGATGTTGGGATTAGTCAAATCAACCCCAATTTGGACCAAAATTGACTAGGAGGCTTGCCTCAGGTTATACAACACCCTGCTATGCCTACAGTCAGTTTCTGGCTTGAATTTCATGCAAAAGACATTCTACGTGTAGCATATCTTATTGCTCAAAATGGATTCAAATGCAAAGCACAGACTCTCCTTAAGGTGCTGATCACTTTGGTATGCTCAAAACTGAATTGGAGTGCGAAATCACACAGATTACATCCTACGAGTAGGATGTCTTTTTGGCCTGTTTGACCCCAGAATTGATCCACAGGTTCCTCTTGATGTCAGCAACCCAGTGGTATGCTTAAATTTTGGTTTGGATTTCAAAAGCCCCCAATTTTAGTTGTTCTAGCCTTTTTTCAGTCAAAAGTGCTCAAGTCTGCTTAGAACCCAATTTTCTCACCCAATTGAGATGAAACCTCTCTTAGTCACTCAATATATCATGCAGATCATCCTCATGCAGGAATCCTATGGTTTTGGTCTTAAAATAATGCGTTGGCACAATTTGGGTAGGATGTCTAGCAATTTCTGTCTATCTGGCCTTATCCTGTCAAGATATGGTCAAATTTCCACTTTCCAGGTGAAAATAGGGTAAAACCTACCTTTTGAACACACTGGTCAACTCAAAATTCCAAAATTTCCCCCATATCACCCTGTAGACATCCTACACGTAAGATGTCTCTTGGCTTAAAATTAAATTTTTTTCCTGACAAAAATGCTCCTGATGTCTTGCCACTCGCAGCAGAACCATAAGAAGTGGTTGCATTACTGTTACCACCCTTTCTCTGAGAAGCAATAAAAGCCTGTTCAACTGCACACAATCTAGTCCTGTTTTTTCTGGAAAGTGACTCTTGCAACAACAATGTGCATAATGCATCAAACTTGACAACTTCTGGATTTCCTTGGCTCATAAGTCTCCAAGTACTAGCAAAAGTCTAGTAAGAATCTGGTAAGGCATCAAGAACAATCTGCACAAGGGAACTGTCTGAAATGACTTCTCCTGCAGAAAAAAATTTGCTCATTGACATCCTTGACACTAGTAAGGAAAGTATCCATATCATCTTCCTCATGCATAATCTTCGACTCCAGCTCTTTACGCTGTCGTGCTGTGACACGTACATAGTGGGAACGCATGCTACAAGATCTATCTTGTAATTTTTTAGATACATAATTATCTTTCCTATAATGTACATATGCATATTTAAGTATAATAATAAGCCTTCTATCTCATCCTATTATTTTTCTCAAGGGTAACCTATTCTTACTTTACCATCAGAAAATACTATGGGAAAAGCATCAATAGCCGCCTCTTTAATTTGGGGCAAAAAGCATTGATTCTTTATTTCTACTATCTCATTATCATCTCACACCCTAGTTAGATCCCATATCTAGGGTAAACTCCAATATATATATATTCTATGTATTTTTCATATTTTTCTTATATTTCTTTTTAAATAGCTACTAGGAGGGAATCAAATCTTAGTGGGACACTAGGTGGCATGATTTCAAAGATACACTTATTTTAATGCATTATTACAAGCATGATTACAAAACTTTGTCAAAGAGCAATGTCATGCTTTCATATGGCATGAGGTGTCCTTTGGAATCAAATGAAAGTCTAGGCTAAGGGGACCACAGGAAGACTTTTGCTGCCAGAAATGGACCCTATTTTGATGAATTTTTTACACAAGGTTCCAATCTGAATTGGAAAATGATTTTAAAATGAAAATCATAGCTAATGAGCTGAAGTTTCTGCCCATATTTTTACCTTTTTATTTGGAGCCATGGTTGAGGAGATATGATCAAAATACTGGACCCCAGTCTGCTCACATCATGCAGGGACAACTCATTTCCAACTTTTCCAATTCCTGTTCACACTGGCTCCTCTCTTCTTGTGTAAACCCTTGGGGGTTCTCTTCACCTATAAAAGGGGACCTCTTCTTTCTTGAAAAGAACTCAAGCATTCAAGCCATTGATGAGAGGAATTCTTGAGGGAGTGAGTAGTAATGCCTAATTGTACTTAGCCATTAACATAAGCCCAAGCCTACACTTTCTCCTAGAGGAAGACTAGCCATTCTTGTACGCTATCCTTGGAAGATCAACTCTAATCAAAGAAGGTATTGCACTTGGCGTATCAATCAAAGTGGAGTTCTCCACTCTTCTTCGCTCTCCATCAATAATGGTGCCGAAGGGTTTGTCAAGTAAGATGTGTTCTACATTGATGTTTTCTTGATTTCTTGTTGTTTTCTTTTTCATCTCTAATCCAACATATATATATATATATATATATATATATATATATATGTATCTAATCTCATCTCCTTTACCAAACCTATCTCTCTCATTCTTAGTAATTCATCCTCTCTATAAATTCTAGGTTCTCTTTGCTACAGGTACATCTCTCCCTGCAGTATCTTTATTGCCTACGGGCAAGAATAGGGCTTGGGAGGGAAACTTCTCATCTCTTCACTTCTCTCATATCTACATTTCTCACATACTATCCTAGATGAATAACCCACATGATGATAATTTCAATCGCTTTCACTTTGTACGATCTATTAGAATTAACGTATGGATTAGCCGTAAAATACACTTTCAACAACGTATAGTGTTTCTCTTTGGCCCAGAAAGGCTCAATGAAATACTTCTATCATCGGATCCCATCATACTACCTCTCATAGATTATAATTTTTCTTTTGATGTAAGCGTAGTTATCTTGCTATGAACCAAGAGGATTTGTACACACAATTAGTCCCAATCACTAGACAAAATATATATATTATGGTAAGCACAAAGCTACAATTCCAAAGAACAATTCGTAGCCTATTTGGTCAGCCAAGTTTGAATTCCATTAACTCATCTATTAACCCTTTCATATTACCCATGATACGATATGACCATAGCCTTGATGTTTTCATCTTCGTATTGTTTTGACATTCTCTTTTGTGTTTTTTCTTTGTGTGTGTGAGTGCAAGAGAGAAAGAGCGAGTCTTCTTTGATTTCACTTCTTTCCAAACCCTAGTCTTCATGGCATCTATGGTTTAACTTCTTCATATAGTTTTTGTTGAGTTCTCTCACAAACTCTCACAGCCATAAGCCCGGTGCTTTCCTGCCAAGACTGCAAATTTCTCGACATATTTTTGGTGAACCCGACGCGAATCTGCTAGGGTGAGAGTTTGTGGGTAACCATGGGTGATCATGTTGAGCAACAGGGTATGCATTTTGACCCTGCAACAATGCAAATGTTTCAAGCATTTGCAATGTTCATGCAACAACAACATTCTACTGAAAGAAGGGAGATTTCAGCAACGAAGGCCATACAAGCGGTCGTCAACAGAATGAATCAGTTCAATGGAAAAGATGTAACCAAGTATTTACGCGAGTATGTGAAGGAGATGGAGCTGCATCGTGTGTCAGAAGGTGAGATGATTCAAAGCTTTGAGCTAGTTGTTGCTCCAGAAATTAGGGAGCATGTTAGGGCAATTAAAGATGGGCATGGGAGAAATTGGGAAGAACGCAAAGTAGCTTTAAAGGAGGAATATTTCATGGAGGACTCGGAGAGAGTGACCAAAAGGACATTCTTAGAATGGGTAGTCAAGCCAAAGCAAGGACTATCAATAACAGAGCTACTTAGGGAATTTGAGCGGCGCTATGTACAACTCACTAGGACAGAAAGGGCCACACTAGATGCAGAGAAGACAGATCTTTTCTTACAAGCTGCAGGTAAAGATTTTTAAGAAAATTTGGAGCTTCTTCTTGAAGATAAAGATGTTGAGAAAGGACTAAAGACCGACTGGAATGAGGTTGAAGGTGTTGTCTCACTGCTTGCCAAACGACAAAGAAGAAGGGAGGTAAAATCCACTTAAGAGAGACAGGTCTACCCTTGAGAACTAACTTTGGGAAGGGGGGAATGCAAACCTTAGTTGAAGATATGGCAACTAAGCATGCCACCTCTTCAGTTGAGGCATCTACTTATGGAGTAAAAATTGAACATTTTTGTGATGAAGAGGTGAGTGACCATCATGGTCAAATTTGGCCAAATGTCATGCAATTAGCTAAAAAGGGAAAGCTTACAAAAGAGATTCTACATGAAGCAGGTGATTGCATACGTCTAGAAACAGGATGGAATGATCCAGTGGACTCATTGTCAATGCATGCCTACATTACAAAATGCCAACAAAATGAGGCAATTGTAGAAGAGAAGCGTAGACGTGAGAATACTGATGAAGGACCATCAAAAAGAGCTTCTAGAAGTGGGGGAAGAAGTGACTCAACGCCTTCTCAAACACCCTCAACACAAGGAGCATCTCCACCTGAAGTACTCATGGAGGAGTCTACAACATGAAAGAAGAAAGAGCCAACAAAAGGTAAGACAAAAGGCCCAACTTATAAACTACAATCTGATATTGAGGTTGCTACAGATTTAAAGAATGTCTTGGAGGAAAGGATCTTGAATAGCAAGATTGAGTTTACTCTGGGAGAAGTTCTTGGCATTGCAAAGCGTGAATTCCATGAGGAGATCATTGACATCATCAAGAGGAAGAGGCAAACCCTTGCTGAAGTTTCTCGTCCTCCACAGGTTGAAGGGGAAACCTCAAAGACACAAGGGATGCAACTGCAAAATAAGGAGAATGATGGAGTTGTGGTAGGATGCTACCAATCTAGTGGGAGAGTGAAGCAAGTGCATTTCTCAAATGATGATGAAGAAGTTGAAGATATTCCTAGGAGTTACTATTCATGAAGTCATTGGGCAAGGGCTACTACAGAAACTTTGGTCAAGGTAGGTGATCTTGAAGAGCCATTTGTTGCCTTGATTGACCATGGTTCAGAAATAAACATAATGTCAAAGAGTCTCTACAACAAGTGCAAATGGCCGATGGACACAGATCATGGCTAGATGGTAAAAGTGGCAAACAATTCATCCGGTGAATGGTATGCAGCACGTCTAGGTGTGAAGGTAACAATAGGTGATGTAAAGATTGACCAAAACTTCTTTGTACAGGATACATCTTCATATCATCTCATCCTTGGACAACCCTACATTGTGGGAGTTCGAATGGAAACAAAGGTAATGGATGATGGTTCAGCATATGCTAGGATACGTAGCAAAGATGGTAAACGAGCGGTTCAATTTCTCACAGTTTGTGTGAACCATGAAAGAAATCGTGACAACCTCAGAGAACATCCTCTACCACAGGTGAGCAAAGAGTTTCATGACCATAGGGAAATGATGGGTTTTGGCCAAGTACCATTGTAAAGCGGGATTGCAGTGGTACAAAAAGAAAAAGGGTCTCGCCTGATCCAAAAATAGGTGAAGCTTTTTCAACGAACTCCTTGGTAACAAAGAATGGATTAGTATGTTTTACAAAACTTGAAGATTTGAAGAGATGTGAGAGGCAATATGTGCATAATGCACAAATAGGCATGAAAAAGAGTGGGTTGCTAGAGCCTACTAAAAATGTTTTGGGTTTGTGTGAACAAGTTTCTTTTGTAAATACTATGGGTGAGCTTGATGCTATAATGGGGTTTAGTTTGCATCTTGAAAATGAAGTTGTGGAAGTTTGCTCTATGGAAATGTATCAAGTAATAGAAGCCCTTAAAGAAAGCCAAATAGTTGGCCCAGAAGTCCATGTTGAAACTAAATACAAGAGTGTAGCAAAGAAGGTGAAACCAGTAGCTTCACCCTTACCACCCAACAACAGGGAAAAGATTGAGCAGGCTTCTTTACAACCAAGTTTGAGGAATCCTAAAAAGATCGGGCATACCTTCACAAAGGAGTCTTTTCAAGAGTTGCAGATTGGTTGCGAGGAGTTTCTAACACAGGAGGAGACGAAGTGCTTCAAGGAAATGCTTTCAAAGCATGGTAAGGCTTTTGTATTTGAGCCACATGAGATAGGATGTGTTGATCCTTCTATTGTAGCTCCTATGGTAATTTTCACAATACCTCATGTGCCTTGGAATCTACGGCCTATTCCGGTTCCAAAGGCTCATTTGCCAAAGTTAGTAGAGCTACTGAATGAGAAAATCAAAATGGGAATCTTGGAGCCTTCTTGTGCTCCATACTCAAACACGTGGTTCACAGTTCCAAAGAAGAATGGTTCTCTACGCTTCATCCAAAATATGCAACCAGTGAACAAGGTGACAATTAGAAATGTAGGTACAGGTCCAATTGTGGATGATTTTGTAGAGGCCGTTAGCAGGGAGGGCAATCTACTCAATGGGGGATCTCTACTCAGGGTATGATCAATTTCAGCTTGCAATCGAAAGCAGAGACTTGACAACCATGAGGACACCTTTGGGTTTGGTAAGGATGTGTACCTTGCCATAGGGAGCAACCAACTCGGTTGCACATATGATGAATGGGATGAATAAGGTCTTACGTGACTTTATTCCTCAAATCACAATGCCTTTCATTGATGATTTGCCTATCAAAGGATGTGAAGAAAGTGACAAAGATGAAGCTTTGGATCTCAAGGGATGCCGCAGGTTTGTGGTAAATCACATAAATGATTGTGATAAAATTTTGTTTAGGTTGGAAGAAGTGAATCTTACATTGTCAGGGAAAAAGTCTATGTTTGGTGTCAATGAAGTGCTTATTGTGGGGCACATGTGCGGGCCATATGGTAGGAAACCTTGTCCATCAAAGGTAGATGCCATCCAAAGAATGAAAGAAACATGCACTAGCATCACTGAGGTTAGAAGGTTTCTGGGAGCATGTGTCTTCTATGTTATTTGGATTCCACATTATGCACATGTAGCTGATCCTCTTTATCAGCTGCTTAGAAAGAATCAGAAGTTTAAATGGACAGAAGCACATGTAAAATCCATGAAAAAGCTAAAGGAGTTGCTCCAGTCAGCAACAACTTTGAGAAAGGTAGACTATGAGTGTCAAAGGCCAGTAATTGTGACAGTAGACACCAGTCCTACAGGGATTGGATGGGAAATAGGGCAAGATGACAAAGAAGGACACAGGTATGTGGTAAGATTTAGAGCAAAGGTGCTAAGTGCTCTCCAAAGAAACTATCCACAGATAAAGAGAGAGTTATGGGGTATGGTTACAACCTTGAAAAGTGGAAAAGAGTACCTAATTGGTGCATGTGTGGTTGTAGAAACAGATTGTCTACCACTTCTTGGGATGATTACAAGCTGCTCAACACCAGACATTGCGATGTTGCGGTGGATTGCCTACATTAAGTCCTTAAATCCTGAGTTTAAGCACATTGCAAGTAAAGACAATACAATGGCAGATATGCTATCAAGGGAAAGGTATGAAGATGAGTCACAAATGATTGACGAGGGAGATGATGTAGGCACAAAGTTCTATTCTATCTCTCATGTCAAAGGTAACAATGTCTGCATGACTAATCTATTTGAATCATTCTTGAAAGAGCTTTATGAAGGTGATTGGCTTCTTATTGGAAGCTACTTGAGTAATCTAACAAAACAGGATGATTGGTCTGAACAAGAATTCAAGAGGATATGCAGGAAAGCATATGGGTACTTTTTGAGGGATGGTTACTTGTGGAAGCATCCTAAACAAAAGGGTGCTACACCACAACGGGTTATATGTAAAAAAGAGACTCAAGTAAATGTCATGCAAGAGTTTCATGAGAGTCTATGGGCTAGACACAGGGGTGCGTGGGCAACCTTTTCCAAGTTGAAAGAAAAATATGGGTGGAAGGGTATGTATAAATATGTATCTCAATTTGTAGAGTCATGTGTAACTTGTCAAATGTATTCAAATGTCCGACATCGTGATGGATTGCACCCTACATATCCACTAGCCATGCACTATAAATGGGTTGTGGATCTAGTCACAATGCCTTTAGGACTCTAGCAGATGAGATACTTGGTTCTTGCACGAGAAGACCTAACTAATCAGGTTGAAGGAAGAGCATTAAGAGCTAAAACCACAGAAGCTGTGTGCAAATTCCTTCTTGATGAGGTGATTTGCCGTTATGGTTGTGTGGGAAAAATCACTACAGATAGAGGTGAACTGGATGCCGAAGAAGCAAGGGAGTTCATTTCTAGATTAGGAATCAAGCTTTCTCTTACTACAGCTCACAACCCTGAAGGCAATGGAAAGAGTGAAAGAGGGCATCCTCCTATCATCAAAGCTTTGGCCAAGGCTTGTGAAGGAAGAGTTGGTGAGTGGCCAAAACTGTTACCATATGCTTTATGGGCTGATCGTACAACACATAGCTCAGTAACTGGCTACATGCCTGCGGAGCTAATGTATGGTCAAAAGCCAGTAATGCCGATTGAAGATACAATTCCCACATGGAATGTACTACCTTGGCAAGAGGGGATTAGCAGGGAAGATCTCCTTGCACTGCGTATAAGGCAGCCAGAGAGAAGTCCTAGAGACATTGAAGCTGCAAAAGAACGACTCAAAAATGCAAGGTTGAAAAACAAGGACTACTTTGATAAGCGACATCGACTCAGGAGAAAAGCAATTGACAAAGGTGACTGGGTTTTGGTGTATGATAGTAGCCTTGATAACCAACACACAGTCATGCGTAAGTTTTCAAAAAGATGGTTTGCACCGTATGTTGTAAAGCATGTGCATGAAAATGCTACTTACAGCTTGTCTGAACTAGATGGTACAGAAGTAAAGATTCCCATTGCAAGAAAAAGGATCAAAATGTTTAAGAGAAGAGGAGACAACGATCCAGAAGATGTTGATGAGGAAGAAGAGCAAACCACAGGTAAAGATCAAAGTGAAGATGAAGCTTTGAAATCATCCAGTGAATAAGAAAGCAAGGAAGATGTACAAGAGGGCTGATCTTACAAAGAAATAATGTGGCACATACCGGAGGATGTGCAGGTTTAGAGGGGGTGGATGCCGTGCTGTGACACGTACATAGTGGGAACGCATACTACAAGATCTATCTTGTAATTTTTTAGATACATAATTATCTTTCCTATAATGTACATATGCATATTTAAGTATAATAATAAGCCTTCTATCTCATCCTATTATTTTTCTCAAGGATAACCTATTCTTACTTTACTATTAGAAAATACTATGGGAAAAGCATCAATAGCTCCGTCTCTTTAACTTGGGGCAAAAAGCATTGATTCTTTATTTCTACTATCTCATTATCATATCACACCCTAGTTAGATCCTATATCTAGGGTAAACTCCAATATATATATATTCTATGTATTTTTCATATTTTTTTTATATTTCTTTTTAAATAGCTACTAGGAGGGAATCAAATCCTAGTGGGACACTAAGTGGCATGATTTCAAAGATACACTTATTTTAATGCATTATTACAAGAATGATTACAAAACTTTGTCAAAGAGCAATGTCATGCTTTCATATGGCATGAGGTGTCCTTTGGAATCAAATGAAAGTCTAGGCTAGGGGAACCACAGGAAGACTTTTGCTGCCAGAAATGGACCCTATTTTGATGAATTTTTTACACAAGGTTCCAATCGGAATTGGAAAATGATTTTAAAATGAAAATCGTAGCTAATGAAAATCGTAGCCACGGTTGAGGAGATATGATCAAAATACTGGACCCCAGTCTGCCCACATCATGCAGGGACAGCTCATTTCCAACTTTTCCAATTCCTGTTCATACTGGCTCCTCTCTTCTTGTGTAAACCCTTGGGGGTTCTCTTCACCTATAAAAGGGGACCTCTTCTTTCTTGAAAAGAACTCAAGCATTCAAGCCATTGATGAGAGGAATTCTTGAGGGAGTGAGTAGTAATGCCTAATTGTACTTAGCCATTAACATAAGCCCAAGCCTACACTTTCTCATAGAGGAAGACTAGCCATTCTTGTACGCTATCCTTGGAAGATCAAATCTAATCAAAGAAGGTATTGCACTTGGCATATCAATCAAAGTGGATTTCTCCTCTCTTCTTCTCTCTCTATCAATAATGGTGCCGAAGGGTTTGTCAAGTAAGATGTGTTCTACATTGATGTTTTCTTGATTTCTTGTTGTTTTCTTTTTCATCTCTAATCCAACATATATATATATATATATATATATATATATATATATATATATATATATATATATATATATATATATATATATATATATATATATATATATATATATATATATATATATATATGTATCTAATCTCATCTCGTTAATCAAACCTATCTCTCTCATTCTTAGTAATTCATCCTCTCTACAAATTCTAGGTTCTCTTTGCTACAGGTACATTTCTCCCCGCAGTATCCTTATTGCCTACGGGCAAGAATAGGGCTTGGGAGGGAAACTTCTCATCTCTGCACTTCTCTCATATCTACATTTCTCACATACTATCCTAGATGAATAACCCACATGATGATAATTTCAATCGGTTTCACTATGTACGATCTATTAGAATTAACATATGGATTAGCCGTAAAATACACTTTCAACAACGTATAGTGTTTCTCTTTGGCCCAGAAAGGCTCAATGAAATACTTCTATCATCGGATCCCATCATAATACCTCTCGTAGATTATAATTTTTCTTTTGATGTAAGCGTAGTTATCTTGCTATGAACCAAGAGGATTTGTACACACAATTAATCCCAATCACTAGACAAAAAATATATATTATGGTAAGCACAAAGCTACAATTCCAAAGAACAATTCGTAGCCTATTTGGTCAGCCAAGATTGAATGCCATTAACTCATTTATTAACCCTTTCATATTACCCATGATACGATATGACCATAGACTTGATGTTTTCATCTTGTATTGTTTTGACATTCTCTTTTGTGTTCTTTCTTTGTGTGTGTGAGTGCAAGAGAGAAAGAGTGAGTCTTCTTTGATTGAACTTCTTTCCAAACCCTAGTCTTCATGGCATCTATGGTTTAACTCCTTCATATAGTTTTTGTTGAGTTCTCTCACAAACTCTCACAGCCATAAGCCCGGTGCTTTCGTGGCAAGACAGCAAATTTCTCGACAATGCAGCAAAGAAATTTTAGCCTCATTGCGACTTGCATAAAAACCAACCAAAATATCTCAAGCCTGTTTTGCAGATTTTGCTGAACGGATGTGAAGAACAATGGTGTGCTTCACAGACAACACAATCAATGCATGATCCTGCGCATCCTTAACATCCCAACGAGCTTCTTCTACCGTAGGCAAAACAACTCTAACAACAACAATCCTTGCAGTAAGACCTGCAACATCCTCAACATCGCCTACATCCTCAGAACCAGGACGTACATCAATGCCCTGTAGAATATTCTAGATGCCCTTTGACACAAGAACATGTTGCATCATATAAGCCCACATAGGGTAATTATCCCCATCCAACCTGTCCTCAGCAGCAAACATCTTAAACACATCTGTGTTGTTGTTGTCAGCCATGGTAAATGTTGCACCTGATGTGAAAACTGCCCGAAAATAGGAGAAACAGAACGGAAAGAACACGTGCTATATAGCACAAACCGTAGAAGACTGTAAGGCAGCTGTTATGCAGAAAACGTCAGTGACAGAATTTCTGCACAAAATGACAAAACTGCATGTGCAGACTTGCTTGTAGTGGAAACGGAGGCCGAAATGAGCTCGAATAAAAAATATGAGCAGACCAAGCTCTACGAGCTACCCTCATATTTGTCGACCTGCGAAGGCTCACCAAAGCTCACTGAAATCGGAGAAAGTGAGCAGGCGTGTACTGGAGCAACTAGTGACTGAGCCCGGGAGGACGCAACCTGCTCTGATACCAATTGTTGGAATTAGGGTTGCAGAGAAACGCACACAACTTGAAGAAGATGAAGGAAGCTCAAGGAACACAATTGAGAGTGTGTTACTTAGTGTGTAATGGAAAGATAGAGAGCCCTAGAGTGATGGGCGTATATACAATGCATGGGGGAAAAAACCTCCTAAAGAGGGAAAAAATGCCCCGGAAGTCCTAGTGTGTTCACACACATCACTACCACATGTATATGGTAGCAGCTACGCTTTTGGGAGATATGGTCAAAATAGTGGAGCCTATCTGTCCATAAGGGAAGAATTCATGGTTATCTAACTACACATACATAATTTCTCATAGGTTTCTCTCCATTATTGCTTGATTTTCTTTTATTTTATAAAGATTCTCTCAAATATTATAAGGAAGCTCTTGGACTCAAGCTATGGAAGGAGGCATGGAGACAAAGCTCGCCATGATGAAGGCGATTAAGAGGAAATTGGTCAATAAGCAAGGCACAGGGAGCTCTCTCATCAGGGGAATGCCTCTATTTGAGGTTAGTTTGTAATAATTCCTCTATTTCATGATCTGTTCCCTAATCACTCTCTTGGATTATAAAAGGAGGCCTTCTCTTTTGTAAAAAGACACACAATCAAGCTCTAGCTCATATCTATATCCTTATGTACGCACCCCTACGCACACATAGTTCTACTATAGCATAGTATTGGGAGTGGCAATAGGTTTGCAATCCTCAAGTCCAAACTTACATAGCAATGTCTCTTTGTAACTGGTCTGACAAAAGGCAATACCACCATCACACTACTTAAATTTTATACCCAAGTAATTATGCAACAACCCCAAATATTTCATCTTGAAAGTAGCATTCAAATCAGCCTTAAATTCAGCAATATGTCTCTCATTTGTTTCAGTGATTAGCAAATCATCCACATAGAGAATGACAATGAGAAGTACATAACCCTCATGATTTACATACATTGTGCTTTCTATTGGACTTTACAAAAGCCTCATTTGACTAAATGAGTTTCAACCTTCTCATACAAAGCACAAGGAGATAGCTTCAACCCATACAAATATTTCTTACATATGCACACTTTATCTTCGTGCACTTTAATGACAAAACCACAAGGGTACATTACATAAACTTCCTCAAATATTTCACCATTCAAGAAAGCAGTAACAATGTCTAAATGATGTACATCCCAGCCAAAATCAGTTGCCAATGCACATAGAAAATCCACAGTAGTCATACGATAAGTGGGAGCAAAAGTCTCTTTGTAATCTATGCCTTTTTGCTGTGCATAACCCTTTGCAATAAGTCAGTCCTTATAGAGATCAATCTCACCACCCGGCTTGTATTTCAACTTGTAAGCCCACTTTCTACCAATGGCCTTTTTGCCAGGAGCCAAATAAGATAAAGTCCATGTGTAATTTTTTATAAGTGTCATATTTTGATTGCATGGCAACCATCCAATTTTTTGAATTTTGTGCTTCATCAAAAGATAGATGTTCCTCAACATCACATAAGCTAGACAGGATAAAGCATAACAATTTGATGCATAAGATGCATGGCGACAACCTGAACAAGTACAACTAGAAAAAGGTGCATTCAATTTACGGTCACACAAATTATACACAAACCATTCTGGTATACCTCTAGCCTACTCATTCTTGGCCCTTTCCTCATCATATACATCATGTACATCTGTATCAATAATAGGCTGATATGTAACATTTTCAAAAAACCCTATAGGTTGTACATTTGTCTCATTGGAATTTACATTCAAAATTCACCACTAAAAAGAGACAACAAGGTGTCATAAATGTCCTATGAGCTTACATTACCGACTCTAGTACATGACAACAAGGACTAGACAAAATCTTCCATAAACACAACATCCCCTGAGACCAAGATACGCTTTGTTTGTGGATGATACAACATGTAACCTTTTCTTTCAGCACTATAACAAAAAAAAAAAACATTTAATAGCCTTATCATACAATTTTTTTTGTTGTGTTTGTGGCACCAAAACATATGCCAAACACCCAAAAACAGGCATGTGCTCAATAGAAGGATTTCTATCATGTCATGCTTCATATGGAGTCATACAGTGCAAAGCTTTTGTAGGACACATGTTAAGTACATAAGTGGCACACATAATAGCCTAAAACAAAAAATAATGTGGTAAAGCTTGACTTTTGACCCTACATCATGGCATTTTTGTAAGAGACCTATTTTTTCTCTCAACAACACCATCTTTCTAAGGTGTATACAACACTGTACACTGGTGTTTTATCCCATGACTAGCCAGAAATGCATTGAATTCATGAGACGTATACTCCCCCCCTCGATTTGAACGGAGGGTGCCCATAGTGCATTTTTAGACATTTTCAGCCATCCAGAAATTTTTTGAAGCACATAAACACTTTGGACTTTTCTTTAAGCGTATACACCCATGCATGCTTGGGGTAATCATCAATCAAAGTCACGAAGTAAAGGTAATTGCCCCAGGAGGGAGTTTGCATGGGTGCACAAAAATCACTATGCGCATAAGATAAACCTTCATGTGGCCCTAATTGAACCATCCTTCAAAAAATTTGAACGTTGCATCTTACCCAAAATACACCCTTCACAAACATGTTTGACAGGTGCTTCAAGAGGCGGCAAAGAAGCAACCATATCAGATTTCTACAAACGCAAAAAACTGGTAAGGTTCAGATGCTCAAAACGTGCATACCAAAGTTTTGCATTTGGAATAGCTTTAGAATTCACAACTGCATTTGCAAAATTTTACCCACACTTGTCATACAAGATGAGCTTATAGATGCCACGACATAAAATGCGAGATGCAACAATTTCATCACCGAAATTGAAATCATGTACTGTACATCTTTCATCCACAAATTCCTCTTGCAATAGCAATGTGCATAATGTATCAAACTTGACAACTTCAGGATTTCCTTGGGTCATAAGTCTCCAAGTACTAGCAAAACTCTGGTAATAATCTGGTAAAGCATCAAGAGTAGTCTGCACAAGGAGACTGTCAGAAATGACTTTACCTGCAAAAATAAGTTTCACATTGATATCCTTGACACAAGTAAGGAAAGTTTCCATCTCATCTTCCTCATGCATAATCTTCGACTCTAGCTCTTTATGCAGCAATGCAATTTTAGCCTCATTGCGACTTGCATAAAGACCAACCAAAATCTTGCCAGAATATTCCAAGCCTATTTTGTAGATTTTGTTGAAAAAATATGAGGAGTAATAGGGCTCTCCATAGACAACACAACAAAGCATGAGCCTTTGCATCTTTTACATCCCAATGAGCTTGCTCACCATAGACAAAATAGCTCTAGTAGCAGCAATCATGCCACCAAAACCTGCAACGTCCTTAACATCGCCTACATCCTCAAAACTCAGACTTACATCAATGCCCTGCACAATATTCCAAGTGCTCTTTGACAAAAGGACATGTTTCATCATATAAGTCCACATAGGGTAATTGTACCCATCCAATCTATCCTCAACAGTAAACATCTTGGACACATGTGTTGTTGTCAGCCATGGCAAATGTTGCACTTAATTTGAAAACTACCCTTAACACTAGAATGGTAACCTAACAGGACATAAAAGTGTCCTTTCAGGGTTTTGGAAAAAAATTCCAAAACCATTGTAGATCCACTCATTT
This sequence comes from Adiantum capillus-veneris, assembly GCF_014529385.1. Classification (NCBI taxonomy): domain Eukaryota; kingdom Viridiplantae; phylum Streptophyta; class Polypodiopsida; order Polypodiales; family Pteridaceae; genus Adiantum; species Adiantum capillus-veneris. Next base: position 36,309,889 of record NC_140931.1, on the reverse strand, counting down.
TGAAAAATCCTTTCATGAGCTTATAGTTCAATAACTACTACATACGGGAAAAATGAGAAACTTGTAATTTTTCTCATCCCTTGGTCACTACAAGTCTCCAAAGTTGATGGACCAGAGCATTTTGCCCAAAACAGCAATTTCTTACGATTGATTGCATATAAATAAGAGTGGGGATTTTTGTAGGACATGAGATAAAATGCCCCGTTAACTTCAATGGGTTGGTGACCAAAACATATGGTTGCTTTTACCTCACTAATTTTTTTTTGGGCAAAAAAAATAGGTATAAAAGAATTGCATTTTTGTCATTCTGCGGACCTATCATCAGAGTTTCTATAGTCAACATCAATACAGATACTCTATATATGTTTTCTTAGTTCCATTTGGGCCTTTGGATTCAAAAGGAGCCATGGAGCGTGTCAAAAGGATAATCATTTTCTCTTGCGATTGGAACCTTGAGGGCAATGATAAAGTGCTAAATACAGCAAACATAAAAAAACTGGGTTTAGCATTATGACCTCTAGAAACCCATAGAAACTACTCAATATCTAGCCAAGTTTGTACTCTATGATTAGATATGGTTACTGCCTACAAAATACACACAATTGGCCTAAGAAACTAGCAATATTGATAAAGTTATACTTGCTACTCTAAAATGTATCGTATTCTTCAGCAATAAAAAAACTCAACCATCATCATATACTATGCTATATAGCATATTAGGTCCCCCAAAACTCAAGGAAGATTAGCTTTATGTTATACATTACACTTACATAATCAAAATTGAATTTGGATATCAAGAAAGCCACCAAAAAAATTGTAAAAGTGCTAATTTTGGCCGAAAAATAGGATTATGCAATTCTTGTAAATTGGTCATAACTTTCAATTTAACACTTAGCTCTCCCTACAAGCATCAAAACATGTTGAGAACTATGAAGGCCTAACCTCTAGCCATCTAAACTGCACAAACATGAAGTTTAGAGTGGTATAGTTGCCAAAAATTTTAAAAAAAGCCAAAAACTGGACCCGTTTTTTCACACAGTTTAGGTTCAAAAATGTTGTGCAAGAGTAAGGTTAATGGTGAGATCAATACTCCAAAAAAAATGCTAAGTTTTTTTCAGCTCATAAGGCAACTTTGTGGATATATAGCACCTAGAAATTCATTTTCATACTCTTCAAATAATTCAAGCAAAATGGTCACTTAACAGGACACAAAAGTGTCCAAGGACATAAAAGTCTTCTGTTACCATTCTAGTGTTAAAGAGGAGAAACAAAGCGAGAACAATACGGGCTATATTGCACAAATTGTAGAAGAGTGTAAGGATCTGTTATGCAAAAAATGGCACTGAATTAGTTTTTGCACAAAATGACAAAATAGCTTGTGCAGTATTGCTTGTAGTGGAAACAAGGGCCAAAACGAGCTCGAATCAGAAATTTTAGTAGACTTGGTGACTTGTTGATGCTCGCCAAAGCTCACAAAAATCAAAGAAAGTGAGCAAGCATGTGCTAGAGCTGCTGGCGACTAAGCCTGGGAGGATGCAACCTGCTCTAATACCAATTGTTGGAACACACACAGCTTGGAGAAGACAAAGGAAGCTCAAGTCACACAACAGAGAGTGTATTACTTAGTGTGCAATGAAAAGATAAGATAGCCCTAGTGTTGGCAGGCACATCAGTATGACAATTTAGTGGTCAGTCAGATCTATTTTGCTATTCAGTCGGATTCTGGTCAGCGGATTCTGGTCAGTCAGATGTTGGTCAGTCGGATTCTGGTCAGCAGTCAGATGTTGCTGCGTCAGATTCTGGATTACTGCTGAATCAGATATTGTTGAGTCTGATATTATCTGAAGTCAGATTTATACTGAGTCGGATTTCTTCTGAGTCGGGTATTTGGCCAAGAACTTCTTTTGGGCAGTTACAACTGTTTCGTGTTGGATAATTCATGGGCTTAGAGGACGACTTGGGGAGATGATCTCTCGAGCTGTAATCTTTTCTTAAAGATGAATACGAGTTCTGAGTTTTCCCTAATCTATCCTCCTTGCTCTGTCTGATCTTGTCTCTGTGTTATTCTGCTGAGTCTGATTCTTGTATTAAGCCTTATGAGGACTGTTTAGCTTGTTTTTCTTCATGTGTTGTCGAGCCCCAACACATTTGGCGATCCTGCTAAGTCTGTCTCTCTGTTGTGTCTGTTTCTCTGCTGAGCCTATTTCTCTGCTGAGCCTGTTTCGTTGTTGTGCCTGATGTATTACTGTGCTGGCATTGCGTGAGTTGGGTTGTGTGTTCCATTGGGAGATGTTGCATGTCAGAGAGACCATTTGATGTTGACTTGGAGGGCATCATCCATCCCCAAAATTCATCTGTAGATTCAGATTTTTAGCAATTCAGAGAATCGGGGGACTGTTTCTGAATTGTACCATTCACTCTAATGGAGGCTTGAGAGTGGGTCTAGTGCTGTGGCGTGTTGACATTTTGGGCCATGAGTAGCATGAGCGATTGCGATTGTAGAGCAAATGGTGGATAATGTGGTTTCTTGGAAGCGCAAATAGATGAAGCAAAGTACCAAGTGAGAGAGGCAATAGGGGTTGTCTCGTGAAGGGCTGCAAGATAGAGGATTGAATTTGCTGAATTTGAACCTGCATATTCAACCTGACACTGTTGAATCAAAATCTGAAGTTGCTGAATTCAACTCTATGTGTGCTGCTGAATCAGAACTGTAGCTGGGATTTATTTCAGACAACTTGCGCAGTGCAAGAATCCTTGAGAAGTTTGAGTGTTTCAAGTAAGAGTTATTTCAAATTTTGCACAAAGTTTACCTAGATTTTTGATTTTAGAAGTTGTATAGCATGATGAAGCAACTATGTGTCAAGATGGGAGTGGATCTAGGTACTGTATCCTATGCTCTCCACTTCAGGATTACATGTAGTCTCAGTTCAGTGTGGTGCACTAAATATGAGGGCTAAGTTGTTATGTGATTTCTGATTTATGGAAATGGGTAAAAAGAAGAAGAAGAAATGTGAGGTTTGCATGAGTAGGCCGCATGAGGTGGATGCTTGTCCATATGTGGTTGATGAGTGCTCAAAGGGAGAGAATTGCAAAAAATGGTGCATGGTCAGATTGTGTAGAAAGCTTCGCAAAGTTGTAAAAATTTTTCATAAAGCATCATGCTTTGAAGAGATGGAGAGGGCATTAGACAAGCTAGATGACCTAGAGTATGAGTTGGAGAGTGCATATGAGTGGCTTGCTAATCATAAAGGGGAAAGACGTAAGTCATGTGCAAGTAGGAAGAAAGTGAGTTGTTTGCGAGAAGCATGTCAAAAATTGAGGGATGTTTTTGAGTTGAGCGAGGATGAGGATGATGAGTGGGAATACCCAATGGGCGTGTCAACATGTCAAGGAAAGGGAGTACAAGTGGGAGGAGTGAGCCAAAGGAGCCACCAAGGACCCATAGATACCCCTAATCCGACATCAAAAATTCCACCAAATGGGCAAATTCTTCACCACATATATCCAAATAACAACCATGATGTTGAAAACATGTGTAGAAGCAATGTTTTTGCATCAGATAGTCTCAGATTTGAAAATTCAACTTGTAAACCATATCAAATTTTAGTTCCAAGTCCTGCTAGAGAATACTTTGATGTTGCAAAAACCATTATTTTGCAAGTTTTCTTGACCTATTGGAGCAAGATGGAAACACAACATCAATGCATGCTTCCACTCACCAAGATAGGACTGAGCATCACCAAAAATCAGATCAGGGGAGTCAATATGAGTGTCCAAAATCAAATCAAGGCAGTCCATCTGAGTGTCCAAAATCAGATCAGGGCAGTCACCCTGAATGTGGAAGACTTCATGTTTTAAGTAAGGGAGATGGCATTGATGCTGATATGTTTGTTGTTGATTTTGAGCGAGTTTTTTATCCAATTTTGAAGCCTGAGATGTACTATGGAAGTGATCCTATGGACCAACATAGAGATTTTCTGATAGGTGGAGTGGAGTTTTCTGATCTAAAAACAATGTCGCAAGTACTTGATTCGAATTCTGATGTGATGCAACAAACTCCAAGATTTCTTGGAATGCAAAAACAGATTTTTTTGATTTCAGAGACAAACTCAGATTTTTATGATGTTTTTGGGGAGGAACTTGAGCAAACTATTGTAGGTTTGCCAAATTTGTGTGAGGATGATGCTACTATTCTGTTTTATCGCTCTGAATCAATTCAGATTAAAGCAAAAGAAGATCAGATTGGTTGTTTTCTGAATTTGCAAATTCAAGAAAGTTGGTTTTTGGAGCCTAACTCAGATTTTGAAGCAAAGTATCAGTGTTCTAAGATGTTGCAGATGTTGATGACGCATTGCTTGATGGTTGCAAAGAGGTTTTTTCATTTTGAACGAATTCCAAGTCATCATGAAGTGAAATTTGGTTTGTTGGAAGTGTTATTTGCTGCAAATGGGTGGCTAAAGTTGATTATGGAGATGTATCTCAGCTATTTGAGCTTGTTCTCAAAGTTAAAAGTTGCAGATATTCTAATTTGTGGAGTTTTTCAAGATCAGATTTCTATGTTTGAAGTACATGTTACTGATGTTCTCAATGCAGAAGTTGCAAATCATATTTTGCAGATGCACAATGTTGAGGCTGATGACTCAATGATCCATATTTCATATTGTTTAAAACAGATTTTGTAGATTGATGATCAAGCAGAAACAATTTTTTCCTTGATTTTGCAAAAGTCACATGGAAATCAAAGGGATATGATATTTTGGATGTTTTTCATGACAAAATTACAGAGTTTGCTAAATGGAATGATTGATTCCTATGGAAGGAGTTGTTCTATCTCTGCTTTACCTAAAATTCTTGATTTTGAAGAGAAGGACTTTATTTCAGATTTGGGGACAATTCTAACTCAATGTTGGAAGAGTTTTGTCTATTTGCAAAGTTTTTATGAAGTAGATATTGCATATTTTTAGATGGATACAATATTTTGGATGCAATATCAGAATTCTGAATTTTTGATGCAGATATCAGAATTTGTAGAGATGAAGATGCTCTTGAAGCTGAATTTATTTTCAAGAAGATTCAGTATGGATGTTGATTATTGGTTTTACAAGTTTATCTTGTATGAGGAGGATTGGATGTGTTTGTATATGATGATGTCGGAGTATTGGCATGTTTCTATATATTGGTGCACATGTAATTCACTTGATCTAGTGAGGTACTGCGCAATACTTTGGGATATCAATGTAAGTTTTTGGGGAATTATTGGGCGGTGTCTAGTTGTTTTGTATGGTGTATGTTGTGTATCTTGGATTAAGTTCCAGGCACTATACTTTGCATCATATAGGGCTATTAGCACTGATATTTTGGGATAAGGCATTTGACTTTGATCAAGGGATGTGTGGATCCGAGTCGGATTTCTGAGAAATCCACCATCGAGACGTGCCATGTGTTGACAGGCACATCAGTATGACAATTTAGTGGTCAGTCAGATCTATTTTGCTATTCAGTCGGATTCTGGTCAGTCAGATGTTGCTGCGTCGCACACGTTCAGCTGCTTGGGTGAAGGATTTTCTATGTGACATTGATGTAAACAAAATAACTATACTAACAACAAAAATTGTGTACCATGAGATATTGAACAATGCCATATGAAGGCTCCATTCATTTTTATTGTTATCTTATTTTTTGTGTACATTTCAACTTGTAAAATATATCATGAATACATTTTTCTACCTCTCTTCATAACATACACTAAACTATGTCATTCCTTCCTCTCATTGTCTATTTTTTGGTTTCTATTTGGCTATATAGGTCATGGATCAAATTTCTTACATCTCTAAGGTGTCTTTTGTAATAAACATAGAAGATCATTCACATCCTGGTATGTTCCAGTCCATTACATCTTTATGTGGATTCTTATTGTGTTCCTTTTGAGACCTTCATTTTTTTTTGCATTATTTTAAGCAGAGCCACATTTTTTGTGTGCACCTTTGTCGCACGAAATATTGTTAGGACCATCCGTAAACACTACAAGACTAGGTGTATGTGTGTATTTATGAAATCAAGAATTGACTTGGTATAAAATAATATTCATGGCATATATCATTTCTTTTTGTGTTATGAACCTTAGGAAGTTTCCATCTATCGATATTTTTATGTTGCATATTTTGGCATACTCATCAGACATTGAGTACGATGTTTACTCAATTAGGAAGGAGTGTGTGTCTTCCCAAGAAGAAGTTGATACTCAGTGGTTTGTTAGATGTGAAGGATACTCTGTTCCCGATGATTGGGAGTACCTTTAAAGTTCTAGGTTCTCTGAGCTGATCTACCAAATTTACTTACCTAAACAACTTGCATATTTGGCAGTTCCATACGTAGCTACAATAACTGGTACATGTGAAGTGTTAGGTTTGGTGCTTTGATTGTATTATTTCAAGAAAATTATTCCTTTTTCACTACTTTGTTTTTAAATCCAGAAGATAATCAACCTTAGGAAGGAAAAGCGTTCCTATATTTAGGAATGGAGAAGCTTCAAGACAACTGTCAATTCCATGATGAAGTGAGGTACGTTGATTTTGCCTCTTAGATCATTTGTGGCACAATAGTGTTCTCGATTGTGTACGTTTTAATGACAAACATATCAACAAATCTTCCATGTTCATGATCCATTTTAATGCGTTCTTTGGATTTCTGGATACATTTCTAAATGTCTTGATGTTTATTATGACTTTTCTCATTTTATGCAGTAGAGTTTTTGACTTGCGATTTGAGTTGTGGGATTCAGAATATTATGTTCATATTTTAGAGATTGTTGTTTAAACATTTCAATTCTGCGCCTTGACCCTCACATTTGTGAGAGGGTAGGTTCCTATGCTAAGACTGAGAGAGAGAGAGAGAGAGAGAGAGAGAGAGAGAGAGAGAGAGAGAGAGAGAGAGAGAGAGAGAGAGAGAGATAGATAGATTTTATTATCGTCCTCAGAGGTCAAATATGACCTATGGGACCAAAGTTACATGTGATGTAGTATGTGTATGGCTGATGAGTGACTCTCGATGCTCCAAAATTGTAGTGATGAGAGTCGCAATGGAGAGCCCACACTTTGGCTAGGAGAGGAAAGTGTGTAGGTCTAAGTTATGGCTGAAAATGTGAGAGAAGCAAGTTCGGATGTGATCAAAAGCTGAGCACTCTAGTAGTGTGTGGTACTCAGACTCTCGAACTTGCAGTGAGCATAATGTGCACAATTGATTTGACTCTTCTCCATTGCCCCAACGCCCTATCTCGCATCGAAGGAAATGAGAGTGAGAGAGAGAGAGAGAGGGATGTGATAAGGAAGGAAGAAAATCATGCATGTTTCTAAGACGTGTGAGATAAAATCTAAAGTCTCTCTGTCTTTTTTTTAAAACTTACACACCTCATTCTTCGTGTAGATAATGTTTTCTTTTGTATGATAAGATGTTAAGTTTGTAGTATATACTACACAAGGGATTGCTTCCTTGGTTGTAATTAACAAAGAGTTTATCTTTATATGCATTGTGATGTACTTTTTAATGGTACATCTATGGAAAACACTAATAACAATGCCATCATTGAGAGTTTGACAATATTGAGTCCACTCCAAGGTTTGCCAATGTTTGAGCGGCAAAGAGAAGGGCTCAATTTGTGGGATCCTCTTCTGCTAATTCTATGGTACATGATGGAAATGAACAAGTGCTGGCTGCATTGCGGGACTTCTTTGCCCGTAGTGAGTCTAGGCACTTGGACTTTGAAAGACACTTAGAAGCACTCTTGGATGTAACTCAGAAAGCCAATGGCCAACAAATTTTAGACCTTTGCAATGAGGTGCGTTTATATAGAGAGCGCTTCAATGTCGAAATGAATCACATTGAGGAGAATAGGTTCATCATGTTGGCGCACTTGTAGCAACAAAAATTTGAATCAATGCAGGGTGAAAGCATGATAACATGTCATGCTTTTTGTTGTCCCGGATAGTGCTAGCTAGAACAATTTTGACATATGCTAACTAGTAGAATAACACGAGCTAGATCTCTAAGATCTATGATGTATGATACATCAATAGAAAGCTCCTGAAACAAGGAATCTAGCTATACAAACTCTGACAAATTTTGATATTATTTATGAAAATTTTATTGCATGTTAACCACCGGTATCTACTTCTTGTAGTCATGGCCCGGTCTTTTCGGTCCAATAGGAAAAGGGTAAGAGTGATCGCCGATGAGAGGCGCCCTCTAACTAGAACATTCAAGGGCTAGTTGGCTAAGCATGGGTGCCCAAGTGTGAATGGGCGAGCTCATATAAAAGTCACATAAACCTAAAAATCACTCATTCTCTCATTTGTGCAATTGAAGAGTGCTCTTGCTCCATCTCCATCTTCTTCTTCATCTCCTTGTGTGTGATCGAGCACTGCGACGGAACGGCGACGGCGAGGTGGTTGAGCGCGGCACGGAGGTAGCTCCCCCACTCCCTCTTCTTCGCGGCAAGGAATCCTCCACGAAGGAGAGCATAGGGTGGTGAGTGGCACATCCTTGCTCTCTTGGGCTTGCTAGATTAATATGGGTGTGTGCTTACAGCCATTTGTGGCTTGCACACACAGTGTACAACAAGTCCCTTGCTTTGACACGTGCAACAGATGCGCACATTTTTGGCACTGATGCTGGGGAGATACCCTCCACTAAGCTCAAATAGCACTCTATGCTTCTTTGTGGTGCAATGTGAGATGTAGGAAAGGTAGATAAAGAAGGTGTGTGGCTCTTGAGAAGGATTTGTGAACTTTGTTTTTGTTGCAGTGTACTGTTTTCTGTTAATAAGGTGTTAGATTCTTTTGCTGCAATGTACTGTTTTCTGTTGATAAGGTGTTGGATTTAAGATCTTAGATCTATAATGTTAGATTTGTAAGATGCAATAAGTAGATCTTCTAGTTAACCAGTTGCTTTAGTATTGTGTTAAACAATGTGTAACAGTAGCTCTATTAGTTGCAAGTAGGTAGGTAGGTTAGGTGTGTGTGTGTGTGTGTGCACGCACACGCACGGTGCGACCGCGACGACCTTATCCTCCAAGAAAAAAAATTAAAAAAAGTTATTTATTTAAAAGGAAGGACCCGGATCGGGAACATTTCCCAAGCCCAAGCCCAAGCCCAAGCTAGCCTCACGCCTAAGTAAAAATCGACCCTTTTGAGGACCATCCGAGCTTCGGGTAACCGAATGCTGTGCTGTAAAGCACACCATGACCCTCTAAGCGATATGCTTTTTTTGACCTATCACATGCTCTAATCCAAGAATCGATCGTAAAAAAAAACATTTAAAAACATCAAAAAAACGAATGAAAACGGGGTGCAAAATGCCCAAAAGATCAAGCGATTAACCTTTGAGGGTATTTGACGCTTGTAGGGTGCCAAAGCTACATGCATTTGCACTCTAGTCGTGTGATAGAGGCCAAGCAGCTAGCGAGCACTTTGACTTACACAGGTTCTCAATACTCACCTACCTTAGGACCCAAGGTAGTACAACCCAAGACCCACATATAGCGGCTAGTGACTCTTCATCTGACTACAATATTATGGAAGGGCATCCTACACCAAACCTCAACCAAGTAAACAAAAACATACCTGTCTAGGCCCCACAACTTGGATCTAGTGTGTTTAGTCGCTTTATAGAAACCTTTAATAGAGCTACTCGCTCTGAACCTGCGACTAGTGAAGTTAACAAAGGTGAGGGAGAGGTATATTCTCCCCTGATATCTCAGGGGAAGCCTATACTCCCCAAGAGTTTCCACGTCGATATCCTGCCCCCTGCTTTCATGGAAGACCCCACAAAGAAATCACACCCCGAAGTTCTACTACCCGATGGTAGGAGTCTTGTGGAGGTGCAAGAAGTTGAGCGCTATATGCAAGCGGCTAGGGAGAGGAAATGGAGAGTTTCCTAGAACAACACTGATCCATGAAGGGAAAGACTCCTAGGACAATAGACATAGAAATCGAGTTGTTGAGTGCTCCTGAGTTAGTAGGCAATGTGGGTCAAACTGTGGGGAACAACAATGCTTCCACCTCAAGGGAAACCTCTAGTATGCCGAACGTAGAAGGGTTATTTCTCAACAAAAATTAAGAATATGACCTACAAGTTGAAACCTTGACTGACCTATACACGGGTTACACATACCATATAGGTTGGTTAGAAGTTGTACAATCTACTTCTAGTGCCGAGTCGAAAGGACCCTTCATATATTGTGTCGCTTGGAGTTTCGGTACAGTATGAACCCAGAAGTAGTAGTTTTACTTTTCCAAATCTAGCTCATCTGTCTCTCAAAAACACTACGGATACGATACTTACTCCGGTGATGAGTACAAGAAGTACACCTTGGACCTCGTTTGTTAGCAATGCACCGCTACCTAGTAGCACAGTGCCCCCAACAATACCTACAGGTATGCATCAAGCCTATGTAGCTGTCGCACCTCATGTCCACGTAGCTCCCACACCCCCAATTATGCCAAGGGCTTACACTCCACAGTTGCATTATCCGAGCTCTTATTCAAGTGGGGCCATACCATTTAGCAATAGCATGTCATATCCGGCACCGGTTATGCCTAGGGCCACACCTATGAACTTTGGACCACCATGTACTACACCACCATACGAGGTATGGGACCCAAGGGCTGCGCGTATGCCAAGGCCAAGGCCAACTCCCATCCCACATGTAGTTCTAGGAGTGCCTGCAGCTGTGGCCACTATACCTGCTTATTTAGGAGATTTGGCAGCATTTTCTCAAACCATTGGTCGATCTATTGCTGAGAATTCTTGTAACACGCCTAATAGAGAGCCTAGAAGTAAGGCAGTACAAATAGCCAAGCTCACACAAAAGTTAAGTGGAGATGGGGATGTGAGAAAGCATATCGAAGTGTTTGAACAAATATGTGATTCTCTAGGAGAACACAATGACTTGCATAAGAGTAATTCTTTAAGCCTAACCTTAAGTGGGAAGGCTGGGGATTGGTATAGAACCCTAAGGGTGGAAGAGAAAACAAGTTACCCTACTCTTAGGAGACTATTCTTGAAAGAATACATACAAGAGGGAGTGCTTTGGGGTGTAGCCTCTCAGCTCCAGAAAGCCCAATGAGACGAAGGAGAGTTGGTGAGACACTTTATTAGTCGCTTGAAGCATATGAATTCTCGTTTGTAATCCAAAGAGAAATATGAACTTTGCATGGGCCTTGTAAGGAATCCTAATTTTTAGGGATTAAAGATAATGTTGTGTGGGGTTAAGGGGGCAAGGGCATTGAAGAAGGTAATTTTGAGTAGTCTTTTCTAGCCTTTTTTTTAGACAAATGTAGGATGTGGACCTAAGGGGTTACTTTCTCTCTCTAGCTTTTTTTAAAGTAAAGGAAGCATAGGGGTGTGACCACATCAGCAAAAACGTGGGTCACTAAGAGTCAAAATTAAACTTTAAAAAAAAAAATCATTTTTACTTATTTTTTACTTAAAACTCCCTCCCAACATATATACATATCCAAAAATCATTTTTTGACCCATTTTTTAACCCACAAGCTTAGAAAATCCATTTTTTCAAAAATCTTTTCCCCCAAAAAGTAAAAAACACTTTGTTCTCTCCTCCTCCTCCCTCCTCCCTCCTTTCTCCCTCTCCTCTCCCTCCCTACCCCTACCTTCCTCCTCCTCCCCAATCTCTCCCTCCTCCCCCTCCCTCCTTCTCTCCTCCCATCTTCCTCAACCTTCCTCCCCTCCCCCTCTACCTTTTCACCATTTGCTTCCTCATGCAACAGCTTCCATGGTGCTCACGGACATCACAAATTGTTTGCTTCCACCACCACGTACTCAGCACACCAAAAGCATACATATTCGCTTACCCACGATGTTTGCACCGAAGACCTCTAGTAAGGGTGATCAAAGGTCATCACAAGAACGTCGCACCACTTGTGAGACCAATGTTGACATTTGAGTGGATGGCCATTTGTACCCTTACGATCCTATAAGCCGCTTCCATCCATCGTTTAATAGCCTTTCGACATTTCTTCAATTTCTTGGGAGGGGAGAAGCAGGCTTGTTAGGCTATTGCAAGCGGTTGCGTATGGGTGCAGGTGCTTCTTTGCATATGTGGATGCACGAATGTCAAGCTCTTCATCTCAAGACGATGGCATTACAAGAGAGTGTTGCCTCTTCGGAGAGGGTGGTTAAAACTCTTGAACAACAAATGCAAGAAAAGGAGTCCCACATCCAGAAGCTTTTCAACACCATCACATACTTGAAAGAAACACACCTTGGTGCAAGGGAACGCAAACGCATGTATTCATCCATTGAAACTCTTGCATATTCGAGAGGAGCACGCAAACGACGAGTTACATCCACAAGGTGAGTTGGTCTTTACTTGCATGATGCATTCTTACTTCACACTATTTTCTAACATTTATTTTTATTTGTTGCTAGAAACTTCATCCAGGAGGCATGCGTGGAACAAGCCAAGATGATCGAGTCAACCTTCTCACTAGTTGTCTCAATACCCAGGATGTGATTTCTATCTTACAATCACCTAAAGGTAAGCACATCAAGGATGCAGTCACCAAGGACCTTATGCGTAAATTGAGAAATGTGGTTAGTGATGATGATGTGCAACAAGCTTGTGATGAGGCTGGAATCAGCACCAAAGCCTATCATGCTATTTTCCAACTCCTAAAGGATGCCCTCAAAGAGCATGGCATTGTGGAAAACCTATTTCCCGTTCCTCACAAGGTCAACCTCGCAAAGAAGGCCACAAACGAAGATGTGTTCTCCCGCATTGGGACATAGCTACACATTGAGGACACAATGCCAACTTTCCTTTATGCTTCGTGCGCAACAAAGACAAGGGAAAAAGGTAAGAAACAATCCATAAGACCTTCGGAGAAGGGCTTTCCTTACACAATGTGGAACAATATTTTGTGGATCTTAGTAGGCTTCAACAAGCCATGCTTACCTGAAGAAGGTGACACACTTTACTTTTTCTTTGGTATTGTTCTTATCATAGACTCTGAAGTTTAAGGTCTTGGCACTATTTATTTTGTAGTGCTTGGCACAAAGGTCGCTTTTGTGTTGAAACTCGATGAGTGTCAAATAGTGAAAGTTTGAAGGTTAGAGAGGCTAAGTGTCACTCTAATGAATGAGGCCCTTCTGCAAACCAAGCGAAGGGATTTAGTCGAGCCATCTCCCACCCCATCTTTTAGCGTGCAATCAGAGAAATACATTTGGTGGTTGGGTGCTATTGAGGTGCCCAAAGAGACCAATGGAGTACTTTCATGGATTTTTGAGAGAACTCCATGGATCACAGAAGTAATACACTCCCAAATTGCAGGTCAAAAGTTGGAGATTGAGGGTTTTGGTAGTTATGATGTGGAGTGGCACTTAGGTGGGGATTTGAAGACCATAAAGTGTTTGCTTGGTTGCAAACAAGGGGCTTCTTCTCTCATGCCTTGTCCATTTTGCACTCGAGGGTATAAACCTAATGGACAAAAATCACATAAGAGCACTGCAAAGGTCGGTTCCATGCTTCCATGGCAAGGGCATGGAGAACAAGGGTTAGATTGTCGTGATGTTGGAGATGAAGGTAGAGAATGGGAAGCGTCTATTCTGAGATGTCCCATGCTCAATGCCCCAGACCGTGATCAAAAGGACCATGCTTGGAATCCAATCTTTCCATTTCCTCTATCGAATGTACATTTTTGTACATTACACGCATTTATGCGCATTTTTGATAGGCTATTGAAGCTCCACATTGGCTATGCTTTCACAATGAAACCATTGGAAAAGTCCCAGGAAGCGATCGAAAGAGTGGAGGTACTCTTGAATTCCATTGGCTGTCACGGTGGAAATGTGTCTATCGTTGCTGCAAAGAACACAGGGGAGGCCCATGAAATTTCTCAACAAGTGTCAATGAGTGGACATAAAGCTAGACACTTTTTGAAGAAAGTTTCCCAAGGAAAGCCAAGTCGATATGATGCTCAAAACAGCTCCAACCAGCAGGCAGGTAACCTTTGGGAGCTTTGGAAGGAGTTATGCAAAGCTACTACTGACAATGATTCAAATGGCGAGCTTGCAAACAAGCACAAGCAAGTTTGGGCACATTTTGATAAAATGGTCAAGCTTATGGGCCTTAACAGCACAACAAAAGAACAACGCCAATCATTTCAAGAAGCCTTGGTTGATTTTACCAAGGTCTTCACCCTTTCTTGGGGTGAAAATAACATCACACATTACATGGTAAGGCATGTTACGTGGTGTATTTATTACAAGGGATTGTTTTTATTAAATAATATGGATCGTTTACTCATGTGAACAACATATCTTGTTTGCGCATGGTGCATTTTTTATGCACAAGTATGTATTGCTTGAAATTTTTAGCACTCAAGACATGGAGAAGTCCCAATCGAGCAAGGAGAGTGTACTTCAAAAATACACGACATGGTGGTGGAATGGTGCAATCCAATAATTTGGAGGAGATGTTCAACTGGTTTTTTCACACAACATTTTCTCGTAAGCTCACAATGGAGTGTGCACAACAATCCAAGATTTCTATTGAAGTGTGGAAATGGAGTCGCTAAAAGCATAGCAACAAGTGGCAAATGTCGCAAGGTCCCGTCAAGCATGTTGCATGGCGGCGATGCAGAGTGCGACAAGGATCAAAGTGGATACTCCGCGAGTCACTACACGTGAACGCAGGGTCCAACTCTTAGCGACATGTTTATTTAAAAAATAATAGTTTTTTTTTTCAAAATTAGTGTGAACAGGGCCCTTTTTAAATCAGCCCTTATAAATATTGCATGCTCTCGTAAACCATCATTTCTTAAGAACAGGTGAGCTCTTACCATATGAAATGGCGCACACCAAACAAACCGCGAAAGAGAATCCGCCTGCCAACAAAAACACCCTCCAAGGATGTGAGAAGCCGGCCTGGCTTAAAGGCACAAGAAAACGGCCACGAACACCTGGCCGTTCTAGGAACTCTTCTGGCAGTGGGCATGGTAGTAGGGCACCAAATTCATCGAGGGCTGTTGAATCTCCACATCCTCAAGATATAACACCTAGAAAAAGAATGAAGCAACGTGCCCAGTGCTAGAGAGAAGAAGAGGGCCAGCAAACAACAGAGTCCGATAGGGAGGAGCCATCGTGCCACCAATCATAAGCAGGACCATCCAGGACTCGGGTGGTCCATACAGACACTGAATCAGAGAGTGATCCACTATGGCTACGAGCTAAAATACCACGCACACATCGGGTTCCCGTTGGGGGGAAGACACTGCCTCGAGGCCAGGGAGCTCTCCCCACACCACAAGATCGGCAGGCAAGGGAAGAGGACGAATCAGAAGAGGTTGAAGATCCAGCCCCTAAGCATGTAAACAGGCGCAAGTCTAAGTTTTTCAAGAAGCCTAAACACCGCCAGCCAGCAAATGTGCAAGTGCCCCCAAGACAACCGCAGCGGCGCCAAAAAATAGCAAGGGCATTTGCAAAAATCCGCCACTACCAGAAGATTACAGAGCTTTTGATTTGACGCGTCCCCTTTGCTCGCACAGTGAAGGAGGTGCTTCAAAGCTATGGAAATCAGTATAGAATGCAAGCAATAGCGCTAGAGACTATTCAAGAAGCTGCAGAGGCCCGCATCATTTCAGTGTTGGAAGATACCAACCTATGCGCCATTCATGCAAAGCGAGTGACAATACAGCCAAAAGATATGCAGCTTGCATGTCGATTGCGACAAGACTTTGAGAATCAGCTGTTGATTGAGATGACTTTGCAATTTCAAGTTCTGTTTACCCATAAGATATCAAAATAGTTAACATATTGTGAAACCAGGTGTCTATGCAACAATAAAATAGGTTTTTCAAATGTCCAATGTAATTGGGCCTTTTGGTGCAGTTAATGAATTTCTTTCAGTTAATTTATGTATTTTAATTATTCTAGGGGGTAGAGATGCCTACCAGGTGCAAAAAAAAGGGTGGCCACAAGGGCGCGCAAATGGCCCATCCACCAGTTTTGGATGGCCTATTTAGGCGCCTTGTGGCCACCCTTGTTTTGGCAGCTGGTAGGCTTCTCTACCCCCCAGGATACTTAAAAAACACAAATTTACTAAAAGAAATTGGTTTTGCATCATTACTTTAGATGGAGCCTTGTGGCCACCCTTTTTTTGGTCATTTCAAGCTTTGAATTCCCCATAGGATATCAAAAGAGTTAACATATTGTGAAACCAAGTGTCTATGCAACATTAATTTGGATTTTTCAAATGTCCAATGTAATTGGGCTTTTTGGTGCAGGGGTGTACTAGGTAGAGCTAAAGCAGGTGATAGTGTGCTGGAAAACTTAAATTCAAAATTGATTTCACCTTTTCTAGTGTCCTTGAGTGTTAACATATGTTGAAACTGCTATAAAAAGGGTGGCCACAAGGCTCCATCTAAATTAATGATGCAAAACCGATTGCTTTCAATAGATTTGTGTTTTTAAAATATCATAGGGGGTAGATAAGCCTACCAGGTGCCAAAAAAAGGGTGGCCACAATGGCGTGCAAATGGGCCATCCAAAACTGGTGGATGGGCCATTTGCGCAACCTTGTGGCCACCCTTTTTTTTGCTCCTGGTAGGCATCTCTACCCACTAGGATACTTAAAATACATAAATTAACTAAAAAGAATTGGTTTTGCATCATTACTTTAGAGAAACCACTTCTCACTCAAATGTGTTTTATACTTTCCCCCAGTATCATGTGCATCCAACTTCCGTTGTGTTGTTACTTCAAGCAAAAAAGACATCTTATTGAAACATATCACCAATTACAACAATTTTCAAGATTGACAAATCCCATTTAGAAGAATTTCCAAGATAGAGAGACAATTCCAAATATTTTTTATTACTTCCAAAACGGTGATTTTACATCATGTATCCGAGGAGTTCATAATTTTCTTGACCATTTCCTGGCGCCTATCTTGCGCGTAAGGCAACTCCCCAGTCAAGAGGGACTGCGCTATGGCCTTTGGGTTAGTTGAGCCAATGGAAGCATGTATCCCTATCTGGGCAAGCACTTTACCACGGAAGCCAGTGCCAACGCTGTGCATACAAGGGATCTACGCACTAGGAACACAAGATGCGCAGTTTGAGCAATGATGCTCAAACACAAAAACTTGCTCAGAGCTTTCAACGACCAAGTCATAAAATGGGCTTGGGGAGTAAATTCATTATGGATAATGGCCACATCGCCAGGGGGGAGTTGTCCTAGGTAATGCGCAAGGGAAGCTTGAGGTCCAAAGCCTGTTCGCTTGCCACCCGTCCTTGCAGCAAAATCATCAAGCTCCACGATATCCTGTCATAAACCGATGAAGGTTGAGAAAAAAGACAATGAAGGATAAAATAGTAACATGAAAATTAGGATATAGTTTACCTCCTGCTCTTGTCGTCCTCCTCCCTGTTTCCCTTTGCATCCAAGTCAATGCTCCCATGCACCACAGCTACAAGCTTTGCATCATCGGATGGGAGGTTGCATAATGGAATAGGCATCCTAGCGGCCTCAACCTCGGCTTGCGTGGCTTGGAATTCTTCCTCAGCCATGTGCAACTGCTCTACTGCCAGGACCTCCGCACATACAACTGCAATAGTGTCAGCAACAGAGTCCCCAACTGGCAAGAGCTTGCTTTCTAAGGCATGTGGCGTATTGTCTAAGGGACATTTGGTGTTGTTGCATAGCACGCTCAAGCATTCATCCATGCGCAGGCCAAATGCTTTCTCCAAATCATGCATAAACACATACTCCTCCCCATCCACTACCACTGGGGAGAAGCAGCTGATTTCTACCTCTAGGATAGCCACATCCGTCAATGGTAGTGGCACTGGAGTGCCACTAGGGCCAGCCACAACTATAGATTTCTCAACCAGTTCCTCGATCCCCCTGGGGTACTCGAGCCGGAGTGTCTTTCCTTCTGCTACAAGGTTCATGGGGATAACCTCCTGCTCCTTGGTGTCCTTGATAAAGGACCCAACCTGGAGGTGTGGTAAGCGGAGCTCATCCAAATCAGGTTCCTCGCTCACCAAGAAGATAAATGTTGCGAGCCGAGAAAGGTACTCCACCCCCAACTTGCGCTTCTTGAGCGCTGACACCCCTGAGGCTTGCTCGTCCAAGAAATGGCCTGCGTCGGTGGCAATTTCTTGGAATTGTTGCAACCGCTTGGAGAATGGGCAATCACCTTTGTGTATATAGCGCAAAAGATCGCAAGGCACCCAGATCCCTGCATGTGGGGAGATAGATACAGAATATTTTATAATGTGCTCCTCCATGAACGCAAAAATCTCGGCAAATGCATCCATGTGAAGGGCAATTGTGGCGTCAAGGTCAAGGAGACGAGTAAAAAAGGTGTGGAGGTCCAACTTCCCTTTGTATTTGGTGTCCTAGAGGAAGAGGATGAAGCATGACAAAGGGGTGGATGTGGGTGTAGATACAGATGCAGAGGCTGTGGAAGCATCCATGTCTAGCCTGGGGTGTAGATAGAGAGTGGAGGAGCTCAAGAGTTGCAAAAGTGAAAATAGTGAATGAGTTAGGCGGCCCCCCTTTTATAATGGTCCCTTTTTTAAAGATATTAAAGAAAAAAAAAGGCACTTTCACCAAAAAATGATTTCTTATCTCAATGCGAAAAATTATATTCAAAGACATGATTTGCTGAAGCAAATCATGTGATTATATCGGGGATCATTTTCAAAATTGCAAGAGTTACAAAGTTATAAGATCGATAGCATAGTTCCATCCATCCCCTAGTCCTCCTCGACCTTCAATTTGTCTTCCATTCTCTTTATATGCCCTAAAATGGCTCCATGTTTAACCCAAAATTGGCATTTGAAAGGGTTTAAGGAGATGCGATACAATTTGCACTTTTCAAACACTTTTCATAAGCATGATAGATGTTCTTTCCAAGAGGAATAAACACAAAGGTCATCTAAGAAAGCTTTGCAAAACTCCCTCAAATATTCTCTAAAATAAGTGTTTATTAATCTTTGAAGGGTAGCAGGGGCATTGATTAAGCGAAAAGCCATAACACGAAATGCGAATACTCCAAATTTGCTTATAAAATCCGTTTTAGCTTGGTCCTCTAGTGAAATTGTGATTTGATTGTATCTAGAGTACCCATCTGAAAAGCTATAAGCTTTCTTTCTTGCAACTCTTTCAAGCACATGGTTTGAATATGGCAAAGGGTAATGATCCCTCCTAGTGGTGGCATTGACCTACTTAAGATCCACGCACACTTTGAGTTTCCCATTCTTTTTTGGCACAATCACTATCGGAGAAACCCATTCTGAGTGCTCAATAGGGTATATGATTCCGCATTTCACAAGCTTTTCAATCTCTTCTTGAACGATCTTTGATATTTAGGATTCATTGGGTAGGGTCGTTGTTGAACTAGTTTAGCCATGCTATTCATGGGGATTGTGTGTTCCACCACGGAAGGTGGAACACCTTTCATATCATGATATGTCCAAGCAAATATATCCCTAGATTCCTTGAGAAATTATTTAAGTACACACTCCTCAGTCTCTGTCGGATCTTGGGCAATGAAAACAGGTTTGGACTCTTCTCTTGGGTCTGTTAACTCTATTTCCTTAACTATCGATAGACCATTATAAACTCTATTGTTTTCATTGATAGGTTTTCTTTGAGCCTTGGTATACACAACCTTACGTTCCTCTGTGGTGTAGGATTTGAAATGTTCAGGTGCAAGGTGTAAGTCTGTGGGGTCCTATTGTCCTGTGGACTGTGATTTCATTTCCGATTCCTTTTGTTGTTGAGCTAACTCTTGATTTTGTCATCTCCTTACGGTACGGCTCAACTTTGGATTCTCTGTAGACTCTAGTTGTGCGATGTCAATGGGTTGTGGACTACACCACATAATGCTTTGAAGGTATTCACCCCAGTTATCTACCAACTTTCGATGAGCATCACATGCCTCTATATAATTAATCCATTCTGCGATAGATTTCTTTTCATTTGTTCTAGCACGCACATTTTCTCGATATCATCGCCTCTTATATCTCTTAATCTTCTTGTCTAATTTTTTATTACGGCCGATCTCTAGTGAAGAGTCACTATATGAATCGCTACTTGTGTCTTTTGGTCCCTTGGATAGATTGTCATCTAGGGTACCACTCGGCCCTGAATGGTTTGTCTCCACATTTGCACTAAGATTTAACTCAGATTCTTTGTCCTCATAGTCAATTTCAATTGATGATTCTGACCCCAAATCATGCGAGCTATAGTCTTGTGAGACCCTACTAGTTCCAATGTCAGTCAAACATTCATCTTGTAGATCGTCAGAAGCTATATGCATTGCTTCTAGCATATTTAAGGGTACAAGTGGTGGAAATTTATCCCCCTTAGGTGTTACCCAGGTCATCCCCCTATTTCTCCAAGTGTCTATGGTTCTTCTAAGTTGACTCAATCCACATTATCCAACTCAGTCATCCCAGGTAGTACATCCATATAAGGAGAATCTTCCCCAACATCAGTGTCCACTTTACATGTGTAACAATACTGCAATGGGGCCGAGTGAACTGTGGTGTCAAATCTATGATCAATTATAAACCTATTTCCTAGAGGATGTGCTCGACCAGTTACAAGATCTACTCGAAGGACAAAATCTTGGAACTGTAAGTAGACATGCAAATTGTGGTAGCCCGAACTTCAGTTCTCCATTGAGGAAAGCTCAAAGAGTTAGGAATAGCTCAGGGTATCCATATAGTTGGTGGTTCTAACTTTTAAAGCCATAAAATCCATCAATTTGGCAATATTTAACGGTACCTTTTGGGATTGAGTCCCTTGACATGGGGAAGATGGGGTCTCCATTTCTTCAATAGGGTCAGGTAGTCACTCTATAAACATTCTTTTCAACAAGAAGTGAGTACGCCCACTTTCCCATGAATTTAAGTCACTTTCTTCTTGGATGACACTAGGTATAGCTAGGGGTCTATGAACTTTGTGAGGTTGTTTTTGCGTAGGGAACAATGTATCTGTAATCTGGATCTGTCTAGGTGCTGGTTCTAGATCACTTTGGGTATCTTCTACCAAACTCCTTAATTGCTTGACTTGCTCGATCTCCTCTGTAGGGTTTGGATAAGTTCCTACCTTCTTCTTGGATCCTTTCCATTGTGGCTCATGACGATCTTTCTTGTTGATTTATTTCTTAGTGGTCGTTTTGGTCTCCATGGTTTCACCTGAATCAGAATCCTCTTCAACATCGTTCATATATATGGGATCGTCACCAGTCCCTATGTTGGTCTTTGAACTAGGGTTTGATTTCGCTGCTTTTTGCGATCTCTTCCTTCGTGTTTTCTTCTTCTTCTGAGATTGGAAAATTGATGCCGTGTCTCTTTCTTCAAGAATATATTTTTGTTTTTGGAGCATCGATCATTTGAGTACGTTTACTAGTACCACAGGTGTACTTTGTGATCGCTCCTTGGTAACCTCAATCAAGTTTAATGACGTGATCTTCGATGCATTTGGATTATTCAGACATTGGGTAATGCAATGATCGATGCCACATTGATTACATATGAGTATCAGCATTGTAGACATGCTCGCTTGATTGATTTGCATTAGTGTGGTGTTGTTTTGTAGCCTAATAGGACACCCAGCCACATGATGTGGACCTCCACACTCATAACATAGAAGAGGTGGTCTCTTAACAGTGTAATTGATATTTTGGTTTCCTGTAGCAAGAGCAGTTACTCGATAGACACGTTTGAATTGTCCCTAATAGTCCTCCATGTAGTATTGTGGACTTTCTTTAAGCGCATCAATCCCATAGGCAATATTAGGGTCTATATCTTCCTCACAGCCTTCCAAACAAGCAATAGATGACTCACAACCCACTTGATTCACAGAAGTGATTCAAAAAAGTGATTCTCAGATGTGGTGGTTGTGGTCCTAGAACTAGAGGTGGTAAGGGTGTTGTTTGAACAATATTATTTTGGGCCCTAGGGACCATGTGTTGTGACGTTTGTTCAAGAGGTGGGGCCGACATCAATGCAAGCACTCAAGGTGTGTCTCTGCATGCTAAGGTTGGTCTATTGGCCATCGCGCACTTAAATACTATGCAATACTTAGCTTGATGACCATACCTCCCACAGGCATTGCAATTCCCATTGAATTTTACTCTAAAAATAGGGTATTCACTGGTACTATGCGGACCATAGCATACTGAGCACCATTGTTGCTCCCTTCTTGGATACATATGATTGTTTTGTGGAGCTTGATTGTCTCTAAGAATCTCTTGAATGGACTTGGTGAGATCTGCTCATCTTAGATATCTTTGGCTCCTTAGCAATAGGCTTTAGGGTCATTGGCTAATGCCCTGATGCTTGCGAGCTAGTAGATTTGGGCTCAACAGACACTCTTTCTCCTTGAATCATTAAATTATCCTCCACTTGGATTGCATTGGTGGTGACTGCTTCCCAAGTGGTGATACCTCTAATGACTAGGCCATTGTAGATATCCTCATGTTGTAATCCCCTAATGAATCTATCAAGCAATTGATTATTATTGAAGCGCTTATCATTAGGAAAAATATGAACCCTCTAGGGCCCCTTTGGGATTAAGGTTAATTAGAGGCCATCCAATGAGAAGAGGGTAGCGTATGCCCTCAAAAATGTAGGGGGACAAAGTAGTCTTACACTTCTTAAATGGACTCTTACCTAGTGAGAAGGTGGGGGGGGGGGGGGGGGGGGGGGGACGTGGGCCATATGGAACCTCCAACTTCCCTCCTTTTTGATCCGGTTTTGAAAAAATCCCAAAAAATTGAAATTTTTCAAATTTTTCAAAACTCAAATTTTATCTTCTTACAACCTCCCTAAATCTATTTCATGGTAAAAAAAGCATTTTTTAATCTCAAAAAGTCAAAAGTGCACCAAAAAACCCTAAAATTCAAATTTTTAAAAACTTTTGAAAAATCATTTTTTACTATCCAGAGCTCCCCCAAAAGTAGTCCTTAGGCAAAAAGTTATTTCTCTCTCTAGAACCCCTTTCCAACCCCTCCTTGGTTGCAACCATCACACTCATCCTCTACTCCAACACTCTCTCTCTCTACACCATCTCCATTGCTGCAGTAAGGAAGCTCCTCTCTCCTCCCCTACCACCTTCCATTGCCACACCAAGCAAGGGTTATCCACCTTCTCCTTCCATTGCCACACCAAGCAAGGGTTATCCACCTTCTCCTCCCATTGCCACAAGGGTTAACCACCTTCTCCTATCACTTTATTCCACCTACATTGTAGCAACAAGCAAGGTCCTGCTCCTCCTCCTAATTTTCTTTGCTCAACCATGGCCAACTCTACTTCGCAAAGGCGGCCAAAGGATGAGGTCACAGCACTTGCATGCCACAACACTAGAGGTATAGATGATGAGTAGGTGCCACAAGAGTTCACCAAAGGTGCTTGGGTATATATGCAACCATCTGCTATTGGCCCTCATCGCGTGCGGAATCGTGCAAACTTGGATCTTCATTGGGAAGGAAAGCTCCTTGGCTTCAAGAACCGCAAAGACAAGGGAACCGTAGCCATTGTGCAACATTTTTTCTCAATGTCAACCATGCAATTGCAACAACCACCTCGATTTCCAAGACATTGTAAGTACATGTTTTGACAATACAAAGCTAGGTGTGAAATCACAGTGTAATGTTATTATGGATTCATACTTAAGATTTGTCATGCATTTATAGTCATATTTCCATCCACGTTGGTGGAGGAGCAGCCACTACATAGTCTCTCCGGCACATTCAATGCTATACATGCGGATATTGGAGCAACAATGTTCCCACATCTTTGCCCAACTAAATTGGTTCAAAGAAGGATTTTCTTCTATTCTCACTCCTATATTGTGCCTACTTGTACACAAGCGTTTGGAACGCTTGAACCCATCAAAGTAACTTCCTTATTAAGTATGGAGTGGCCGGTGCCAGATTTGTGGTCGGTAGCATCTTTCAAGCAAAAGATGATAATAGATGTCCAAAACTTTTTGAAATACTCTAAAGCTTCTAGGTCTGTGGGCTTGAGTTGGTGTTTGCCTATTCATTGTTTTGTGCACATTTTTAGAGAGTTTAAATTTGTGGAGACTACCACAATGCTTGTATGTAAAGATGTGCATTACGAGGAATTAGGAAGGCTTTTAGAAGAGGGCTGGGGTTTTGTGGAGGGCATGCACAATGGGGACCGGTACCGTTGTAAGGTTGGAGCTTCAGGTATTGGAATGCACTATTTGAAATCCCGCACCTCCTTGTACATACGATTTCACTATGATCGTTGGATGTGCAATCTTGGAGTGTGGACTCCCTTACAGAGTGTACACGGCACTATTGCAAGCTTTGGCATTGCAATGAAGATGCCCAACAATGCTTTGGAGGTAGTCCAAGTGAACAAGCATTGGACTCTCAGTAATGTGCGAGAACATTTGGTTATTATGGGTTTTGAGGCCCTTCAACAAGCACAATACATCATGGTTTGTCGATCATTGGATGCTTATTGTAATGAATGTCCGCAGATTGGATGCATGGATGCATAAGAGGAAAACCACTCTCTATGCGGTGTGACATGAAAACTTGCACCAGAATCAAGGATCCAATTCTGTGCATAACCCTCATCCTGTGCAACCAAAGCATCTGGAGTGAGATCTGAAGTGAAAATGAGAACATCTGAGGCATCTGTTGTCACCTCGGCATGAATCTCCATGGGCATAATGAGCATCATTGGAGGAGGAGCATCCTCTACTGCAGTGGGAGACTCAACAATGTTGAGCTCCTCAATTTTTACTGTACTTTTGCCTTTGCCAGAATTATCCTTTTGCATGTTTTTCCTCTTAAGAAACTGCGACAATCCTTTTTGTAATGACCCTTCTTGTGGCAATAGTAACACTCGACATTTTTGGCATTGCGGTCTCTACTTTGGTTCCTATGTCTGCTAGGACTACGAGGATTCCGCTCTCTACTTTTGCTTTTGTATTTGTTCCTGTCACGGCCTCTTGGCTTTGTTTAACTGCCAGCCATATATGCATCTCCATGACTAGCATTATCAAGAGATTTACGACGAATCTCTTCAGTGAGCAAAGCATCTGTGACAGCATTGAATTCTAACTTGCCATTCGGAGCCGAATTGCTAATGGCTGTGCAAAAGATATCCCATGAACTGGGTAGAGAGCATAATAAGAAGATAGACTTGAGTTCATCGTCAAACTCCTTAAAGCCGTGAGATGTCAGCTGACTGAACAAGGAGTTGAACTCATTTAAATGACTGGAAACTGTGCTACCTTCTTTCATGTTGAGCTTCATAAGATTTTTCATGAGAAAAACTTTGTTGGATGCACTTTTGCTCTCCCATGCTGAACATAAGATATCCCAAAGTTCCTTGGTTGTTCTCTTCCCTATGATAGTGAAGAAGACTGACTCGACTAGATGTAGACATATCGTAGCCATGGCTTTTGCATCCAAACGCTCCCATTGAGCTTGTGTATAATCATCATCCTCTGCGCGCTCTTTCAACGGTTCTGAGAGGCCTTTGTTTATCAAAACATCTTTCATGCTCTCTTTCCACATGGTGAAGTTGCTACCATCGAACTTCCGAATGAAATACTCCTCCTTTTCTGAAGAAGAAGCCATCATTGATAAGAGGGTTTGAGAGGTGCCAAATATGGCGAGACGCTGTAGAAATTTGGGCAGAGTAACCTTTGTATCGGGAGTAAAATCTCAACCGAAATAGACTCAAAAGTGCCAACAATGGAAGTCACGACTCACGGGAAGTAAATCCGGCAGAGTTTCCTTTGTATGAGGAGTCAAAACTCAATTCAAAATGCATAGAAATGTGCCAACTGCACTAACTGGGCATCTACTGCACAAAACAACTGCTATATGAGTGCCAACTCGGCGTCAAAAGCATAAATAACCGTCCAGATACATATACTATGGCGAGGGTACCGTAAAGGGGAACTCCAGCTACCTGTATCACCGAAAGTGTCTCAACATTCGAGCACACCCCAGCTCAAAAAAAACCTCACGCTATCGACCCTCCAAAAAGCTAATGCAGACACAAATGGACTAGCCACAGTTTCAGAAAGGGCTCTTCCGGTCCGAGTCTCAGATGCGGCCGGGAAAAACTGCCAAAATAGCCAAAAATGGCTCCACACGTAGTACAGTGGGCAGTGTCCACAACTCAACGTACATGAGTAAAATCGCGCTCAAGCAGGTGCCAAGAACTGCTGCATGCAGTGAAAGTGATCCCTGCGGGGATATCTGCTCTCAAAAGAGCTCAGTAGCACTAGGTGTGCTCACAACAAAATGCATCTGTCAACGCATGTGTCCGCAGAGAATCTGCTGTCAAAATGACTGCCAAATCTTCAAAGCGCTGTGTCTGGTAACTTGGAGAATCTATGAGTGAATGGGCTGAAAAACCCCCTGTAGCCTGTAACCTGCGTGTCCGTGCCGCTATGTGCCGATTTCTGCCGCCGGGCAAAAATATGCTAGTCGAATAGCCGCCAAAGGAGTCGTATCCGTAAACTATGTCGTACAGGTAGATTGGTGCACTCGGTGTCGATGCCAGGTGTCACTCCTCTATGATAGAGGTACCTCACCCGTGCATGTCGCAAGCACGGTCGTCGATCGCGGGAACGCGCTCGTCTGGGGAAACGCCCAGTGTCTGGGTCGGATGTCAGAGATCCGCCACAATGAGTAAGTAATGCCGAGCCGATGCGCTAGAAATGGTGTCATAAAATGATGCCAATAGCCGGTGCTCGAAGCTGTGGAGGAGAAATGCTAGGAAATCGTCAAATCAGTGTCGAAAACTGATGCCGATGTCGCCTCCCGCCATCGGGCGAGAGTCTCTGGTTCCGAGAAATGCCGAGGAAATGGGACGATTTCGGGTGATGTCCGGGCTTAGTTGCCTCCTGTAGCCAAACACAATGTGTCCGCTCTATCTCAAGCTCTCTCTCTCTCTCTCTCTCTCTCTCTCTCTCTCTCTCTCTCTCAAGCTCTTTGGCAGTGAGGTTGTTGAGGGCTCTGTGGGAATGAGACCTTGCACACAAAAGAGTTTTAAGCCTTTAAATAAAACAAATTTAATGAGTATTTCCTGTTCCAGCCCTGACGAACCAGAGGATGAGACTGTGTGTGTGTGTATGGTCTGGCTTTGCTCGTGCTCGTTCTTGTCTGCTGCTGCAACTCGTTCAATGGCAAGCACACACAGTGTGTGTGTGTGTGTGTGTGTGTGTGTGTGTGTGTGTGTGTGTGTGTGTGTGTGTGTGTGTGTGTGATACCATGCTCAGACTGCCCGCCGGCTACAATCCCCCAAGTCTGTGATTCGATGCTGCCCGAATCTGCTGCATCAATTCCCCAATGACCTTCTCTCTCTATGATAAGCTACTCGGTACTTCTCGGCCCTAGTGCTGTAAGGCTATACACAATATCAAGCTTGCAATATTTTCAAATTGCAATGCTCTCAATGCTCGAGTTGTGTGTGGATTCCAGCGCTGCCAAGCAACTACTCTCTTTGCCGGGCCGCTCAATTGCAAATGAGCTTCGCCAACACAAGTTGTGCTTTCCCCTGTATCTACTTCTCATCTTGCCTTCCAAGGCTTTGTTTCTTCTCTCGATTGCCTTCGACTATAAGCTCTCGATTTCCAAGCTCGAAATAGCCTTTGGTAAATCTCGCTACTGCCATGCTTGTCCTGCCCGAAAATGCCTCCTCTGTCTCGATTTTCTGCACATTGCCCGCTTGTACAATTCTCCTGTTGTGCTGCCGACAGATCCGATTTGTTGAGTATAAGGGAATTGCACTTGCTCGATTGGCTTCGATTCCAAGCTCTATTTTGTCTACTGAGTCTGTTTCGAGTTCTTTTTGCAAAGCAACTCCATGCTCCAATTACGAGGTTTTCTCCTTTGTCTGCCCGACATGCTCACTATGCCAAGCTATGAGGCCCAATTATCTCTCACAGTGCTCTCGACTTCCTGCACAGCTTGCCAAGCTCCCCCAGCCCGGGGTCGGTACACACACAATTAGGAGGGCGGGAGATGTCGGGGTTCGCGGTCGGATACAGATGCCCTGAGCTCTGATACCAATTGATAAGCGCGTGTAGCGTGTACGGAGTGTGTGCAAGAGAGGGGAAGAAGAGAAATGGGGAAGGGGGAGATGCACAGGCAGCCACTGTGTGGGTTAGTGGAGAAGAAAGAGAAGAGTCAACTCTACCTCTTTTTCTCCCTATATTGATTAGGTGAGAATCAAGTGTACAGGAGTGGTTTCCCACGGCCACCTGGCCTACACCCCAACAATATAGAGTGATCTACATCAGAAAGGGGGGCATGTTAACCACCGGCATCCACTTTTAGTAGTCATGGGCTAGGCTTGTCGATCCAATAGGAAAAGGGTAAGAGTGATCGCCGATGAGAGGCGCACTCTAACTGGAACATTCAAGGGCTAGTTGGCTAAGCATGGGTGCCCAAGTGTGAATGGGCGAGCTCATATAAAAATCACCTAAACCTAAAAATCACTCATTCTCTCATTTGTGAATGGGCCAGGCTTGTCAATCCAATAGGAAAAGGGTAAGAGTGATCGCCGATGAGAGGTGCACTCTGACAAGAACATTCAAGGGCTAGTTGGCTAAGCATGGGTGCCCAAGTGTGAATGGGCCAGGCTTGTCGATCCAATAGGAAAAGGGTAAGAGTGATCACCGATGAGAGGCACACTCTAATTGGAACATTCAAGGGCTAGTTGGCTAAGCATGGGTGCCCAAGTGTGAATGGGCCAGCTCATATAAAAATCACCTAAACCTAAAAATCACTCATTCTCTCATTTGTGCAATTGAAGAGTGCTCTTGCTCCATCTACATCTTCTTCTTCATCTCCTTGTGTGTGTGTGTGTGTGTGTGTGTGTGTGTGTGTGTGTGTGTGTGTGTGTGTGTGTGTGTGTGTGTGTGTGTGTGTGTGTGATCAAGCATTCTGACAGCATGGCGGCGGTGAGGAGGTTGAGTGTGGCACGACGTTAGCTCCCGCTTCTTTGCGGCAAGGAATCCTCCATGAAGGCGAGCGTAGGTCAGTAAGTGACACACCCTTGATCTCTTGAGCTTGCTAGATTAATTTGGTTGTGTGCTTGTAGCCATTTGTGGCTCGCGCATAGTGTACGAAAAGTCCCTTGCTTTGACACTTGTGACATATGCACACACCGTGTGTCCAAAGTTTTTTTTATATGCTAACTTGGATATGATAACTAGCACAAAAAGTGTGTCACATTAAAATGCTTTTACCCTGCAGGGCTCACACATGACCATTAGGAAATTTTAGATCCAAATTGATACACTTAGAGAGTAGGTTTGGGCTCTAGGAGGAGAGATGACGCAGCTCAAGATCCACCTAAATTGATTGAATGCATTGATGATAAAGATGGCTCGAGCTTTTGATGCACGTTCCATATAGATGCATTTAATCTTGGCTACTAGAAATAATTGAACTCTTGGTTTTGTGTGCTCATTTGATTGAATGTTGTGATGTACTAAAGCATAACTTGCTTTGAACTACATTGATAGGGTGAATTAATGAACATGTTGTTTTGTTTGGTTCTATAGTTGTATTGCTTGATGTGCATGGCATTGATCCATGTACTTAAATTAAGTTTTGAGACCTTGGTTGCGATTATTTCTATGTCTAAACAATATGAAATAATACCTTTGTGGCTTGGGAACATAAAGTAACACATCATTAAAAAAGAGGCACTACAACCATGATTAGCTATGTGAGCTTCAAGGTGGAAATGAATTACTTCAAAGCTCGATAGATTCAAGAATTTTTTTTGCTAATAATTGGGTAGTAGCAATTTCTAGACCCCATTATGAGTTTGTAATGACTATCGTAAACAAGTTTAGATAAGGATCATGCGCATTAAACCACTTGATCTCGGTATTTTAGTGCATTGATGCATATGCATATGCCTAAATTTTGTGTCCTCTTTTCAAACATCAACTTTCTCCTATGGATCTCTTTGCTTTACAAATAAGTGGACCAATCGGCCCCTATTATGATGTGCATCATAAGATGCATATAATGTAGAACTTATGGAAGTTCAAACAAGACAATAGGGTTTGTGGATATTTTCTTTTAAAAGGGTGATCAATGTATGATAGGTATAGAGAAGTTGAGTATTAGAGACATTTAGTGTCTACTATGAGTTTTTAGTGATGCCATTTGGTCTTACAAATGCTCCTGCTACATTCAATAGGATGATGGACATGAATTTTTGCTTGCATCAAAAGTTTGTTGGCACATTCTTTGATGACATGATAGTTTTTTCAAAGAAAAGGAGCATAGGCATCACTTGTTCGAAGAGTTACGTAGTCATAGGTTACTTTTCAATCCTAAGGAAAGTGAATTTTTCTTGAAAGAGATCCACTTTCTCGGTCACATAGTGTCAAAAAATGGTGTTCGAGTGGAAGACATGGCCAGACTTGAAGGTTGTGCACAATGTCCAAAGCTTCTTGGGATTGTGCTCATATTATAGAAGGTTTAACAGGAATTTTGCAGAGATAGCTTCACCTCTTCACGCTTTACAAAAGAAAGAGGCTGTCTTAACTTGGAGAAAGTTTGTAAGAAAACGCTTTTGGACATTCTCAAACTCTTTCCAAGTAGACTTTGAGATGCTCCCGCCCCACACTTCAAATCCATAAAGAAGAACCGGTGTCACCAATGCATGGAAAAGATACTTCTTGAGAACCCAACACTTGATGTTTCCCATCATTCATATGCTCTCTAGTTGGAGGCACACCTATTAGGTGCTAATTTTGTTGTTCACACAGATCATTAGACCTTGCAATACTTCTTGACACAATCAAAGTTATCCAAAAATCATATGCAATGGACAAACATTCTTTCTATGTTCCACTTCAAGATTATACATGTAGAAGGCAAGAAGAATGTGGTGGCCGATGCGTTCTCAAGGAAGCCACAACTTTCAGCTATGTCAATTTCTTATTATCACGAGCTTGATTTTTTGGGAAAATTGCACAAATTTGGGACAAATTTTTGTATCACAAGTTCTAGACTACATGTGCTATGTTGGTGCACACAAGAAAGTTGTGAAATATCCTTCAGGATTTTTTATTTTTTTTTGAAGCTTCTCTTATTAGTAGATATTGTCAACAATAGTTTTTGGAATACAAAAACACTAACTTAGGAATGCACAAATAAGGATTAAAAAAATTTGTGTGTTCATCTCAACACTAGAGCATACTATGTGAAATTTTACCAACACGTTGAAGCATGGTTGGGATGTGATTTGTAGATTTTGTTCACATGTATGAGTGTAATCTTATCTATGTACAAACCAGATTTGCATCCCCATATAGTTTCTATTGCATATCCATAGGAGAAGAGCGTGCACCACTTTCCAGAAGGAAAAATGCAAGTTATAGGCACAAATAAAATTTTGAGGAAATACAATGATTTTAGAAAGAAAAGGGTACATCAAATGTTCTTGCTTCATGAAATAAAACTACTTAGCTTTCCAACTTTAGGAGGAGCCTAATCTCATTTGAGTAGGTGCGCAAAATATTTTTGTGGGATTGAATTAGAGGATATCTTGCAAAATACCCTCTTTGTTATCAAAACAAAAGTAGAATGAGGCCAACATCTCACATTAGGAAGAGAATGGGGTTTAGGAGGGCTTCTTTATTTGGTAGTTTAAGGGAGTCAAAGCTCTAGTATTATGAAAGCAATCAAAAGATAGCTTTTGAATTAAAATAGGCAAAACGGTTAGTTTATTTGAATTCAAAATTTCCCCCCAAAATGAAATTCAAAATCGGGTGAGTAAAATTATATCCTGTAACATATCTACGGAAAGAACTCGGTGTGTATATTACAAATCTATAATTTCCGCTCAAATTGGAGATCATATGTAGGAGTTATGGAAGGCCTAAAATCATAAAATTGTCCCCCCCCCCCCCCCCCCCCCCCCCCCCCTTCTTTCCTTTTTTGGGAGAAAAAGTGCATCCTTTGACCATTCTTACACCTCTCTTACACACCCACCATTCTTGCAAACATGGCATGCACCTATTCGTCAAAATGTTAATCACCTCCATAATCTCATGGCAAATAAAGAGGCCCTTCTACACCTCATCCTCTTCCTAATGATGACTTTTGGCGGCATGGAGGTAGCAAGATCTCTCTCTCTCTCTCTCTCTCTCTCTCTCTCTCTCTCTCTCTCTCTCTCTCTCTTTGCTTCATTGCCAAGGGACAGTGGATGTTGGAGCTATGGTTTTCAGGGTCTCTCTCTCTCTCTCTCTCTCTCTCTTTCTCTCTCTTTTCATTGGTTGTATACCATCACAAAGATTTGCCTACCGTTGATGATTATGAAGCTCTTGCAGCTTGCAATTTTCATTACTCTTTTCATTAAAAGTAGAAATACTGACATCTCTGACAAATCTCAAGAGGATGGACACCACCTCCATGTATGTGAGGACATGATGGTAGCCCAAGCTTTGGTAATGATGTTGGCACCTTTTCCACTAGTGTTGCATGGTGCCTTGGCCTACGAGAACTATAGATAAGAGTGAATGTATGTGTAGCAAGGAAAGGGAAAGATAGGGATGGCAAGGGCGAGGGTGAGGAAGGACACAAAAACCGCCATGGGGAGATGTAGGGTAGATGCTAGTGGCAGGAGTATGGACTTTTCTTTTCAAATTTCCAGCTTCGCTGGGGCAAAATTAATTGCTTTCTAGAAAGTAGAGCTATTAGTCAAGAAAGAAAAAGAAGGGGGTTTGAGAGAGGTTAAAGTCTCATATTGTAGGCACTCAAAAGGAAACCATAGGAGAATCAACCAGGTCATTGTTAAGTATGGAACTTAATTCACCCCTTGTAATTTTTAGTCTTTAAAATGCACATTTGTAAGGACCCCATTATGAGGAGAAGCCATCATGTATAAGAAAAATCACTTGCCAAAAAACCAAAAATTCACGTCTAGTTTACCAGAATATTATGGCCGGAAAGTCGTCGAAAAATGGTCGATCGGTTGGCCGGTGGCTGATGGTCAGAAGTCAATGGACGGTGGCCAATTTCAAGGTGGACTTGTCTTCTCAAGGGAGACCACACATGGGTGCATTGTAGAGTCCAACTTGGCCTTGTCTACACAAGGACGGCTACACATGACTGCCTCTCATGAGAGGGGGCAGCCCTTTTGGCCTATAAAAGAAGGCCTCTTCTACACACAAAATGAATTGTGGTGCATTGTGAAGTTGATGCAACAAGGTGTGTGTGAGGTGGTGATAGTGAAGCAAGGTGAGAGCTCTATTAAGGGTATAATCCCTTTGTAACCTACTTCTTGTTTGAAGTGTTATAGCCATTGAGTGGCTGCTTTCCCGTGGATGTAGCCCACATTAGGTGAACCACGTATATCATGTGCTCTCTCTCTCTCTCTCTCTCTCTCTCTCGTGTGAAAATTATATCTCTCCATTAAGTAAACTACTCTAATATCTATTTGGTTACGTCTTATTTCCTAACAGTCATAGTTTAAGTGGGGGAGAATAAATAATAGAAAGGCTAACTCTCCAAAATAAATAGCTATGTTTCATTTATATATAGCCTTGAAGAAAAAAATAGAGAGCTTAGCATCCATCATGAGAAGAACCAAGCTAGATATGCATTGGTCCTAGCTTGTATGTAGTAAGTGGAAAGAAAAAATTGAGTTGGAGGGGTCTTATACCTCATCTTGTACTCAAACAACAAAAAATAGTGGAGCCATGATGGTTTTTGGAGCTATGTTGACATTGAATAATAAAACCAAGCTACATCACCTCGGTGAAGTGATGCAAGATAGTTTGGGGGCATAAAAGTCAAATTCAAAGATTAAAAAAATACCTACTTGCAAGAGTTCTTAAAAATGTTACAACAATTTAAGATTTAAAGCAAAGTTTTATCAAAACATAAAATGTCTTGTATAATATCATGTTCCATCTAAAGGTAGCCATAGCTTGAGCTACCTCAGTTAAAGACTTAAGACACTAATGGTCATTCATAGTACCACAAGAAAGTTTTTTTGCATTCCCACAACAATTCCCACCTTGTGGATCACCACAACGGCATGCTTTTTTGTCTCTATCCCCAATCACATCTTTGTCCTTTACTGTAGATACAATGGGAACGAGCTATGAAGGGGAGAAAAATAAAGTTTGATCCACACAAGTTTTTGGTGCATTCCCACTATACTTTCCATTACATGGATTACCACAATACCATGAGCTACTTTCCCTACCTGTTTAGGCGGTTACGCCGCTAGCGGAAGCTAAATAGCGAGAACTCAACCAACAACAGAATTTGTCAGACGAGAACGGAGCTTGATCCGCAAGCGCGTGGAAACAACTAGGTGGGTGTCAAATCACCTACTCGACCTTCTAATGACAATCACTACTAAGGAAATCAAATCTAAGTTCTAAAATACGCAAGTGACTGAAATCCGTACTACGAACGAATGCTATACGAATTAGGATCTAGAATCATTGAATCGATCTCAAACTCAAGGGGAAGTCTATACACTAGGTAAGAACAACACCCTAAAGACTTGAACTGCAAAATCAACCTATAACCACTCTGTGCGGTAAACGCGTATGAAGACAGGCCGAAAAATACAGGTGATCGAAACTTGACCCCGATGGTACCAATGTGTAGCTCTACTCGTTGTGGTTCTATAGATATGATGCACGCTCCATTCCGACACACGAGTTGGAAGAAAACTCACACCGAAGCTCGTAGGAACTTACCACACATAGAAGCCGATAGCGCGCACTCTTGGTATCCGTGCGTAGCTCTCGCCGTTGCTAACACAATGGCGGTGTCGCTTCTCCAATGGCGGCTCCGTAGCTCGCGTAGCAAGTAGATAAGACTCTCTCTCTCTCTCTCTCTCTCTCTCTCTCTCTCTCTCTCTCTCTCTCTCTCTCTCTCTCTCTCTCTCTCTCAGACACAGTCACGGCGCTCAAAAACTCACCTTTGATTAATAAAACTGAATCTTCCTTAGGTTACAAAACTTTGGCTTATATACCTCAGCCTTGGAGGTGAGATCATCTCTAACTAATTACATCGGCAAGTGAAATTACTTCGGGATTACAAGCTGGAAACTCAATTGAGTCCCGTTACTTAATGAATGGCTCAATTCAAAATCAATGTCGGAAAGACATTTATTACAATCAATGGTTACAAAAATGATGAGTGTGAGCAAAAATGTGGGTGTGATCCTCTGCTGGCTCAACACTCCCCCCCTCCGCGTTTATGTCGTCCCTGACATGACTTTTATGTTTGGTCAATAAAGTCCTGTCGTCTTGAGCATCTGCAAATGTGATTCATATCATAGGTTGCCGATGGTCAAGGTTGGGCCGAATATTTTACTTTCGTGGGTGAAAAAGCCGGTGTAGAAAGCTTCTTCGAATGTTTGCATGTGGAAGCTTGGCAAAAACATAATCCTCTGGTATAGGAGGTGCAACACTTTTGGAGAAGGCTGCAATGAAAGATCATATATCATATCAGTCACTGTGTCGGCCGTCAATAGTAGACTCGAGGTCGTGGCTTTATCTGGCGCGAACACTTCAATGCAAGCTAAGAGAGTCCTGCAGATTTTCTTGAGCATCTGACACGAAAGGTCAGGAGAGCCAGTAAAGAGCTTGATGGTGCCCATTAGGGTTTTCACCATGTAGGCTTTACCTA
This sequence comes from Adiantum capillus-veneris, assembly GCF_014529385.1. Lineage (NCBI taxonomy): Eukaryota > Viridiplantae > Streptophyta > Polypodiopsida > Polypodiales > Pteridaceae > Adiantum > Adiantum capillus-veneris. The sequence continues at coordinate 36,274,170 of NC_140931.1, read as the reverse complement.
TTCTCTCTCCCGCCTTTGGTCCTGGAATCCTGGGGTAATTAAGCCAATTTGGCTTCTTTTCTGCAATCCTGCCATGCTCTTTCTAGCTTCTGACTCTTGGCACCGGCAGAAGGTTGCATTCTCCCGAATCTCCTTTGGTGCCTCCACCAAGTAGATGAGGTAGGCTGGGTATTTGTTCAGCCAACCTTTCCTCCATCTAGGCTACGAATCTACAATTTTCTTTGATTGTTCCTCTTTTGTGATGTCGCCTTGGTAAAGAGCAACATACTGCTCCTCCTCTATTCTCTTTTTCGTTTTTATCACTTCAAACTTCATCAAAGGGAAAGGCAGGCTGGGTTGCATCCACTCTTCATGGAGCACTTTTGTGTCTAATCCCTGAAGTCTAATGGAGATGAGGAGTCTCCTCTCCCATTCCATTTCCGCCTTGGCACTCTCCTCTGCTGACTTTTCTATTTGGTCATGGAGCCTTTGTTCTTCTTCTTCAGAGATTCCTGAAGTCGAGGCCACCTCGTGAACTGGGGTTGGATCTTCAATTGTGGTTGCCTCTCCAGTTTCTGGTAGCTCTATGGCTGCTCCACCTGATTCTTCTTGTGGTGTATCTGTCTCTCTTCTTTGTTGCTCTTGTAGATCTTGGAGCTGTTTGCGGAGGGTCTCATTCTCTGTTCTTAGTGTTTGATTTTCTAAAGTGAGCCTCTCCTCTGCTGCCAATGATCCCTCCGCAATGTGCAACCTTTGCACTTGCTCTAATCTTAGCTCTCTTTGTAAGCTTCGGACCTGGTCTTCCAGAGCTGGTACAAGAGCTCCCTCTTGTTCGGTTCCTGCTCTGCTAGCTCTAGGAATAGTCCTGAGTCTAGTGATTGTTCTTTCTTGGAGCTCGACTCTTTCCCTTAGCTCAATGAGCTCATCTTTAGCCGCCTCCAAGTCGTCTTCCATCCGCTCCCTTGCTTCCTGTGCACTTGTTACTTCTCTTGAAGCCTCGGCTAGTTGGAGTATCAAGCCGTCTCTCTCGTTTTTCGCGTCATAGAGTGATGCTTTATGACTTTCAAATTCAGTCATAGCATTCTCTAAATTTCTCTGCAACTCCGCTTCCCTTTGTTTGGCTGTCTCAATCTCTACTTCCTTTGCCTTGGATCTTTCTTTGATCTTGTTGAGCAGTTCATGCACCATGTGCATGTCTTTTTCATCTTCATCTGTCAACTCTAAAGCTTTTTCGGCCACCACCTCCACTGGCTTCGGCTCTTCTAGTACGTTCTGCTCGTCCAGTTTCTCTTCACTCTCTTTTGTACTCTTTATTTTTTCCTCTTTCCCTCTCCGATCATCTTGTTTTTGTAGGTGGATTCCATAGACCGCCTCAAGGGCCTCTTCTTCAGTGTACCCTATCGCTACCAGATCCTCATAATCGTTTTTCTTTTGCTGAATTGGATCTATCTCCTTTTCCTTGGTCCCGGCCTCCGGCTTTTCCATACCAGCCATGTCCATCTCTACTGTGGTCTCTTCCACAATGATTTCCGTCTTCTTCGGGCTTGGTACATCAGTAAAGGAAGGCTAATTGTCCTCAGTCATCTTGGATTTCCCTTTGTTTCCTTGCCCGTCTTTCTCTTGAGGTTCAGTAGACTCATCTACTTTCTTCTTCCCCTTGTCGTCCTTTTTCAGCTCAGCTTTTAAAAGCTGTACTTCCTCTTCAGTGTATGGCTCGACAGGTTGCTGCTCCAGTATAGCCTCTGACTCCTCATAAGCTCTAATATATTGATCATATTGATCAACATGTGGCCTGGCTGAGCTAGTTCCGACTTTAGTGGGGTCTGGAACCCACTTTTCTTCAAAGTCCCCCTTTAGAGCTTTTTCCGCTCTAAACTGCTCCACCAGTCTTTCCATTCTTGCCGCTTTCTGACTTTTGGTTTGCTTGGGAGAAACCTTCTTCTTTGCTTTCTTCATAAGCGGCTCATCCACATCCTCTACAGGTTCTGAAACTATTTCTAGTTTCCTGCGTGCTCTTGTGGACGCCCTTTTGGATACTTCGGGCTGTTCTTCCTCCTCATTGGCTTCTCTAAGCCACTCATTCTGGGAGGAAACCTTTGGCCACTGATCTCTAGCTCCAATAGCTTCATAAGCTATTCTTGTCAGAACTTCAGCTCCTCCTATATACTTTGGCTTCTCGTTGTGCATGGCAATTACTTGCTCGTGGATGTGTTGAGCGTAATTCACCTCCTTTGGCATATTGCTCTTCAATGCCCATGTGATGGTAGTTGCAATGGCATGGGGTGGTGTCGTATACTTTTGCGGTCTTTTACTGCAAATATGGAGAAACTGGTTGTACAGTCGGAAAAGGGTTGCCGCTCTTTGGTCTGCCATATCTCCATAAGTTGCATTCTGTTTCTTGGACCCATAAACCTCTATAGCCTCCCTTCTTTCCCTGACAGAGCTCCCTTTGTTGTGCAACTTCAATGCATCTGCAATGAGCTGTGGAGTGATCTGTACCTCTACTTTCTCTCCATCTATTGCTGTCAATGTGGCTTTCCCATCCTTCTGAATGGAGGTTGCCAACTCATACACTCTTCTTGTATGTACACCTGATGGTCTCGAGGTGAAGAATATGTGCAAGTCTGCCCTTTCCAGGTACCTGCTGATGTTCTCTGACCTGCTATAATCCACCAATTCTTGTGGGATCATCGGTATATCCACTGCTTGCCCTTGAGGATCTCTGAAAGTCCCCTGGTAGATCTTTATTCCCTCTTGTTCCAGTACTGCTTCCTCCACCCAAGTTTTGGTTGGCTTGAGGGTTTCTGTTGGAATGTCAAAGGGTTGTGCTTCTGCAAGAGCATCTTTGACTGTCGGTCTTTTTCTCTTTGTTGCTGATGACTTGGCGGAATCCATGGATCCTGTAACTCCAATTTCAGAAGTTAGCGTCTTTTTAGTACTGAAAGCCGAAATGAAGTTTTTAACTATTCAAATGACTTGAAAATTGAAACATGAGCTATTCAGGGCCTAAGGATGCAGGGTAGGTGAAAAAATATGCAAACTGGGCTCAAAATCATGCTGGAGACATCATACGCGTATGATGTCTTTTGAGTCAAAATGATTTCATATTGGTTGTGCTTGTAGCTGATAGTGTATACATGAGTATCATATGCTTGGATTTGAGTTTGGATCCCATTTGGTCAAGTTTTGGCCAGTTTAGTCCAGTTCAGGCTCTTGGCAAAATTTTGAAAGGGAATTGGATTTTATGATCCAAATTGGATAAAACTTGGTGGTTCACCTTCAAATGGCATGTAGATCACTTCTGTTTGGTGGTTGAAGCCCCGAGGTGCCAAAATCACATAGTGAGACATCATACGCGTATGATGTCTTTTAGTGTATTTTTGGGCCAAATTTCTCTATAAGCTTGGATATGGCTTTAGATAGGCTTATTCAGTGGATTTATGATTTTGGACAGATTTTGAGCTAAAAATGGCTCTGGAGACATCATACGCGTATGATGTCTTTTTCATCAATTTTTCATGGGATTGGTTCTGTGGACTCCCCATGTACTAGTGAAGGACTGTCCCTACTCAAATCTTGGTTTGGACTTGAGTATGTTGGATTTGGGTCAAAAATAGGCTTTGGATGAAGGATTTTCCCTCAATTGGGCTAATGGGGTGATCCACTTGACCAAATGGTTCCAAACTTCATATGTAGCATGTATTAGATATATATAATGGATGTATGATGTCAAATGAGCAGTTTTGGCTCTGTAAGTGCAAATAGACATCATACGCGTATGATGTCTTTTAGTGTCAAAATGGTGCTTTTTGGTTCCAGATAGCTTATAGATGTGTTAATCAACAATCCTACAAAGTTTCATTGAGTTTGGAGTTATTTTGACAAAATTAGGACCAAAAATCAATTTTATGGCCTAATTGCGTCTTTTTGGTTTTCCTTGGGTTTTCTAACTCCAATTCTCATGATACTAAGTTCATAGGATGTGATTAACATGTGGAATGAGGCTATGCACTCAAATGTTGAAATGGATGTGAAATTCATGCTGTGAGACATCATACGCGTATGATGTCTTTTCTTGAAATGTTGGTCTTTTTGTGCAAAGAATGCTTTGTGCTAGTGCCCTAAGCCCTGCTAACTAGTTTTCAACTTAAAAAGTCATCCGTTTAGCTAAAAAGCCCCCTTATAGGCATTTCAGTCTCCGAAGTCGTCTTTTTGCCTTGGAGTTGAATTTCTTCCACTTTTCTTCTCGAGAGTTGCATTTCCAGCTCATTGGATATGTTGTGAAGCCACCTATTTGGTTGAACTTGACTTTGGCTCCCCGTTCTCCATCTTTCTCCATTTGGTTGCCCGAAAGCATCTTTTTCACCATTGGTAAGTGAATCAGCTTTCTTTTGGGTTTTGCTTGCAAACATAAGTCATCCATGTATATTTGAAGCTGCTTGTGAAGTTTCATGTCATTCGGTTGTCAATTTCAGCCGCTATGCCAAAATGACGCTTTGTGTGTCCGCAGCCGAATCGGTTGTTCCGACCTACTTTTGGTGATCCAAACCTGGAGATACTCCATGGTTGCATTGCCCTCGATGTTGTTAAGCTTCCTGAGAAGTTTTGTGTCGTTTCGACAACTTTTTCCTGTTTGCCTCTTGCAGGCTCTGTTGACCTAGGGTTTTTCAAGTCGTTCTTTCTCGAGCTTTGAGTGTTAGAAACCCATCTTCTATACTAGGGTAACCCACCTATAAATTCTTGCAAGGTTTGGTTAGGCGGTTGTGCCACTACCTAGCGTTCTTCCCCATTCCCCGTCTGCTCTTGTTTCTTGGTTTTGGTCAGTTTTCGCGACAAAAGTTAACGATAAGCATCAAAACCTTATGGCAACGAGTCTACCTCTCATGTCTGGTGTCCTCTGAGCTCTCGTAGCAGTCGTAGAAGGCGGTAGAAGGTTGTTACCATATACATGTGGTAGTGATGTGTGTGAACACACTAGGACCGCCGGGGCATTTTTTCCCTCTTTAGGAGGTTTTTTCCCCCGTGCATTGTATATACGCCCATCACTCTAGGGCTATCCATCTTTCCATTGCACACTAAGTAACACACTCTCTATTGTGTGCCTTGAGCTTCCTTCGTCTTCTCCAAGCTGTGTGTGTTTCTCTGCAACCCTAATTCCAACAATTGGTATCAGAGCAAGTCACGTCCTCCCGGGCTTAGTCGCCAGCTGCTCCAGCACACGCCTGCTCACTTTCTCCGATTTCAGTGAGCTTTGGCGAGCGTTCGCAAGTCGACAAATATTTTGGGTAAGCTCGAAGAGCTTGGTCTGCTCAGAATTTTGATTTGGGCTCATTTCGGCCTCCGTTTCCACTACGGGCAATACTGCACAGGCTATTTCGTCATTTTGTGCAGATTTTCTGTCAGTGCCGCTTTCTGCATAACAGGTGCCTTATAGTCTTCTACGGTTTGTGCTATATAGCACAAGTTGTTCCCGCTCCATTTCTCCTATTTTCGGGCAGTTTTCACATCAGGTGCAGCATTTACCATGGCTGACAACAACAACACAGATGTGTTCAAGATGTTTGCTGCTGAGGACAGGTTGGATGGGGACAACTACCCTATGTGGGCTTATATGATGCAACATGTTCTTATGTCAAAAGGTGTTTGGAACATTGTGCACGGCATTGATGTACGTCCTGGTTCTGAAGATGTAGGCGATGTTGAGGATGTTGCAGGTCTTGCTGCAAGGATTGCAGCTGTTAGAGTTGTTTTGCCTACGGCAGAACAAGCTTGTTGGGATGTTAAGGATGCGCAGGCTCATGCATTGATTGCGTTGTTTGTGAAGCGCACCATTATTCCTCACATCCGTTCAGCAAAATCTGCAAAACGGGCTTGGGATATTCTAGCAGGTCTTTATGCAAGCCGCAATGAGGCTAAAATTGCTTTGCTGCGTAAAGAGCTAGAGTCGAAGATTATGCATGAGGAAGATGATATGGACACTTTCCTTGCTAGTGTCAAGGATATCAATGAGCAACTCATTTCTGCAGGTGAAGTCATTTCGGACAGTTCCCTTGTGCAGACTGTTCTTGATGCCTTACCAGATTCCTACCAGACTTTTGCTAGTACTTGGAGACTCATGACCCAAGGAAATCCTGAAGTTGTCAAGTTTGATGCATTATGCACATTACTGTTGCAAGAGTCACTTTCTAGAAAAAACAGGACTAGGCAGCGTGCAGTTGAACAGGCTTTTATTGCTTCTCAAAGAAAGGGTGGTAACAGTAATGCAGCCACTTCTTATGGTTCTGCTGCGAGTGGCAAAAATTCTGTTCCTAATGCTTCTGCTGGCAGCACTTCGTCTGGCAATTCTGGTGATAAGGGAAAAAAGAAGATGCGTTGCCATTATTGTAAAGCCAATGATCACTTGATCAAGTCGTGTCCTAAGTTGAAGGCCAAAGAGGCTAATAAGAAAAAGGGTGGTTCCACTGCAAATGCTGGTTCCACTACAAATGCAGCCATTGTTGAGTCTTCTGTGAAAGGAGATTGTGATGCTGATGTTGATGCAGAATGGGCTTTTAGCGCAGAGTGCACTTACAATCCTGCTGTCCATGATGCATGCTTGTCAGTTGCTGCAGATTCACATGTGTGGTATTTCGACAGTGGTGCTACAAAGCACATTACCTCACATCGTGAATTGTTTACCTCTCTCGAGTCTGTCCCTCATGGGAATTCAGTCACTTGTGCCAACAACGCCTCTTATCCAGTTCAGGGAGTTGGAAAGATTGTGCTCACTACTGCTAATGGCAGTTCCTTCACACTTGTTGATGCACTTTATGTACCTGGGATCAAGAAGAATCTCTTGTCTGTATCCGCACTTGCTAGACTTGGACTTGTAGTCAAATTTGTGGATGACAGATGTACAGTTCATGATCTCAGTTTTGGTGATGAAATTTTTGCATCTGGGCTTTTGTGCCATGGGCTGTATAAGCTCACTTTGTATGACAAGTGTGGACAAAATTTTGCAAATGTTGTTGCAGATTCAAGGGCTATTTCAGATGCAAAACTTTGGCATGCACGTTTTGGTCATCTGAATTTTGCCAGTTTGCTGTGTTTGCAGAAATCTGATATGGTTTCTTCTTTGCCGCCTCTTGAAGCACCTGTCAAACATGTTTGTGAAGGCTGTATTCTGGGTAAAATGCAGCGTTCTAAGTTTCCAAAGGATGGTTCAGTTAGGGCCACATGCAGGTTGCAGCTTGTGCATAGTGATGTTTGTGGGCCCATGCAAACTCCGTCCTTGGGCAATTACCTGTACTTCGTGACTTTCATTGATGATTACTCCAGGCATGCATGGGTATTTCCGCTTAAAGCGAAGTCTGAAGTTTTTATGTGCTTCAAACAATTTTTGGCTATGGCTGAAAATGTCTCAAAATGTACTATGGGCACCCTCCGTTCCGATCGAGGGGGGGAGTATATGTCTCATGAATTTAATGCATTTCTGGCTAGTCGTGGGATAAAACACCAATGTACAGTGCCTTATACACCTCAGCAAAATGGTGTTGCTGAGAGGAAAAACAGGTCACTGACGGAAATGGCACGATGTATGGTCAAAAGTCAAGCTTTGCCGCATTCTTTTTGGCTTGAGGCCATCATGTGTGCCACTTATGTACTTAACAGGTGTCCTACGAAAGCTTTGCAGTCTATTACTCCATATGAAGCATGGCATGATAGAAAGCCTTCTATTGAGCACATGCGTGTTTTTGGCTGTTTGGCATATGCTTTGGTGCCACAAGTGCAGCGCAGAAAATTGGATGATAAGGCTGTCAAATGTATTTTTGTTGGTTATAGTGCTGAAAGCAAAGGTTACAGGTTGTATCATCCGCAAACAAAACGTATTCTGGTTTCACGGGATGTAGTGTTTGTGGAAGATTCTGTTCAGCCCTTGCTGTCATGTACTAGAGACAGTAATGTAAGCTCACAGGACATTTATGACACTTTGTTGCCTCTTTTCACTGGTGGAAATACGAATGTAAGTTCCAATGAGGCAAATGTACAGCCTATGGGGGTTTCTGAAAATGTTTTAGAACAGCCTATTACTGATGCAGATGTACATGATGTACTTGATGAGGAAAGGGCTGAAAATGAGCAGGCTAGAGGTATGCCAAAATGGCTGGTGCACACTTTGCGTGACAGTAAATTGGATGCACCTTTATCTAGTCGTACTCGTTCAGGCTCTCGCCATGCATCTTATGCATCAGATTGTTATGCTTTGGCTCTGTCTAGTTTACATGATGTTGAGGAGCCTCTGTCTTTTGATGAAGCACAGAATTCAAAAAATTGGATTGCTGCCATGAAATCAGAATATGATGCACTTATAGAGAATGACACATGGACTTTATGTGATTTGCCTCCTGGCAAAAAGGCCATTGGTACGAAGTGGGTTTACAAGTTGAAACGCAAGCCGGATGGTGAGATCGATCGCCATAAGGCTCGACTTGTTGCAAAGGGTTATGCACAACAAAAAGGCATAGATTATGAAGAGACTTTTGCTCCCACTTGTCGTATGACTACTGTGCGTTTTCTATGTGCATTGGCAGCTCATTTTGGTTGGGATGTACATCAATCAGACATTGTTACTGCTTTCTTGAATGGTGACATATTTGAGGAAGTTTATGTAACGCAGCCTCGCGGTTTTGTCATAAAAGGACAAGAGGACAAAGTGTGCAAATGTAAGAAGGCTTTGTATGGGTTGAAGCAATCTCCTCGTGCTTGGTATGAGAAAGCTGACACTCATTTGGCTAAACGAGGCTTTCGTAACAGTCCAACAGAAAGCACATTGTATGTAAAGCGTGAGGATGATGTATTTCTCATTGTGGTTCTTTATGTTGATGATTTGCTGATCACTGGACCAAATGAGAGACATATTGCTGAATTTAAGGCTGATTTGAATGCTACTTTCAAGATGAAAGATTTGGGGCTGTTGCATCATTACTTGGGTATACAGTTTAAGCAGTGTGATGGTGGTATTGCCTTGTGTCAGAAAAGTTACATAGAGACATTGCTATGTAAGTTTGGACTTGAGGATTGCAAACCTATTGCCACTCCCATGGAAACAGGTTTGAAGTTGAGTCTACATGATGCTGGCGATCCTGCTGATGTCACTCTTTACCAAACTGCTGTTGGCTGCCTCATTTATGTATGCAACACGAGGCCAGATATTCAGTTTGCAGTCTCGCAGGTCAGCAGATTTATGCATAGCCCAGGGTCTAAGCATTGGCAGGCTGTCAAGAGGATTTTCCGCTACCTTAGTGGCACTTTACATCTTGGCTTGTTTTATCCCAAGGGGGGATCATTGCCGCCAGACTTACATGCTTTTTCGGACTCAGATTGGGCTGGTTGTTTTGACACGCGAGTGTCCACAAGCGGTTTTTGTTTCATGCTTGGCACTTCATGTATATCATGGTTGAGCAAGAAGCAACCTACTGTGGCCACTTCGAGTTGTGAGGCTGAGTACAGGGCAGTATTCATAGCTACGGTTGAGTGTGTATGGCTCAGACGCCTTATGGCTGACTTGGGTGTTGGATAGGACACTGCCAACACTATCTACACTGACAGTCAGAGCGCATTGGCAGTTGCGAGGAACCCAGTTTTTCATGCTCGCACAAAGCACATTGGGGTGCATTACCACTATGTCAGGGAGAGGCTCTCAGCAGGAGAGATCAGCTTGGCTTATGTGCCAACACAGGACAACCTTGCAGATCTTTTCACAAAGGCATTGTCTCGTGAGAAGCTTGAAGCTTTCCGCAAAGCTTTGGGCTTACTCCCCTTTGTGGACTGATCCTGTCCTCAGGGCATGGCACTTCCCTTTACTCATGTGTCAGCTCTCGTTCACCGCATCACTCCAGGGGGGATTTGTTACCATATACATGTGGTAGTGATGTGTGTGAACACACTAGGACCGCCGAGGCATTTTTTCCCTCTTTAGGAGGTTTTTTCCCCCGTGCATTGTATATACGCCCATCACTCTAGGGCTATCCATCTTTCCATTGCACACTAAGTAACACACTCTCTATTGTGTGCCTTGAGCTTCCTTCGTCTTCTCCAAGCTGTGTGTGTTTCTCTGCAACCCTAATTCCAACAAAGGTCGGATGCTCCTGTGTGCTCTTTGCTCTCTCCAAGAAGGTAATAGTGGAAATGAGCTTGAAAGTGAAGTGAAAAATACTTAACTTCGGACTTCCCGGATCACTTGTTACCAAATTTGACATGTGCTCCTATCTCGTCGTGAAATGCACTTTAGGATTTGAAATTTCTCAATTTGGACTCCGTTTGACCTGTTTCTGAGAAATCTGTCCACTTTGCCAAAATTCTGTCATTTCGGGCTTTCCGCAACTTTTTCAGAATTGTACCCAATTTTTACCATAGGTTGCCCTTGTCATTAGGACCATGACCGTCTATTCTTTTCTTTTTTCCGATCTCGTTTCACCTGCTTTTTTATTTTTCTTTTATTTTATTAAGAAAATCATAAAAAATAAGAGAAAATAGCAAATTGAAGCCAAAAAATTCCAAACATACACGATAAATAGCTAGTAACCCTGTGTATATGAATATACACTTATTTGTGATTTCTGGACTTGGATTACCACTTTTTAGCTCCAAAAACACTCTTATTTAGTGATATTTACACGTCTAGAGACCCAAATTCATCATTTGATCTCTTCTTGTTGCAAAACAAGGTATATAAGGGCATAAATATTATCAATATCCGCAATCAAACATAAAAATTGCAAAATCATGTAAGACACTGCCCTTATAATATAATTTTTGTTTTTCTTTGTTTTTGGCGCTTGTAGCTGCTTTGTAACTCCTGTATACCTGTATACCTCCCCCCCTCATAGTCTGAGTCCTCCCGGACGACTATGAAGTTTTTGTGGGCGAAGCATTGTAGTTGTTTTGGTCATAAGTTCCCAATGCAATTGCAGAGCGATGATACAACAGTCTTTCCAATAAAGCTGCTCTTTGTTTGATTGAAGGATTGGTGGTCGGGTTTTGGGTTGGTGATACTTCGGTAGTAGAATCAGTAGATGGATTCATCTTTACTTTGTTGTTCTTTTGCACAATCCAAATCTGCTTCTGCTTCGCTTGTGCTTGCCACAAACTCTTTGCGACCCAAACCTGCTTTGTCCTTTGTGTTGATTTCCGGCGTTGAAATACCTAGGAGTTTCCGTTGATTGTACTGAAGGGAGTTCCTGTTTACAAATCTTTGGGATCCAAATTTGCTTGCTATAGCTTTGTGCCGTCATGAATTTCTTTGGAATCCAAATTTGCTTGCTATAGCTTTGTGCCGTCATGAACTTCTTTGGAATCCAAATCTTTTTCACTGTCCTTAATTGTCTGGAATCACTTTGTTGTCTGGTATTGAAGACTCTGTTTTCCACCTTTGTTTTCTCTGGCACCACCTTTTTTGGTCTCCATATCAACTTTGACTCCGTTTTTTCCCAAGGTTGAGCTGTTATATTATTGCTTGTCCTCTTTATCCACTGTTGAGAATTCCTCGTCGAAGAGTAATCCGGTTGTATAGAAACTTTTGGTTGCCATTGCTTCTTCTTTTTCTCTGGTTGTTGTTTACATTTGTGCTTGGATTCTTCCTTTGGAGTTGGCTCTGTTTCTTTGGTGAACTTAACTGATTGGCTTTCACCTTCGTATTTGATAAGCACTGATTTAGAACTCCAGTCAATCATTGCATTGTATTGTTTCTGCCATGGTTGTCCTAGCAATAATGGTTGTTGTGTAGCTTGGTCTTCAACCACGTAAAACATATGAGGATACACATATTGGTTAATCTGTAGATGTAAAACTGTGCATCCGACAGTTTTGATTGAATTCTCAGAGTAACTCTTTAACTCTTGCTTGGCAGTTAGTATTTTAGTGTCATTTGTCAATTGTCTATACAAACTCAGTGAAAGTAGGTTAGCTTGAGCTCCTGAATCCAATAGTGCTCTGGCTTTGATTTGGTTGGTTCCTACTTTGCATTCAATGATGGGTTCTTCTTTGTCATTATCCATTTCTGTTATACTGACTGCGTTTATTCGTAGTGCTCCTTCATTGCGTTGTTTCTGACGTAGTAGTCTTCTTTTCTCCATTTTTTCCTTCGCCTCGGCTTGCGCTTCCTCCACAATCATTTTCTTTTTCTGGACACGCAACTTTTCTTGATGTATTTTGAGAAGCATGTCTTGGGTTAGCGGCAAAAGATATTTTTTCACTCTGCATCCACTAATCCAATTGGGCATTTCTTCTCCGTCTAATGTAGCAAGCTTGACGGCTCCACTTGGTGATAGATCTTTAATCACCAGAGGTTCCATCCCTCGCTTTTTAAGCTTCTTAGCATGCTGTTTCAGAGTGTAAACTAGGACATAGTCCCCAACCTTAAACTCTTTAGTCCGCACATGCTTATCAAAAAATTCCTTTTGTCGTCTTTTTTGAGCGTAGATAGAAGCTACTGCTTTTAGGCGAAGCTCGTCTAGCTTTTCCAGGTCATCTATTCTATCAGTTTCTTTTTCGAGTACAGTTCTCAACATGAAGTACGGAACCACGTTGTACCCGTCCTTGTCGCAAAATTTTGTTGTGGGACCATCCGGAATTGCACAAACATCTAGGGTTGCTAGAATGTGTGTCCATTCTAATGGTTCAAGCGTGTCCTCTGGAAAGGGTTCTCCTATATAAGCTTCGTCTTCGATAGCCCTTTCTAAAACACATTCTTCTCGTTTCAGACTTCCACATTTCGAAGCTCCACACATCCATAACTCCTTGGGTTTACCTAACCAAGCTGGAAATTCGGATCCCGCCAAAGTAGCTGAATCAAACTCCTCCACCGGTGTTCGGTTCACATCTTTGTAGCTATGGTCTTTCAGGTTCACATGTGTAGTGGTTTCCATATTTCTCAGGTATATGTGATCGTAGCCCCAGTCCTGGACCATTTTCAACTGTCTCATGAATGGTCTTCCCAGTATGATATCATAGTTATTCTCCTTGCCAAAATCGACAATAGCAAAAGTATGTTCGTATTCAATGCCGCAAGAAGTCACTACAACTTTCTCTAATAACCCCACAGGTTTCTCCATGTGTCCATCTGCTAATTGGAGTTTCAACCTAGTCTTCCTTATTGCTGGTTTCCCCCATTTTTTCCAGATTTCTTTTGTAGCAATGGCTACCCAAGCTCCGTTGTCTAGTATTGCCATCGTCTTCACTCCTTGGAATTCAACTGGTAAGGTTGTATTCCCCTCTTCACCTTCGCAATACTCCCCGACCTTGTTTAAGGGTACAGGCTTAGCGTTCTTTTGTGGTTTACTCAGCTCTTGTATACCCTCTTGCAGTCTCGATGTTGGGTCTTTTATCCCAAATTTCTCCAAGCATTTTCCTACAGTGGTCCACATTTGTGGTCTTAGCCTCAAAAGCTCAGCTAGAGTGATAGTGCATGTTACTGGTGTTGACAAGATCTCTATCAATCCTTGCGAGTCCATGACTTTTTCTGATGAGATTCTTCGTGAGGGAAGTGCTCTAATCTCGGATTTTTCTTCATACTCTCCTAAGTATGAAGGTAAGGTATTCAGTGAATGAGGTTTCCTCTCCATTGTTCTAATAGATCCCCCATCTCCCCAGTAAGATTGCAGATCCAAGTCCACTTGAGATCCTGCCTCAAATTCCACTATGGGAGGATTCCTGATGTCCCTTTCCCAATTTGTCAGATTAGCTTGGCAACTTAGCTCATTTGCAAAGTTTGCCTCTCTCACTTGTTTCCAAAATTCATTGTAATCCTCATCTCTTCCGTAAGACCTCTGTATGACTGGATGAAAACTCTCTATCTCTTGATCGGTTGTGTTTAATACTATGCGGTCATCCTTGTGTGTATTTTCAGATTTTTGTGCACTGGGAGTCTTTTCAGCTACCCGTGAAACGATAGTCTCTTGCTGAATTGGGTTTTCCGTTCCACAATTCATTGTTTCTTTTGGTGGTTCTAATAAGGCTTGTGCAGTCTCGATCATTCTTTGGCACATTTCAAGTCTCTGCTTTTCCAATTCCGCGTTTGGGTATGTCATCCACCTCTGTTCTTGTGTTTGGTTGTTCTTTAACCTAGCTTCGTAAGCTCTCATCAGTGCGTCCAATGGTTCGTGTACTTTGTCGACTAGCACTGATCCCCCTGAGCTTAAGCTCGTTGTTTCTTTGATACTCTTTTGTTTCGTTCTTTCAGGTCTCATCTCTCGTTTCCCGTTTTGACTCTCAAGTTTTTCTAATCTATCTTTCGTTTGCTTTAGTTCCTTAGCTAGAATAGCGTCTTCACGTTATTTTCTCAACTTCATGCGTGCTTTTCTAGCTTTCCATGTGTTTCTCTGACTCCGCGGTCCTTGACTAACCACTTCAGTCGCTAACTTTCCATTCTCAGGTTCTCTAGTGGTTTTCTTAGCTTGAGCTCTAGTAACAACTTGCGTTGGTATCAGAGTTTCATTTTCAGACCCACTGCTGGTAGGAATAGTTTCTAGCATATTCACTGTCGTCTTTTTCACTTTGTTTGGATTTTTTGAACAATCCTCAATGAAGTGAGTAACCCCACACTCAGTGCAATAAGCGTTAATTCTAATGATTTCCGTATGTGGACAAACATTCATCAGATGTTCACCTCCACACTTGTAACAGGGTCCTAGTGCTGGTCTTCGTTTCATTTGATTCGTCCTTTGTGGATAGGATGGTCTTTGTCCTGTTAACCCTCCATGAGCTATGAACATCAATGTTCTTGCGTCCAAATTGTATCTCTCTTCATCAGAAGCACTTGTAGCTGTTGGTGTTCCAACATTCCCAATCATGCCCCATGGTTCTGGTTGTTTGGGTTCTTCTGGTGGGTGATACACAGTTGGAGACATGTGTGCACCAGATTCTTCATAATAGGCTTGAACAGGCACTAAGACTTGTTCTTCCTGATTCTCTAAGGTTGGTGCATATCTAATGCCCACTGGTCTTGCTCCTGGTAAAGGTGGTTGTTGTCCCAATACTGGTTGCGGTCTTTCTATCCCCATAGGTCCTGGTACATTTCCCGTTGGGTATCGAGGTACTGGATGTACTTGAGGTGGTGCTAATTGAGCAGGAGGTGCATACTGACGCTCCCTTACATACTTTTTGTTGTAATAGCACTCCTCTATTGGATGGTTTGTCCATTTTTGTTCAATAGCACACCATTTCAGTGTTTTTGGCAATGGTTTTTGGTATGGTGCCATCCTTTTTAGAGCATCTTCTATCATTTGCTCTACATTTGGCATGGTTGTTGTTTGAACATTCTTTTAAGTGGTAGTCTCGCTCGCTGCGGAGGAAGAGCTACTGGATGCAAAATCTGTATCCGCTGACACCTCTCCATAAACCGTACAATTATCCACTAAGTACAATGCTTCTCTCGTTACTTGCTCGAAACTTGTACAAGCTTTCAAGTGCAAGTCCTTCTTGAGAGTGTCGTTTCTCAATCCCTCAATAAAGAAAACAGATAGTCTGTCATCTTGTGGTCGTTCACGTACTGGACATCTCTCAATGTATTGTTTGAAGCGAAGTGAAGCTTCCTTCACTTTTTCGTGTTCTCTCTGTTTAAAAGCATATATTTGTGAGACCATATTGTGCTTAATCCCTCGTTTTGAGAATTCCTCAGCAAACTCTCTTAGCAAATGGTCAATGTCTTTGAATCCCCCTATGTTCAGTGGTTGAAACCATGTCAATGCCGTACCTTCTAGAGTAAGACCAAATCCCTCGTATTGTGTATGGAAATCTGTTATCTGCTCAGCTCTTAAGACTTGCTTAAAGACTGACACATGTGCATACGGATCTCCCGAACCACCATACTTCTTTGGCATACACTTCGCTACTTGAGATGGTCTCATACGTCTATGGTTTGCTACCAATCTCATTGCTCCAGTGTCCCGGCTAAAGCTTTCTCTAGCATCATGGACTTCATGGGTTACCCTTGTCGGTTCCCCCGCCCTGAATCTACTACTAGGAGGTAAATGTGATGGTTCCGCTTCGAACCTTGGACCTGGAGTGATATACGTGGGGATTGGAACTGCACTACCTCGATTCGTATCCATTGACTCTATGGAATGTAATGATCCCATTGGTCCGGGCTTCGAGTACTGAGGTTGACTGAAAGAGTCAGCAGCCTGAGTTCTTTGTCCTCCTGTCGTCATTGGGTTTTGCCCTCCATTTGTTGGTGCTGGTCTTTGTGAGCTAGAAGTAACATAATACTGATGTAGTGGTCCCCCAAAGTATGTATATCCTTCTAATTCTTTCTTGCCCATTGTTGAGTATTGCCTGCCATACTTGTCGTAAGCGGCAATTTTCACTTCCGATCCCTCTGTGTAGGTACATACATAAAGTCTTTTTTGGTCTATCAACTCTCCGGTGTAGGGTTCTTCACATCTATAATAGAGATCTTGCTCCCCATTATTATATTTGTATAGCCCCACATAGATGTTATCAGTGTTGATCCTTGTAGTTTCATTCTCTCTTCTTAACCTCGCATCAGGGAAGTTCATTATTGGTGCTTTCTCCTCGAGTTCTTCATCTACTTTGGCTTTGGTGCCCATCAATCCCCACTTGTCCACAATGTTAGGGTTTAGGACTACCAAGTACATGGTGCCCTCGTCATCTAGATATCTATCTCCGCTATAGCTCACAGGCATTAAGTCCTTGAACTCACTAGGTCTCTCTTCTATCTTTACACAATAGCGGTCCATTCCATCTTTGTAGATCTTGGCACCTTGCTCATTGTCGTACTGGTATTTTATGAACAATAGCTTCATTGTGGCGGAAGGGTTTGATGATCCTGCTGCCATATTTTCTCTGTTGTTCAGGTTCAAGTGTTCCAAGTTTTCGGTGAAAATCTCATAAGATCTCTCCGAAGAAGTATCAGAGACACTTCCTTCAAAGATCGGCTCTAATGGTTGCACCCAACTTTGGTTTACACTTCCCTCGGTTGATATGACACTTGCTGGTTCCCCTTGTTTTGGTTGGTTATTCTGGAGATTCCTACCTGATCTCAAATTCATCAATTCCCCTAAAGGACTTTAACTTTTCCGTCTCGGCAATTTGTTTTCCCAAGTTTTTGTGGTCAGAATTGATCCAAACTGATTGATACTTGGTCAATTGTTTAATCTTGTCAGTTGGACAACTTCTGTTTCATCAATTGAGAATTTTGTTGCAGTTATGCTGAAAAAGACATTATACGCGTATGATGTCTTTTTTCACAGATTTAGACTATTTTGGTTATGCTCACTCTCAGTAGCCCCCTTATGCTCTTTCCACTCACAAAATTCAGTTTGAACTCTGTTTGAGCAAGTTATGGCTAATTTAGGCTTTTCTTGGCAATTTTCCGCTTTTGACTTGTTTTTTGGGTCAATTGTGATCCAAATGGGATGAAACTTGAATTATAACCTCTAGACAGCTATTACAATGGATCTGTGTTGGCAAAGTATCAAAATATGTCCAAAATTAGGTCAAAGACATCATACGTGTATGATGTCTTTTTCATCAATTTGGGTCAAGACTTGATATTTATGCTTTCTACAGTGTTTGTAACAATCTTGTCAGGTCAGATATCAAAAATAAGCAATGGATGTGCTAAAAGACATTATACGCGTATGATGTCTTTTGTCCCAGATTTTGACTATTCTTGGTTTTAAGCCTTCTCCAATGTTTATAATTGAGTTTCAAGTGTTTTTGTCAGGTTTGAATGTAAAAACAAGATCTGAATCCAAAATTTCCTCTTCTTTGCGTTTCTTGGACTCCGACTTGTCTTTTTGGGTTTGTTTGAGTGTTAATGCTCTTGTTTTAAGTTGAAATTAGGGTATAACCCCCCTTTTGAACACTCTAATAAAGTCAAAATTTCTGTTTTGGTCTCTGTTTGGTTATTTAGACATCATACGCGTATGATGTCTAAAGTTGCAGATTTCCAGTTTTTTGGCACAGAATCCTTCCTTAAGCTTTCTCTAGTGCTCAGCAACTCCCAGATACACAGAAAATTTCTCTGACTTTTGTTTATTGCAAGTTTCACTACTAACTCGACGGTTTAGTGATCTAACATGCAATCAACCATATCAAGCAAATACTCCAATGATTACTAGCTCTAGATCAGGATCAAATGAAGTCCTACCTAAGCTATTCCTAATCATAAAATGGGTTTGGTAATTGTGATTTTAAAGAGATCCACTGCCACTCACAGACTAGCAAATTCTTCTTCTATCAACAACTACTCAACACCAACAAAACAACAAACAAATCTAAGCTAATCTAAAAATACTGTCAACACGGGAGACCCAGGAATACCCCACTTCCTAGTATCTCTCGAGATCTTCGGAGTCCACCACTCCTAGATCTTTTCTAACTAACGTATACAAAGTAGTTTATACGACTCACCTCGTAGGATTAGTCTAAGGTCACCTACTTAGGGATCTCGTCCCCGGCAGCGGCGCCAAATGTTTAGGCGGTTACGCCGCTAGCGGAAGCTAAATAGCGAGAACTCAACCAACAACAGAATTTGTCAGACGAGGACGGAGCTTGACCCGCAGGCGCATGGAAACAACTAGGTGGGTGTCAAATCACCTACTCGACCTTCTAATGACAATCACTAATAAGGAAATCAAATCTAAGTTCTAAAATACGCAAGTGACTGAAATCCGTACTACGAACGAATGCTATACGAAACAGGATCTAGAATCATTGAATCGATCTCAAACTCAAGGGGAAGTCTATACACTAGGTAAGAACAACACCCTAAAGACTTGAACTGCAAAATCAACCTATAACCACTTTGTGCGGTAAACGCGTATGAAGACAGGCCGAAAAATACAGGTGATCGAAACTTGACCCCAATGGTACCAATGTGTAGCTCTACTCGTTGTGGTTCTATAGATATGCTGCACGCTCCATTCCGACAGACGAGTTGGAAGAAAACTCACACCGAAGCTCGTAGGAACTTACCACACATAGAAGCCGATAGCGCGCACTCTTGGTATCCGTGCGTAGCTCTCGTCGTTGCTAACACAATGGCGGTGTCGCTTCTCCAATGGCGGCTCCGTAGCTCGCGTAGCAAGTAGATAAGACTCTCTCTCTCTCTCTCTCTCTCTCTCTCTCTCTCTCTCTCTCTCTCTCTCTCTCTCTCTCTCTCTCTCTCAGACACAGTCACGGCGCTCAAAACCTCACCTTTGATTAATAAAATTGAATCTTCCTTAGGTTACAAAACTTTGGCTTATATACCTCAGCCTTGGAGGTGAGATCATCTCTAACTAATTACATCGGCAAGTGAAATTACTTTGGGATTACAAGCTGGAAACTCAATTGAGTCCCGTTACTTAATGAATGGCTCAATTCAAAATCAATGTCGGAAAGACATTTATTATAATCAATGGTTACAAACATGATGAGTGTGAGCAAAAATGTGGGTGTGATCTTCTGCTGGCTCAACACTACCCCAACCACCACTAGATAGGTATGTGGTCCGTTTTAGGCAGTAGCTCATCATATTGAACAGTAAAGCTCTTGATACATATAAAAGAGTCCCTTTCTTGTATGAGAAAGTGCCATCGAGGCCTTCTACATAAGGCATTTCGAGGCATTGTAGGTTTAACTTGCACCCAAGAAATTGGTGCTCAAAACGTGTCCTTAGCATTTGGAAAAAAAAAAATCCCCAACTACATGCGGCAGTGTTGCCTACTTCGTTGTCGTTTGTCACCTTCCTCTCCTTGCGTGTTGTCTTGCCCCTTGCTCATGCCCTTTGGTTTGCTTGTTGCGTCACCTGACGCTCAGCGTATGCCTCTCAAATTTTTGTTTCTACTTCTTGCAAAGAAGTATCACGTTAGACTCTATTTTTCTAGGATTTTTTGTGGCTCAGTATCCCCTCCTTGTGGATCATTTCTTGATTCAAAGTTCACCTACAACTTAAGTTCGAGTGAACAGTTGTGCAAGTTTGAACTTAAGGTGCCATTAGTTTTGATGGGACTTGACAAAAATCATTTAAATAACATTAGATTTGAATTCAAATTACATAAATTCCTTACGTCAGATGTTGCATCATCGTTTGCTCCAGACCTTAGACATCACTTTGAGTGCATGAAACTCACCTGCTGCTGCTGACAGATCTCCCCCTTGCAAGATGCCACTCGTTTACCTTCTAGGGTTGCTTTACGTACTGGTGGAGACCATCACCCCAATTGCACCACCCACACACATAATCACGTCTCTTAAATCTCCCACCTGTTGTCCAGAAACACCACCTATTGCCTCCAAAAAGGATCTCCGAGAAGCAACCATATCAAGAAATGGGATGTTGGAGTCCCCCAAGTTTCCAAGCTTACTCCAAAACTCTCAGTTTTCTTGTTGTAGCCAGTGTGTTGCATGCTCCTAGATTCTTTGCAAACGCTTTCAACTTTCAGCCAATTTCCTTGCAATGCTTGTTGAACAGGGACATTATCAGCGCTAGAAACATATGTTTGAGAAGAGGAAAGTCAATGAAAGCGTGAGAAATCAGGTTGTAGGGAAGTCTGCAAAGCTTTTTGTAGATCTTGTGGGCATCAAATCAACCAAGCTTGTGAGAGATCAAGGCAAGGCTCTTGAGTAGCCCACTCTGAGGAAGTCTGCAAGGCAAGCTGATAATAACTACGAAAACCTCGTTGGAGTCTTCAGTCAATATGAGCAACCTTGCCGACATAGCAATGGCCCTTGTGTTGGTGATAGTGGATGACCACATCTATCTAAGCAAGTAGCTGATACGATAATGGGGGTAAGTAAGTAGGTGCATTTGATGTTGAATACCATAAATAGGGCCTTGTAGGTTGTAGTAGGATTTTTGCAATTGGCCTATTGTAAAACATAGTCCTAATGAGAGGCTTGATGGAAATATTGGTTGCGTACTGACGTAGTTCAGCGAGGGTTGGATATGGACAATGGATGGCTATGGAAGGACCCACAAGTGCTCTCAAAATGTACTTTCATATGCTCCCATGTTTCATGACTCTCGTTTATTTTGACACAGGAGGGAGGCTAGACTAGTAGAGGTGCTCAGGGAGGCCCGACATGGAGACCAGTAGTTGTATAATTCATTCCACCAATAGTTGTATCCATTCGATCACTAAGTACAACTACATTTTCAAGATTTAATTGATTTTTCCTTCGTGAATACAATAGCTTAAAGGTCACCTTGTCCATATGCTCACTTTGTATGGCTCAAAATAAACCTTTTTTTCACAAATATTGTAAAATTTTTAAGTGGAATTACAATAGGTCAAGGTATTTTCAAATAGATATATTAAAGTTTGGAAAATAGTAGGTTTTCCTTCCTACAAATTTTATGTTTAAAGATAATTCACTCACATTGTGAGTTTTGCTATTTAAAAAAAAGGATAATTTTCAAACTTTGAAGGTGGGATTACACTAAACCTTAGTATTCTAAGCAGCCTCATAGCTTAAGACTCTACCTTAGAGGAGGCTCAAAACTTGAGTTCAAGCCTCTAAGTAGCCTCTCAAGGAGATGCTTGGACATAGCCTTTGTAAAGGACCTGAACTTGTGCTTCAATAGAGGTTGAAAATTAAGAAGCTTGAGCCTCTACCTCAGAGGAGGCTCGAGCTTAAGTTCGAGCCTCTCTAAACATCCTTGAAGAGTTTTGAGCTTAGTCTTAGAAAAGGTTTGAACATCTGCTTCATGGAGATTCAAATTTACATAGCTTGAGCCTCTACATTAGAGGATGCTCGAACTAAAGTTTGAGCATTTAAGAAGTCTCAAAGAGGGAGGCTTGGACTTGACTTTAATAAATGCCATAATATTTTCTATAGTAAAGGCTCAAATTTAAACATCTTATGCCTATACCCGAGAGGCGGCTCAAACTTAAGTTTGAACAACTTAGTAGCCTCAAAGGGAGAGTCGTGAACTTAACATAGTCTCAAATTTAAGCAGGTTGCTACTCTACCCGAGAGGAGGCTCAAACTTAAGTTCGAGCCTCTTAACAGATTCAAGGAGAGAGGCTTAAACTTAAATAGGTTCTAAACATGTGCTTCACTAGAGGATCAAAATTAAGTAGCTTGAACCTCTATCTCAAGGGAGGTTAAGTTTGAACCTTTTAGAAAACCTTGACTGGAGAGGCTTGAACTTAACCTCAGTAAAGACTTCAACATGTGCTTCAGTAGAGGCTTGAACTTAACCTCAGTAAAGACTTGAACATATGCTTTAGTAGAGGCTCAAATTTAACTAGCTTGAGACTCTACCTCAAAGGAGGCTCAAACTTACTAGCCTCTAAGAAGTCTCAAAGGGAGACATTAAAAATTAATGTTAATAAATGATTGAACTATGCTTTAGTACATGTTGGAATTTAAGTAGCTTGAGCTTCTTCTTAGAGAAGTCTTGAACTTAGGATTGAGCCTCTAAGAAACCAAACTTTTAGCAAAGGCGTAAATATGTGCTTCTGCAGAGGCTCAAATTTAAATATTTTGAGCCTCTTTGCAATTCAGTGGACGTTGATGCTTAAGTTCAACATTCAAAAGGTTCTTTTAGATAGATTCTCAAACTTAAGGTCCTACCTCATGAGAGGAAGAGTCTTGAATTTAAGTAGCTCATGGGTCTTTATTGGTGGAGGTTGGAAGTTGAATATGATCCTTTGAGAAATCCTTGAGATGGAGATCTTAAGAAAATTTCAAGCTTCTTCTTGAGAGGAGGCTCACATTTGTATGCTAATTTAGGATAACCATTTAGATATTTATACTTGAATTTCAAGGTTTTAGCAAGTGACTCTTGTGTAGCATTAGAACGTGAGTCTAGCCTTATGAGCTCAATGTAACTACTATAGCACATGCAAGTGAGCTTCGGACTAAATCTTTAAGCCATATAGAATAAATCTTTGAGCCTCATCTCCATGTAGTGGAATAGCATTGAACTTAGGATTGAGCCTCTAAGCAACCAAACTTTTAGCAAAGGCGTAAATATGTGCTTCTGTAGAGGCTCAAATTTAAATATTTTGAGCCTCTTTGCAATTCAGTGGACGTTGATGCTTAAGTTCAACATTCAAAAGGTTCTTTAAGATAGATTCTCAAACTTAAGGTTCTACCTCATGAGAGGAAGAGTCTTGAATTTAAGTAGCTCATGGGTCTTTATTGGTGGAGGTTGGAAGTTAAATATGATCCTTTGAGAAATCCTTGAGATGGAGATCTTAAGAAAATTTCAAGCTTCTTCTTGAGAGGAGACTCACATTTGTATGCTAATTTAGGATAACCATTTAGATATTTATACTTGAATTTCAAGGTTTTAGCAAGTGACTCTTGTGTAGCATTAGAACGTGAGTCTAGCCTTATGAGCTCAATGTAACTACTATAGCACATGCAAGTGAGCTTCGGACTAAATCTTTAAGCCATATAGAATAAATCTTTGAGCCTCATCTCCATGTAGTGGAATAGCATATGCAAGTTGGATTTTAGTATGGGAGGCTCAAGTTTATTGATCATGACATCCATATGTTAATATAGGTCAAGGATATGAGCCTTCATACACTATGTTCTAGGTTTCTAGATCTTGAGACTCAAACTTAAGTTTGAGACTCACATCCATAAGTTAATGTAGAACTAGCATGTGAGGCTAGCCTAATGAGCTCATTATAGTTAGTTATGTGAGCAGACTACTTGTGTGCACATCCTAACCAACATAAATCTTCTTTTGCTAGAAATCTTTTTGTTAAAAGCCTAATGCTACACTCCAAAGTGAAGCTTTGGATCTCTTCCCCATTTATATTGAGCTTTGAATTGAGAATTTAGTAGCATGCACTTGAGCCTCACTTGAACATTTTAACTCACTTGGGACTCAATTCTAAGCTCCCTTAATCTAGCAGTTGCAAGAGAGGAATATCCAACCAACCAAGAGGCATAGGACCTTGTTTCTCAAACTAGTTGGCTCCAAATCTTCATAGGGTACATCCATGTGAGGCTCCACCTTGAGTTCAAGTGGCACTTGCAATAATCCTCAACGTCAAGGTTCAGTTTCAAGCTAATAGGCTCAAGCATAAGCATGTTGCACATGATAGTTTCTATCATGGTCAAACTTAGCATATGTGCCTCTGTAATCTTACATTTTTAAAGTTGGATCCTTAGACATCCTATTAGAAGCCAAAAATCATCACATAATAGGATCCTTCTTTCTAAGACCCAAGTGGTACACTGTTAAACAAAGCACTTCCATGCTATGCTTAATAAAAAGGTATTCACTTTGAGTCTTAGCTCAATAATGAGCCTCTCCTTACCTACTGAAATATATAGCTTTATTACATGGCTCACATTTTGTAGTACAATTGCTAAATGTAGATATTGTGAATAACTCATGTCTCCTAAAAACAAGAGCACAATTTTTTCTTTTTGCTAGCAAGGATGACAAAGGACAAAATTGATTTGACACTAGTCAGACAACACAAGAAATTGGTGTGCCCTTTGCTCAAAGATACTGTTAGAATAATAGTGCCATAAAAACCATTGAAGATGTGGTGCATGTGGGGCACAAAAGGCTTCTTGTTGGGAAAGCCTCTACAACCATCTCAAGATAATTTTTTTGAGAGCGGTCCATTGTGTGTCTTCAATGAAAATCATGAGAAGAAGTATCAACATAGTTAAAACCTTCAAGAGTCTTTTGCAAATAAGGAGTTACAAGAGAACTTGGAAAAGAGATCAAAATATTGTAGGTGAAACAATGATATATTGGACCTTTTTTGAGCCTAGGTAAGGGACAATGGTTTAGTGCTTACATATGCATAATCCAGTTCCAACCTAATTGGAATAAAAAGTGATTTCAAGTTGATAAATATCCAATGAGGTCTAAGAAAACATTATGATTAAATAAGCCCTCAATGTGACTTTTCAATGGTTGTGAATGATTTTGAGGTCCTATTTTACTAAGAAGATGAAGATATGTGTATTTCAATGTTTCTAACCAAAGTAGTGATATTTTGGATTCACTTATTTTAACACAAAGATTACTAAACCAATGTAATGCTAAATGTCTTTGAATCTATGTGTATGAAGCTACAAATTGTATCTCATTATTAGTATTTTCCAATGCTACATAATTTTGATTGATAAAAAATAGTCACATCTAGTAATCAAGGTGTATGCATGTCTTACTTATCATGCATGAGTTAGGTCTTATTAAATACAATGTGCATTTTTGGAATATGTATGTTTATTGGTGTGGGTGTGTGTGTGTGTGTGTGTGTGTGTGTGTGTGTGTGTGTGTGTGTGTGTGTGTGTGTGTGTGTGTGTGTGTGAGTGAGAGAGAGAGAGAGAGAGAGAGAGAGAGCCTTGTATTTGGAGTTGGGAGTTTATGAGAATATTAAATGAAATCTCCAATATAACTAACATTATCCATTGGCATGGTCCTAATTATCTTTGGGAATGGCACTTAGTGTCCTGGTTTCATTCCTCCGCAATTGTGTAATAAAATACATAAGCCTTTTTAAGCAAGAAAATCATGGCATGGTTATTTTGATGAGCTTCTTGTGTAAAAGGAAAGCATGATTTACTTGCATCATTATGGTGGATCAATCTAGCAATAGATATTTTAGACATTTTCATGAATGAGAGTATGATGGCATTTGGCCCGTGTACCTAGAGAAAGAAATAAAAGCTAGTATTGGGTTCATACTTATTCTGGTGTTTCTAAACATCACCTTTTATTTAAGATATCATTAACTGTTTTACTATCTTTACAAAAAAATTGATTTCACAACCATTGACAATAAAAAAATTGTGTGATTTATTAATTTCTTGTAATATGCGATTTCTTTATTTCTAGTACTATTAGACTTGTTTGTTTAAATAATACAATACAATTATATGAATGTCAATTGTTATCTTAGTGTTCCTAATCAACACATTCTTTGAGATCCCATCCATTCTAATGTTATTCTACAAAAAGTTTTCAGCTTTCAATATAGTTAATGCAATCATATTTATGTTGCAATGAAAATCCATCATTTCATGTATTTTTTTCATGTGGAAAAGTGATATTGCAAGATAAATTTCAAGGAAAGGCTTCCAATTTTTCCACATTTGTTTTATACATTCATGTATTCCTTTGCAAATACGCTCATTTAATTGTTGAACAATGGATACAAAAAATGCTAGCTAAAACTACACAATGTTACTTAGATTTCAAATATCTTCTAAAGAAATGGAACTTGAATAATTCCCGAAATTCCTAAATATGCCTTTAAAAAAATTTATGTGTAGTTTTTTTGGTAGTTTATCTGCTCTTGGATTGTACATGCGACAAAATGAGAAGTCACCCATGTTTGTTGTAGCTAATGTGCTTAGGAAGAGATTTTTAAGGGCAAGTGGTTTTCCATGTGATGCAATATCTTTGGCACTGATTTCATCGAAGTTATGCAGTTTGCATGTGTTCTATTTAGGCAGATGTCATGTTTATTAATTTGGCACTTGAAGCATGAAGTGGGATTGAATCTTGAATGCCAAGAAAAAATCATCACCAAAAAATAGTAGACTCTCCATCATTAAGAGTGTAAATGACGCAAATTAAAACAATGCTCATGGTTCCTCAAGTACAAAGCATGCATTGTTTGCCTCCTTTTTTTTTCTTGAATGAAGTGCAAAGCATATTGTTGATTCCTATCTTCAGCTACCCTAAATTTCCAAGCTTCAAAGGTTATCATGCAAAGAATGCCTCATTTTGCATCCCTTTGATAGCAATACTATATGGTAAGGTTTGGTTGCATTATGCCTCACAAATATAATTGGCTTTTTATTTGTTGATTCTCTTGAAGCTCTCACTAAATAGATGAGCATAGGTGATTTTGCACCTTGATAGAAATATGCAATCTTGGTGATAGAAAGATTTGTAGTGAAAGACATTTATTTACAATGTCTGTTTATACACACACACACACACACATCCTATCCATTGTTTTAGTGAGCTATAGCGAGAAGCTTCATTCAATCATTGTTAATTAAAGGCTTGGTGGATAGTCACTTTTTATTATTTTTGGCCAGTGGAACCAAGTGTCAATTGTCAAATTAAGAGCATCTTTTGGTTTCTTGATGGTTTCCTACATCTTTTGTGAAGCCGATTTTTCTAAGTTAGCACTATCAATATGGCTTACTTCAAAATTTCCACCTTTGTTTGCGTAATTCAGTAAGATGAATACATTTAGTCATCCCACTATATAAATGCTTTTCTTCATAATGTCGTTCTGTATCTTTTTAAGAGAAGACAAAACGTGACAGTGCTCTTTTACCTGCTACATATCCCCACATGCAAGGTGCTTCAAGGCATCTAGCTATGGGCCTTTTCTTTTAATTTACACCTTTTTTATGCCCCGCAAGCATCAGCGTCAGTAGCATCAAGCTCATGCTTACCTTAGTAGAGTTAGGAAGAAAAGTCATCTCCTTGCTCTTGTTGTCAAGTGACAGGAGATAAAACTTGTTGTTTGATCCCCAAAGCACAATTATGCAGCTTATGAGAAACTTATTTATCTATAGTTCAAATTGTTTTTTTGAACAACAGTTGTCAGTTCACATAACATTTGGCATGGTTGCACAAGGCTATTGGCCACCTATAATCCAAAAAAGCACCTATAAATTCTTGAGAAGATTAGCCTTAAGCCACAAAGGCTGATCTCACTAATATATGAGGGCTGAATACTTTCCTTTCTCAACAAGGAATATCTCCTCAACATTGAACATAGTCCCACAAAAGAGTCAATATGGACTGCTTTCAAAAAAATCATGCATTTGGATATGTTAATGCATCCAAAAAACCAATTCCTATGAGATTTTGTAGGGAGCCTTAGTAGGGAATCGTGAATGATCTACAAGCTTTGTAGGTTGAATTCTCAGACATTGAGCATCTAATAGTGGCTTCATGCATTAGAACTCCCTTCTCTGATCTGCCGAAGTAATCTCAGCTATCTTTTTGTCTTTAACGGTAGGCTTTATTGACAGATGGCACAATACAAATTGTAACACTCCAATCCAAGAGCACAATAATCAAATGTCCCCAATTCAAGAGACACTCAAATCTAAGAGCTAAAGAACATGTCCAATCTAGGAGACCATTGCAAGTCTCTAATCCAAGAGCTTGCTACACGCCTCTAATCCAAGAGACAAAATGAAAAACACCTCCCCTCAAACCATTGTCTACAATTTTGAGACCAAGTTGAGCCTTTCACTCAAAAGCTATCTCCAACATGCATCAATCGCAAGAGAAGAAGGCAAAGTGATATGCCACTATTACGGTCCTCTAAAAAAAAGTTCTACTCTTGACCTTTGCTCTTACTTCTCTACCATTATCTCCATTTATTGCATGGTGCCGCTTTCCTCCCCTTGACGAGGATCATCTACGTATTTTTTTGAATGCAAATAAAATCCTTTAAATGCCAAAAACTAAAAACATGCCTAAGTCTCCTCCCCTTGACTCAAAAGTTCTCGATTCCCAATGCGTTGTAGTGCTTTGGAGCGGTCTTTGGTCTTAAAAAGTATTCCAAGGCTAGTGTAAGGTCCCCGTCCTAAAAGATCGGGGCGACTTGGAAGATAGCCTTCTTTATCCTCTAAATCCGTTGACGACACCCTACTCCGATAATGCGAAGCAAGGATACGAGCAACAAAAGAGAAGAACACTTCCACCTAATGTGATTGTAGTTGCAAGACCCTACGCCACAAGCCAGGTCAATGAGGTTAAAGGTTCTATGGACTCTAGATCCTACATTATAAGAGAAGAAAAATCCCTTTCACATATTAAGGATCCAAAAACAACGCCTTTTTCCTCCCGTTTAAGAGGCATGGCCTCCATCCTTAAATCCGAAATATGACATGAGATAAATCTCTAACTAACTAAGACAAAGTGAAAAGTACTTGACTAATCGAGTCCACCCATCCTTGACTGGCAACCTGAGTCAGTCCCCACTTTCCACACCGCACTCACCCGTTCTTTTAATGTTATCTAATTACTACCACGATATATATAACAATGTTCCTTAATTGAATTCTAGCACAAGTTCTTTAGTACAATCCTTTCAAACATCATCAAACAATTCTTTCATAATAGGAGTTAAACAATTCTAGAATCCAAAAAAAAGAGTCTTTAGTTTCTATACAAGTTTTTGTCGCTAACCATGGACTTTCTCTGTCTAACCGACAGAGCCTTTGCAAAGGTTTTTCTTAATCTCTAACCGCGAGACACGCATACTTCCCTATTGCTAACCGCAAGGGACATCTTGCTACCCGCAAGGCATCTTGCTAACCGCAAGGGAAAAAAAAGGAAGTTGATGACCTCAACTTTAATTTCCGCTAACCGCGGATTCCTCTCGCTAAACGCGAGTTCCATCTGGAAACAAAATTTTCTTTTAGTATTTCATATTCTAAATGTTTCTTTCAACAAGATCAATCAAAATCATATTCTCAAACCATAATCACTTATCAACAGTATTTCTTTATCAAACAATAACAGTTTAGTAAAACAATACTTTTACTACTTTAGTAAAACAGTCTAAGGTAAGGTCTAAGTTCATCTTACCGGTCAACATGAATACTATGCATAATTATAAATTTGTCTTACCGGATTTGGACCGCATGCGGCTAACTCCTATGCTGGAGGTTCGACGGCTTTGACTTCTTCTTTGGTTGATGCTTCCGCATGAGATACGTTCGGAGTTGACACCTTTCTTCCCACCTTCCTTGGTGGTGCAACGGCATGGGCGTCCTTAGAACTTCGCGTTACACGCTTCGGAGCCATAGCTTCGGAATGGAGAAAAGAAAAGTGCGTTGTTGGAGAGAGAGAGAGAGAGAGAGAGAGAGAGAGAGAGAGAGAGAGAGAGAGAGAGAGAGAGAGAGAGAGAGTGTTCACAAATTGGGTGACGGCACGTCGACGATTGGAGATGCAGATGGCTTGAAGGTGAGAGGTTAAGGGAGAGAGGCTTCCTCTGGCGCGTCGTTGCGAGAGATCTTCCGCTTCCGTAGATGTGTGTGTGTGTGTGTGTTCAAAGTGAGAGGAGAAGGGTCCTTT
The DNA here is from genome assembly GCF_014529385.1 of Adiantum capillus-veneris. Taxonomy (NCBI): domain Eukaryota; kingdom Viridiplantae; phylum Streptophyta; class Polypodiopsida; order Polypodiales; family Pteridaceae; genus Adiantum; species Adiantum capillus-veneris. Next base: position 36,244,154 of record NC_140931.1, on the reverse strand, counting down.
ATATAGGCCCTAGGGGGGTGCTAAGAATACTGAGAGGTTTCAAGAATAGGAGAAGAAAAAGCTCGCGTGTCGTCGTGGCTCAAAAAAAATTTATAGAAAAACTCACAATCGTGAGTGGATTATATTGAGCAGCCCAAAAAATTACAAGGTTATTTCATGCTCATGTTAAGCCATGACAACATCCAGGGATCAAAATGACAACGGCTATCAGGGCACCCACCCCTACCACCCCGCCTCCACATCCTTGATACACAAAGCCCATGCTCTTGTCATTCTGATATCTTTTATTTACTGATGGCCAAGATTTGCCCCCATCCTAGGCATTCCATCTGCTGACAACAAGGCACAAGTAGTCCTAGACCAATCCTCCGAGTGATGCTTGCGCCTGAGTGCCCATATTAGCACTTTGCTTTCTTGTATAATTTTTGCGAAGGTTGCCACCTCAGATCCTCCTTCAAAAACACGACGATTCCTTGTCTGCCATATATTATGAAAGAAGAAGTATCTGACGATCTGAGTGCTGAAGAGGAGTGCAGGACTACCTGAATTTTTACTTCCAAGGCATAGGTTAGTCTTGAAAAAACTAATTTTCCATGTTCTCTGGACCCACTTGCATACTTTCCCTGCTAGGCATTTTACAGCTGGGCAGTCCATGAACAGGTGGGCCAGATCTTCACTAGCTAACCTATACCCCAAGCATCGATCTGACCCAATCCCTCTCTCCTGAATCTTCACCCCCGTTGGTAGAGCACCCCAAATAACCTTCCATAAGAAAACCTTCATGAACTGTGGAACCTTTGGCTTCCATATGTTTTCCATTACATCTCCCACCTTTCCTCCAGCCATTGTTTTTTCCATAGCTTGTTAAGGGGGATAGACCTATTCTTCATTTGCATCATTGTCTGATAAATGATTTCAGTATGGGGTTTCCACAAGAGACAGCTTCCGGGTCATTTCCAGGCATTCCAGTCCAGCTCCGAATCACAGATTGGCATCACTAGATTGTCAAGCTCTTTCATCACTTTGTGGACAAGCAAGACCTTCAAGCTATTTAGTTGGTACTGGGCAACCATAAGGTCAATGGTTTTCCAACTCTTGTTGACACTGTCCCAGAAGTGCTCAAGTCGGTTCAGACCCTTATTATTCAGTTTCCTGGCTATCTCAATCCAATTGGGAGTTTGAGGTGGATCTACAACTTTGGAGAGCCAGGGGGACCAATGCAGGATAAGTATCTGGCTTCTTCTCCCCACTTTAAGACTCCTGCTACTCTATTACATTTTCTTACCAATTCTCCTGAGCTGCCCCCCAGTCTTAAGGTAGACCACACCGGGGCTAACAGTTTGTCATGAACCTCCACCCCTCTCCACTTTCCACCCTTCGTGCCAAGTTTAGCTGCTTCTATCATATCTCTGATCATGACAGGCCAAACTTGATCCTGTTCAGCCAAGGAAACAACAAATTTTTCGCAACAAGCTTCTGCATGGGCCACAGGGTTGAGAATCCCGAGGCCTCCTTGATTCCTCGGTCGAGCAACTGATTCCCAACGGGCCCATTGCCATGGCCTAGAAGATTTCGTATTATTTTTCCATAAAAATGTTTTTACCGGTTTTAAGAACTCTTTCCAGTGACACTTAGCCATCTTGAGAAGTGGGCTAGTGAAGGCAATATAAGGAATCATAAAGGCATTCATCACTTTTATCCGACTTGGGAATGGGAGAAGAGCATACTCCCACCTACTCATTTTTGTTTTGATTTTTTCAAGCACCCAGGAATATTTGTGTGTGAGTTACATCCACCCCCAAGGGGGCTCCCAGATGTCTAAAGATATTCCCTTTTGTGACAATCTCCCCTGATCAGACAGTAGGGTCAAATGAGTCATTTTCCGACAGGGAAATCATCCTTGACTTCTGTATATTACACTGGGACCCCGAAGCTACTGAGAACGTTTTTACAATCTCCAGAGCTTTTCTAATGACCTCGGGGCATGCCTTCAAGAAGAGGAGAGAATCTTCTACAAATAGTTTTGCCAAGAGTTGTCTATTTCTTGGCCTTGTATCTCCCCTCATTCAGCACTAGCTTCGAGCGTCATGATTAGAGGATGTGATCCTATGGCGAAAAGTAGGGGGGTGAGAGGCCATCCCTGTTTAATTGACCTTTTGACCTCAAAAGAGCCCACAATTCTATCGTTGAATAGGAGCTCTGACTGGCTTCCAGCCCCCATTACGTGAACTAGTCGATAGAGGCGCGGCCCAAAGCCTAGAGCTTCCATTATGGCTTCTATATATGTCCATGTTATTCTGTCATAGGCCTTGTCCACGTCCAACTACAGCAAAACGCGCTCCTGCTTTGTGAAAGCTGTGTATTCTATGCCCACCATTGCTTCCAGGATGTTATCGTAAATGGATCTTCCTTTAATGAAACCATGTTGATGGGGTGAGATGATCTTGGTTAGTAAGGGGGCTAGTCTGAGGGCCACTGCTTTAGCTATAATTTTGTAGGCCACCGACATCATCATTATAGGGCGCCAATGTTTCAGTTTAGAACAACAGATCTATTTTGGGATGGGCTTGATAAGCCTTGTCTTCACACTTGTCTCCAACGACCCTTCGACCATGGCTTTATTGGCCAACCTTGTGATTGGGGCCTTGAGATCATCCCAAAATTCTCTATAGAATTCCATCGTCATCCCATCCCAACCATGGGACTTTTCCTTGTCAAGGGCTTGCAATGCCAGTGCACATTCGTCTTCAAAAAATGCCCGTTCCAAGTTATTAGCTTCTGAGTGGGGAATTTCCTTCTTGACACTCTGAAGCAAGGTCCCTCTGGCTTCTTCCACTTCTTGGGACTAGGTCTCCGGCCTTCCAATGATTTGGCTGAGATAGCTCAGCATCAGACCATCCATTGCATCCTGGTTATGAATTGTTGTCCCTTTCTCATCATCGAGCGAGCGGACGTGCGCCCCCCCCCCCCGGCTCTTCTTGATTTTTAAAGCCCTAAAAAACTGAGCTTGATTGGAGGCTTCCGGTTGCAAAAAAGTCTCCCTAGAGAGAAGTCTAGCCTTTTTTATTTCTAACTGCTCATTAGCAAGGTTCGATTTGGCTTCAAGCCATCGTTTGTGTTTGACCTCAGTAGCATGCCCATTGGCTTTTATAGCGGTAAGCAATTGTACCTCCACTGTAAGATGAAAAAAGTGATCCTCCCTAGCTTTCTTGATTCGGGGGCCTGAGGTTTGGATTGCTTTCTGGATGCTCCAAGCAAAGAGGTCCCACGCGTTGTGTTTGTTGAGGTCGACGTCTTTTTTTAGCTTACACATTGCTTTCTTGGTTAGATTCCTGAAAAGAGGGTCTTTGAATAGGTGTGCCCCTGCTACCAACAGTTTTTTTTAACCTTTTGGGGCTTGCTCCTCCTCTTTATTCTTCTTAAAATGTATGCGTAGAGGAATGTGATCCGAGAGGATTGTTGTTGGGACTACCTTCATTTCCATCAGCGTTGGTATCCAGTCAGCTTGGTGCGAGCAATAGCATCTGTCCAGTCTGGAGGCAGTGCGGGAGTACTGAAGGCTTGTGTAGGTGAACCCAAGCGTGCTGTTCCATGGGCCAACTTCCCATAAGTCGATCATTGCCCACTTTTCGCACAAACTTTGCCATTTAGACCTTTCTGAGCTAGCCAACACACTGGAGGATCCTGTTCTATCCGTGCTCTTTTCTACCATATTAAAGTCGCCAACCAACAACCACTTCCCTTCAATAGGGGTATCTCTGAGATGCATCCATAGTTTAGCTCTATCTTTTGCATTGCAAGGGCCGTACACATTCACAATGGTGAGGGGATGCCCTTCCCATCTGACCTTTAAAAAGCTCTATACTTACAATTTCCCATTCTATCTTGAGAGAGAGAAAGAAAGAAGTATCCTAATTTTGAGTCACCTCTCTTTCTTTCCTAAAAATACTATCTCTAAGCGTTTTCTTCACTCATAGGTTAGGTTCCCACATAAACCTACTATTCCACATAAAAAAAGATCATAAATAAATAGATTATGAACCCGATTTTCAATCCGATTACTCTGATAAACTCATGATGACTCACAAAATTGAGAATCTCAATTACTTTGCAAAATAACTGAAATGACTTATATGGATAAATGTTGGGTACATTACACTAGTGTCTAAGACCCTTACAATTGCACAGATCCTTGGTGATATATGTAAAAGCATACATTGCAAATGGTGTACGGTGGTTTTTTTCTGGTGTGAGTGCTCGAAAGTAACTGTGTGTGCAAGTTATGTGCAAGTTATCCAAGACATGGTCAGATATGAATAACCACAAAGTGAAGGCTCCTTTTACATAGAATGTGAAGAACCTCTAAAGGGGTCAAAAGGGAAGGGACACCTTTTTTTTGGGTGAAAATTGAGATTCTCGCCACCAATTTTGGACTTTGAAGCTTATTTCTAGGGGAACCAAAAATTTTGGATCTCTAATAGTTAAATTTGTATGGGCTACCAAAAATAGCAAAGACCAAGAATCTACCCACTTTGTCACCACAAATGGGTGTATGAGCTACTGAAATCTCAATTGCTACAGGCCTCTAGTGAACAAGCAGTGAATTTCATGTGCCTTTGTCAAGGTTGTTGTTGAGCTTGCTTGTGGGTTGTACAGAGCTGGCTGAAATTGCTTCGCTCTAAAACACTAGTTGATGGTTGCATGAGCCAACTCGTAAATCTGTCTCTTGCAATTCGATGTGCAATTGCACCATTGTGTGCTTCAAGTGGTGATCAACCAACTACCTTACTAATTTCTAAGACAAGCCAAAAAAAGGTTGGGTTGTATGCAACATTGCAGATGCTAATGTATCTTACAATTTTGCTCATCAATCCCCAAGCTGTGTGATATGCCCTCGAATCCCGAGTCTAGATAACGCTCGACGCTGCTACTTGATGCACTCGCAGCCTTGGTATTTGCTGGTGATATCGCTACCTGAGATGCCAATTTTGATGCAACAAACACCCCTAATTTGCACTGCTAGATTGGGCTTATTAGAGCATAATAAGTATAGGTCTCTAATACTAATTGGAATACTTTAGATGATGCTCAATAGGTGAGCTTATTAGGAAATGTGAATGAGTAGGGGAGAGATAAACACAATCCTAAATGCAAAACTGAATGCAACTAATATGCGTGCTCAATTAATGAGCTTATTATAATGGAGGGATACTAAGTAGTGTTGGGATGTGGGCTTTTGTTTCATCTCTTGTGTTCACAACCTCTTCCACCCAGAAAAGTGTTGTGTCAATAACCCATGTGAAGAACCTCTTACAACCCATGTGTAAATCAATAGCCACTTGTGTTTGTGCATAGGCAGCCACATTTATGCTTTATGTGTTATATCATTAGAGCCTATACGGCAACATGCATATATTTGGAGAGCCATTGGGCATAGGTTGAGATCTTTTCTCTCCCTATCATCTTGTATATACTAGGAGTTATCTAGTATCGCCACTTAAAGTTTAGGAAGGAGGGGCACATGGTTCTCATCCCCCAAATTGTGGGTGTGATCCTCTGATGGGGAGGGGGGTGGGGGGTTTGCAAGGAAGTTTATTTTGCCCAATATATACATTGCTCAATCATCCCACCGTAGATCATATTTCCTTTCATGCATGTGTAAGTTATAGTTGTGGAATGCATGGAGAGCAACAAATCAACATGTTACTCTTTACACACACATGTACGTGTGTGTGTGTGTGTATGTGTGTGTATATATATATATATATATATAGAGAGAGAGATAGGTCAACCTAACTCTCTTTATATATAGTGAGAAAGTGAGTCTTTGGTACTCTCTATACATAGCCAATCGACATGCAGATTCCCAGTTCTTGCTCGAGTACATTTTTTTTACATTCTTCATATTTTGAAGGTTTTCTTAGCCTCTACTTTAAAATCGACAATGCGAATTGAGCTTGGAAACCTTTTTCAAAAGGTCAAGATTGGCCAAAAACATTGATTCAAGGGGTGAACACATCACGAGCGTCTCAATTCCATCTTACAGAGTGCGTCGAATGATTAAGTACAATTGGGGACATGGTAGGGGTAGGCAAATGCGCACTTAACATGATTCCATTGGTATTACTCATGGAACATAAGATTGATAGTTGTAACAAGAAGTTGGCAATGAAAACTAAGGTTGGTAGCAATAAGAGCATTGGATGGTATGCCAATGGTGGAAAGGATGTTGTGAGGGTTGTTTGTAAGATGGTCGGGGGAAAGTCAATCAATGACACGACAAGGGATGGGGGAGACCTTTTGCCCAACAGAGCCCTAGTGTTAGGAAGCTAATGGTCAACCATAGATAGGAGTAGCAACTAAATGACAATACAATAGTGGTGGTGCAAGAACTTGTTATCCCAGTTACTTACTTAAGGGAGTGATGAGAAATTGAGGCAATGATTTTGCAAATTTGAGAGAGGATGGTAGCTCCAAATTTGATAGAGACGATTTCATTGATTGCACTTGCATTTGAATGGTGTCTCTCTTTTTTCGATCATCAATGACACCATGGTCGGAGGTGGCGGGAGTCTTGCTCGTTAGTTATTAAAATGTTCTAGCAAACATATCAATATTAGGAGTAGTGAAGTGGCCTTTGGTAAATCCAAGAGTAGCATACATTGGTATACGGTGTAGCATTTGAAAGGTGTTCTTTATAAGGTGACATTGGGGATTGATGACTAGCTTCTTCCTTCTTTTACTTACAAGCAACAATCATGAAAATTGCCCAATGAATTTTGATATAGCCTAAGGAGGAATGTTGGACTCCCTCAATCTGTTGTTGTTGATGATGGCTAATAGAAGAACATGATGGTATGGCTATCACCAACGGGTAGAGAAGGTTTGTATACATGTGTATTGGGTGTCCAACTTACAATTGAGATGACCTAAGGAGCTTTCATGGCATTAGGGTGATTTGGCAAGTTTGGTAATAGCCTCTGCAACAGCTTTCATTCTAGGACGGAGGTCAGGGGAGGGAGAGGTGCATGCAATAGCAAGGTCAAGAAGTGTGGACAACCCAGAAGGGTGAGCACTTGTAGTGGGAGCAATGTTGGGGTCGATAAAGGTTTCGTACGGTTGGGCCTCCTCAACAGCAGTGCGAATCCAAGCCACCAAATCAATGCCCAAGGAGGCCATTTGGGCGGACGGAGCGCGCCCGGACAAGACCTCTAGTATCACCACGCCAAATGCATAAACGTCCCATTTTTGAGAGGGCATGAGAGCTGTCTCGCCCACTAAGGACTCGGGCGCTCGGTAAAGCCGGCTACTGTTGCTGACACGTGGAGTGGAGGGCCAATTGGTGGACGCCAAGTGGGCAGGAGGAGGCTGCACTTTTTCTGACTCGGTGGCGATGGAGATGAGCTTGGCAAGGCCAAAGTCGGCCACGTGGGCGTGTCTGGTTGGGCCAAGTAGGATTTTGATGGTCTTGATGTCGCCATGGACATGCTTACGTGGGCTACAGTCGTGGATGTGGGCGAGCCCCTTGGCTGCTCCCTGCAAAATTGTGATCCGCTCTCTCCACGTAAGCGCCTTGGTTGGGGACTTGGAATTGCCTGCATATCCAACATTCGCAATTTAACACACAAAGTAGAGCACTGTTTTCAACCGATGAAAGAACGCACACACATACACCAAATATGAATAGATGTATGTGTAAACTTACACACATATGTCTATATATACATACACACATAAATGTGTAAACTTACACACATGTATCTAAACTAACATAATATGGCGAAGAGGGAGCCCTTTACACTTGTTGAAATCTGCAACATGAAAAAATTAATTAGATATACCAAGATTGATTTTTTTTTAAATTTTTTTCAATGGTCAATTTGAGAAAATAATTGTGGCAACATGCCAAGTTGGCAGCTTGGTTGGTCTTGAATTTTGTCAGCACATTGTTGAGGTTTTTAAGAGATTAGAGACAAACAAGCCCCAATAAGTAATAGTACACTTTCTAGCAAATCACACGAGGACACATAAGCAACATTCCAAAAATATTCCAAATTTGTGTCTTTTAAATTGGGGATTGGTTCATCTCCCTTTTGGAGACCGTCTACTTATTGGCGACTTTAACCTAAGTCTTTAATAAAAAGCTTAGCCCCTTTTAGATCGATACCTTCCTCTTTTCTCTTTTCTTTTGCTTGAACAAATTGAATTGCTTTACTTACAAGTTACTAGTTTCCCTTTTTCAGCACAAGTGAGTTTCCTGTAGCAGATAGTCTTGTACAACTGTGTAATAGAACTCAAATCAAGTAATCAACATGCCAACTTTTTAGAAGGGAGGTGGTAGGATCGAATCAAGGAGTCACAAATATTGGGCGTTCACTGTATGTAAAACTACTCTATCAATTGGGTTCAAGGGGGATTATGAAAATCCCTTATCTGTGAATTTTCCAATCTTATAGCAAGTCTTTTTCCTATTCATTATGTAACATGTTCTTGAAATTTCCTTAAATGATACCCCTTTTGAAATAAGAAATATGACTTTTTTGGAATTAAAAATATCTTGTCTGTTGAACCCCCGGAATAGGTACGGATATGTTTGGTGACTTCCTCAAGGCCACAAACTCTCATAGGGTGCACTACAAACAGTAGTGATCTGTAGACTCACTTCTCCCATCCATCTAATGATGGATGGTGGTGAGGGAAGAATTCCTCTTCATTCTTGCAAGAAAAGAGTAATAAAGGTCACATAAATTTGCTTTGTACCCAGACACTCACACACTAGTTCAACACTACTCTAATACTAAGGGCAAGAGCCTTTGAACTAATTACAAACACTCCCCAAAGGTCGTCGTGGGTTCAATTCGCAAGAAACCTCAGAGCAGGTGAGCGCCGTAGCCAACCGGTCACACAAGACGGAGTAGGCGGAAGGGTAAAAGTCTCAAAAGGGACTGCCCTTTCGCCGAAACGTCCAACCACTTCTTGGTCTAGGCGGTTGAACTAATTACAAACACTCCCCAAAGAGCCCTTGAACATGAGATTGAGCCTGGAGCATTGCCCTAACATCATGATACTAGTGGGTATCATGGGTTGTGTCCTATGAACCTTGAGAGAACCCTACCTTGGAGAACATTTGTTGAGTATCCAGATGTTAAGGGGACTCCCTTATATGGTATAGGATTAGCCTCCGTTTTGTTGCTTATTGACATGGTGTTTTTGATAAGCAAGACGATAACTCGGAACAAATTCTAGGGTACTACGCCTTTGACAAATGCTTGGCAAAAAGTGTAAAAACTGACCAATTCTATGAATGCATCAAGTTTTCATGCATGTCAGAGACTCTAGGTATGCAAATAAGCATGATCACAAGAAGTTTTGGGCAGATTCTCACAATAATTCTCACATTGTGACTTACCTCAACATCACGAGCTTTTGTGAGGGAGGCAACGCATACCTAGCTAGGTACGATTGGGGGCAAGGGACCGCCGGTCCGGTGGGGGGGCCGGCGGTCCCCTGCCCCCACTAGCTAGGTATGTGGTGCCTCCCGAGCAGAAGCTCATGATGTTATGCATTCTATGAAAAACACTGAAAAAGACTCCATTTTCCTACATGAGAAAATGTCTAAATCTTCTTGAGGATGGTTGTTCATGTGAGTGACTAGCTTATGTTTGGTCAATTTCTTCCACACAAGTGAGCCATTTGCAAGCTTGAATGCTGACAATGGGAGAGTCTGAAGCATACCATGTAATGCCGATGCCAAGGTTCCGTTCGAAATGTAGTCGTATATCAGGAGCTTCTCATCAGCAGCCCAGTAGTAAGCTAATAGTCGAACCACATTTGGATGCCTCACTTTGCTGATGGCCTGCACCTCACTCTCAAACTCCTTTTGCTTCTGGTTGCCTCCTTCTCCGAGCCGCCGGACCGCAACCGGCGTGCCGCTCCCAAGAACAACTTTGTACACAATCCCCTGCCCACTTTTGCCCAACACATAGGCAGAAGCTCTCAACAGCTCATCCAAATCTGATGAGAACCCTTTGTCCAAAGCCACCAGCTCCCCTTGCTCGTTGCTCTTCTCGGGGCTCCCGCTAGCTTCCGACGACACCTCACTACTCCCATGGAAGCATCTTCTTGATCCGCCATGCTTCCTTGATTTCATTGCTGCAAATGCTGTTGGAGATGCCACTTTCTCCTGACATATGCGAGTTTTTGAATACCAATACATGAGAAGCATGGCCGCCATCATTATGCCTATGGCATCTCCAACAGCAATCCCCACAATGGCTGCAACACTGAGGCCGGACTTTCTAGAAGCCGCTTTCGTATGTTGATGCGAGGACGACGACATGGACGATGGCGAGCCCTCAACAGGAAGACTTGGGAGAGGCGGCGAAACATGGCATACAGCACTCAAGGGGAATCCACAAAGCAACGGGTTGCCGAGAAAAGGGCCCGGCCCCTGCCCTCCTAATGATCCATCTTGTGGTATTTTGCCACTTAGATTGTTATGGCTCAGGTCAAGGCTTACAATGTATGGAAGGCCACCCAAAGTCGCTGGAATCGGACCTGACAGATGGTTATATGAGAGATTGAGAGTACCTTGAAGAGAAGAAAGCTTGCCTAGATCGCTAGGTATCGGCCCTGAGAGGCGGTTTGCGGAGAGGTCGAGCTGCTCCAGGCTATGGAAACTTGCTCCTAATCCTGATGGGATAGATCCTGTTATGAGATTATTTGCAAGGACAAGGGTTTGCAGGCTTGTACATTTGGTGATAGAGTGTGGCATAGTGCCTGAGAGGGCGTTGTTCGAGATGTCGAGTGTTTGCAATCCGGTAAGACGGCCAATTTCGGGCGGGAGCGGGCCGGTGAGCTGGTTCCTACCTAGTAGGATAGTTTGGAGGGATGTGGCATTGAAAAGCTGAGCTGGGAGTCTGCCAGTGAGGTTGTTCTCTTGTAAGCTGAGGCGCCGGAGTGCGTCGAGTGCACCAAGAGCAGGCACGATCGACCCGGACAGGTTCTTGCCAATCACAGACAGGCCGGTGACGCGGGGGAAGGTGCTCCCGGGGACGTTTGTGCAGACAACCCCGTTCCAGGAGCACGGAGTATCATCACTCACATTCCAATTGGAGAGGGCGCTGTGAGGATCGCTGACCATGAACTTCTTGAAGGTGATGAGAGCCACCCCATCCACACTCAAGCATGCTGCTAACTTGAATGAGAGGAAACATACCCATAGAAAAATTAGGCAGAGAGGATGCATTTGGGCAAGAATGGCAAAAAGCTCTTCTTGCCACTGGCAAGGTTGGAGCGTCTCTCTCTGTGTTAGGGGATGCAAGGCGGGAGACGTCCGCTGACAGTACGGTTTTGGGAAATGGCCTTGGTGGAACATGAACAGCTTTGATGTCTGAGCGTGGTTAAGCTTCCAAATTAGTGGGCATAATTAGACGTCCCTGCAGATGATGGGTCAGCTGTATGTGTGTAAAATGCCCCATAGCTTGGTGAGCTTGCACCTGCGCTTGCTAGAGTCTTTCAATCTACCAACCGCTTCACAGAAGAAGATGTTCGAGCGAATTGAGAGGGAGAGGGAGAGGGAGATGGAGAGAGCGTGTGTGTGTGTAGGCTAGTGGGAGGCAAATCAAACTCTTATGTTTAATCGGAGTCAATTCCCACTATAGTTAGTGAGAAGAGGAAAGCACTCCCCCTTTCCTTTGATAATACTTAGGCTGGCCCGTCCTCTTTCTCTCTCTCACACACACACTTGCACCTTATGTAACCACCCCCACAATACTATTGTCCACCTTGGAAGTGCTTCTACTAATAATAATAAGAGTGTAGAGAGGAGAAGGCATGATTATCGAGAGGAAACTTGTCCTTAAAGAGCTTTGTTTGTAAGGAAAGAAGGTTCTCATCATGGATATCCTCATTACCTCTCTCTGTCTCTCTCTCAAAAGTTCTTAACAAGTGTTCAAGACTAATTGGATAGATCTTTCAAGCCTCTTGGGATTGTTCCTACTATGTTAAAAGTTGTCTTCTTCTTCTCTCTCTCACTCACACACACAAGTTTCAAGCTTTAACTCCTGAGTCCTATGTGACCCATATCAGCATGACTATTTTGCGATGCTAGAATCAATCAATCTCTCTCTCTCTCTCTCTCTCTCTCTCTCTCTCTCTCTCTCTCTCATTACACAATAAGTTACAACTTGCTTTACAAGGATTGAGTAACTTGCTTTGAGAGCAACATGGCCATTGGCAATGCTAAAAAGTCATCAAAATCTTCACACGTGTGTGTGTGTGTGTGTGTGTGTGTGTAGATCTTTCAAGCCTCTTGGGATTGTTCCTACTATGTTAAAAGTTGTCTTCTTCTTCTCTCTCTCACTCACACACACAAGTTTCAAGCTTTAACTCCTGAGTCCTATGTGACCCAGATCAGCATGACTATTTTGCGATGCTAGAATCAATCTCTCTCTCTCTCTCTCTCATTACACAATAAGTTACAACTTGCTTTACAAGGATTGAGTAACTTGCTTTGAGAGCAACATGGCCATTGGCAATGCTAAAAAGTCATCAAAATCTTCACACGTGTGTGTGTGTGTGTGTGTGTGTGAGTGAGAGAGAGAGAGAGAGAGAGAATAACAAGAAGCAATGGAATAACCTACCTTTCATGCAATTGTGGTGGATTGGTTATCCCAATTCCTTCTTCACTAGCAAGCCTTTAGTTCAAGACTAATTGTATACATCTTCTAGGCCTCTTGGGATTGTTCCTATGATCAAAACATACATCTTCTTTCTGATATTTATTGTGCTAGTTAGAGTACAATGCACACACATACACAAAATTTTTACAAGGGATGCACCCCCAAAAATGTAGGTATACTGAATGAGTTCCAGATAAGGGGTATTTATTTAATTTTTAACATTTTATATTATTACATTCCGAAATGGGGTTTTTAATTCCACTTTGAAAACAAAATCGGATATTTCTTTAAAAATGATCATTTTGTTACCTCATAGCATGTCATACCCTTTGAAAGCACATTATCTGGATAATATCTTCTAGGTGAACCCCCACATAATAGTTTCACTCTCTATTGGTGCAAGTATGATTCAATTATGGGCCCCCTTTTTTGAAACATCAAAACTTTAAAGGTTTTGAAAGCAATAATATAAACTAGTATGTGACCCACGCACTTCTGCCGCCAAGAAAAGCATGGCAATCAGATAGATCTCCCTGTGTGTGTGTGTGTGTGTGTGTGTGTGTGTGTGTGTGTGTGTAGCTGTTTTATCATAATTAACAAGACATAATTGAACTTTTACATTCAAAAGACAGCTGGCTCTAGAAAAAGGGAAATGATAAGTACAAAAACAACTCAGTCTTAGAATTATATTTGTACAATGTTTGTATGAATGAAACCTCATTCTAGTATAAAGATATCAGAAGTACTTCCCTTGCAGTAGGTGTATGTGTAATCCTATATTGGACAAATGTTAAAAGCCAAAAAATACTTTCCAAGATAAGATAGAGTCCTTACCTGCATCCATCCAAACAAGACAACAGATATGTTAGCCTTGGATGTGTTTTACAGGTATCAATGGACTATACTAGTTATTATCCATGTCCATCTCACAACTTTTTTTAAACTTATAAGCTTAGTCCAAAGTATTTACGTGTTCTATTTAAAAAATGTTTTATTAACCCAAAGTTAATTTTTAGTATAATATTAGTTTGATTAGAAGCCCATAACCCCTTCTAATCCAAGTGTCTTATCCCCCCCCATCAAACAATTTTTTGAGTTTTTTTTGCCATATTAGATTAATGAGGCTCCATCATATGAAGCCATAAAAGAAGCCTGAAAAATTCCATTAATAGTTCAAACTAGTTTTTGTTTATTCTGAACAAATACAGTTTATGTTTATATGGAATCCAATCTCTTAGCAAACCAAGTGGCAGAGAATCCTTATGGTATCCAGCCAGTTCCGAATGTCAAAACCAAAAAAAGGACTAGCTGCCTATATGGGTTTTTTTTAAAAAAAAAGAAACTACACCCACCCATGTGAATGCAAATAATGTATTGCATTATCTCATCCAAGTTTCACCTAGTAATGAACAAGTAGAGCATCAGTATGCAACCGGGGGATACGCCCCACAAACCCCAACAATTATAAAAAACATTCAACATCAGTGCGCAGTCGGACAGAAACCCCAATATTCACTTAGCCAACCCAAACGGTGGGCCTTACCAGGCAGTATACGACAGTGATCAATATACCATGCTTAAGCGACATTACCAAGTCAATCCCAAAGCTTTTTTATGAATAGTAAGCACCATCAGTTTGTCAGGTCATTATCGATAGAGTATTGCCTTGCCAAGCCAAGCGGCAGCAACCCCAATTTTTTCAAAAAAAACAATGAACAGTTAACGGAGAGCTACCAAGAATCAGAGTTTTACTGAGTTTAAGCAACAACAACTATTATGCCATACCTAAAATTTTAAAGATCACCTTTAATCAAAACCACAGAACTGTATTACGCAGCAAAAGCCGAAACCCAGTAGTGGGGTCAAAGCTTTGCCAACAAAAACCATTCAACCATAAGTCATGTACTTATCGACCAATCATCATTTAACTATTTCTGCCTACATTGAGTCAAACCACACAATGTGCCATACCATCAAACTAATAGAGAAACACTATAATAGTTATATTGCCCAAAAAAATAAGTTTGCAACGAAACTCATGGTAACAAGCAAAGTATCCAACCTGTGTTGTATGTGTTGCAAGCTCCATATTTTGGTGCAGTAGAGAATAGATACACGGTCCTTTACAAATTACGCAAGCAAAAACTCACCCAAAGCTAAGTGAGGGGTAGAGTGTGCCCTCAGGTTTTGTATAATACCACCTACAATTTTTTGAGATTTATCTTTAATTTTTCTAAATTTTTGTTTCTAGCAGCACTTACTCAACATAGTGAGTTGGAATGAATTGGAAACATAAAAAATACAATACCTCCTTGCTCCACTAGCCTAGCGATTGAGTCGCATTTGGCCCACTGCCAGGGCAACAAATGTTTAGTGTTCTTTTTCCACAAGTATCGTTTTACTAATTTCAAGAATCCTTTCTAGTTGCACTTGGCTATCTTTAGGATTGGCCCAATGAAGGCAATATACGGGAGCATGAACGAATCGATCACTTTAACCTTGCTCAAAAAGGGCAGTAACACATACTCCCACCTTTGTATCTTGCCTCTTACTCTGTCTAAGACCCACCAAATCTTTGTTGTGTGTTATGTCAGCCCTCATTGGAGCTTCTAAGAGTCGAAAAATCTATCCTTTTGTCATAATTTTTGTTGTCCACATAGAAGGGTCAAATAAGTCATTATCTAAAAGTGAGATCATTCTTCTCAATGTTCCACTTCAATCTTGAGGCAGTGGAAAAAGTTTGCACAATTTCCAAGGCCTTACTTATCACCTAAGGGCATGCTTTCAAAAATAACAGGGAATCATCTGCAAAGAGCTTCACCAAGATTTGGTCATTATTGGGTTATGACAGCCCTTGAATTTCCCCTCTCGTAGCACTAGCTTCAAGCATTTTTACCAGAGGGTGAGAGCCGATGGTGAATAGTAGCAATGCCAATGGGCATCCTTGCCTGATTGACTTTTGATTTCGAAGTCACCTACAATTATTTTGTTAAAAAGAAGCTCAGAAGGGCTTCTAGCACTAAGGGTGAGAACCAATCGACATATCTGTGGGCCAAAGTCCAACAAATTAATAATATATTCCATGAAGGACCATGTGATCCAATCATAGGCTTTGTCCATGTCAATCTGTAGGAGGATGCACTCTTGCTTGGTGAAGAGTGCATATTCAATTCCAACCAATGTTGTAAGAACGTTGTCATAGATTGACCTTTTCTTAATTAATCGGTGTTGATGGGGGGTAATGGCTTTTTCCAGCAAGGGAGAGAATATGAGGGCAACAAATTTGGATAAGCCATTTACATCATACTGATTTTCCTCCAATGCTTCAATTGAGAGCAACGGATTTGTTTAGGAATCGGTTTAATGAGACCCCTTTTTACGCTTGTATCCAAATCACCTTCAAGAAGGGCTTTGTTATCCATGCATGTGATTGGGGCCTTAATATCCTCCCAAGATTATTTAAAGAACTCCGTTTTCATCTTGTCCCAACCACAGGACTTCTCCTTGCCTAGAGCTTGCCCTTTGTAACTTGGAATGGCCGATAGATACCTCAAGGCTTGATACGAGCTTGAGGCTGCTTTATACTTTTTGTCAAGATTCCTTTTCTTTTTTGGCCATACTCACAATTGTGAGTTGAGAGACTTAATATTAACTCAAGAAGAATACAATTTTCCCCAAGCACTACATGTGCCTTAAGGGGCTAGGGTTCCATCTGAGGCTTGTACACACAAAAAGATACTCTTACCCTCTTGAGTGTTCTAAGTAGCTCATTGCAAACCTCCATTTTTCACCCTTGTCAGCTGCCCCCCTTGCTCCTACCCCATGCATGAGCTCAATGCTCTGACACACAATATTGTCAAAATGAGCTACATCCAGTTTTCCCTCAAAAACTTAAAGGTTCCTAGTCTTCCAGACCTAGTTCGGGAAACAATATCTGATAATTTGTGTGCACGCTAAAATGGCATGGCTTTGGATACCACGCCCTAATATATAGAAGGAGAGTGAGTGGGGTCTAGGGCTATGGGACAATGATAACAAGCGAAATAGGGTGTGTGGATACGTGTCTTCCCACCAATGTAGCCCAAGTTCTAACCTGCTACTTTTTATTGGATGGTGGTAGGTATAGACCTATTCTTTCATGGTTTCCAGGGCTCCTTCAGTCTCCTACTAGAACTGGATGTACCAAGAATAAGTTCAATAATTTAAAAATTTGTTTCTATCCAAATGTCTTGTGTTAAGTGTCAGTATGCGTGGTTTTTGGGTGGTCAAAACTAATAATCTGGAGTTCAAGCCTAGTGGTTTTTGGGTGGTCAAAACTAATAATCTGGAGTTCTACCAAAGCTGGGAAATGACTAGTTGACACAACCTGGAGAACTTTGAAAAAAAGGTGTTTGTGTTAGCTTACTGCTAACGTTCCCCCCCTCCTCGCCTGTGTCGTCTCTTGACACAGCTTTATGGGCTGAAATAGTCTTCGGGTTGATGGCTGGCGAGGCGGTCTTTAAGCGCATCCAGTGCCTTCTAGTATCTGATTTTTCTTTCTTTGTCTGGCACTTGCAAAAATTGCATTGTCACTCTATTCTTCACCTCCACCGCTGAGTAGCCTACAAATCTGGATGTGAGATTGCTGATCACCGGTGAAATATCTTCGTTCACCAAGTGAAGAATCCGGTGTAGAAAGCCTCTTCAAATGCTAACATATTACTTGATGGTAAAAACATACATATGGCACAGAAGCCGTAAAGGAATTCTTCTGAAGGCTAACTACTCAGATTGTTACCTTCTAGAAATGACATCCAGGGGGCTCCTGTTTGTTCAGGCTCATTAAAAACTTGGATGCATGTGAGCAACATTTTGCAGATTTTATATAACATGGGGCAAGAGAGATCCGGTAGACTCTTGAAGAAAGACATGGCTCCCGTTAGGGTTTTCACCATGTATTCCTCTGTTGCTTGTCCTTTCTCTGGAGTTGGCATTCTGGGGTAGTTCAGCCAAGTTGGCCGCTTCTTTGCCAGTGCCTCATGCTCTTGCCATGTCCTTACTCTGGTACAGGACAGAAAGTTAGATCTCTTCGAAGGGCTGTAGGTGCTCTTGTGAACAGAATCAGATATCTCGGATTCTTGCTCAACCAGCTTAACCTCCACTTTGGGTGGTCTTTATCTGCACCATCTTCTTGTATGTCTTTGTACAGCTTCTCTTTTACCTGTAGTAGTTCGACTTTGATGAGAGGGTATGGCAGGGATTGTGATGCCATTGAGCATTGATCTGATTGGGAGTGAGTTGAGTGACGTTGACAGAGGTTAAAACTCTCAACTCCCAATCCATTGCAGCTTTGCACTACTCATCCACCTCTTGGGTGATCTTCTCTTTCAGTGCGTCCTCCTCAGCTTTTGATAGTTGGACCATTGGCACTGTATTTGCATCTGTGATGTTGATCTAAAAATCGTCTTTCCCACTCGGCTCTGTTGTGGACTGTGTCTCAAACTCAGCAAACAAGACCAAGGGTATGTTGATCTGCGGCGGCTCTGAAGTGCCTACCTCATCTTACGTTTCTAGCTTTTGAGTTGATTAACCCTCTTGAGCTCAGCTATCTCTTTGAGGAGTTCTTCTTCTCTCTAGACCCGCATCAAGGCCAGGTCCCTGCGTTGTGGTTGCTCCAATTTTAATTCCAATTCAAGGTCTTTGTTATTCTTTTCTAGTGCCTTGTACACTTCATCAGTCCCTTTAATCGAGGCCACGGCTCGGATTTCTCTTATTTGTCGTAGGAAGATTGCCTGATCATCGATTCACTGTTCAGAGTACTGTAAAGAGGCATTTGCAACATCTAATTGCACTTGAATTTTTTGCCTTGACAGGGATGTCATAAGAAGTTCATTTGCCACTTCTGTCAGCTGCTCGTCTTTTGCTTTGCAAGCATCGGATAACTTGGTGAGTAGGTCACCTAACTCTTCCATCTTCCTCTTCTGTCTATCTCTTGCTAGCTGATGTTGTTCAGCTTCTGCTTTCATCTCCTGCACTTGCCTCTGAAGATCGGTGACGACAGTCATCTTGTCTTCTAAATCTCCTTGGAGAGTGTCAGTCACCATCTCGAGCTCTTTAGCTTTTGTGTTGCGGCTAAGTGCTGCTGAACGGAGTCTCTCCATCATGTCTTGCATCTACCTTGCATATTCGTTTACTTGTAAAATTACCTCGTCGTTTGACTGCCAATCCTCCTGTCTTGTCAACTGAGATGTGCCTGCAGCCTCATGTGTGTCTTTCTGTTGCTTCATAGCTGCTGGTTCTTCATGCGTGGAGGTAAAGGGTTGGTCTTTTTCTTTGTCATCCTGAGGCCTTGTTGTCTCAGCGGTTTCTTGTTGAGTGGAAGTAGTGGGTGCTGGCTCAGACTGTGTAGTCTCTTCAGGTATAGGTTTCACTTACTTCTCTGGCTCCGTTTCTTTCTATTGTTGCTGCTCTTGTGTAGCAGTGGCCTCTTATGCAGTGGTAGTCTCTTGTTCTGGCTCTGCTGCTTTATCTTTTTCTTTCTCTTGGTGGTTCGCCTCTTGTGAAGATTTTGCCTCTTTGGTGACTCAGATTCTGTGGCTTTCTCTTGCTCAGGTTCAGCTTCTTTTGTTGGTGATGGCAAAGGGCTTGGCATTGGGTGGTCCTGTTGTTCTGTAGGCGGTGAGGTGGGTCTTGGAGACTCGTAACCTTGTTCTTGCACTTCTGCTCTAGCCGTCTCCTCGGCTTATCTTTGTTCCTCCGCCTCTTTGGCTTTCCTAGCTGCTTCTTCTGCTCCCTTCAGCTTGAGGGCTTCGGCTTCTTGGTACATTTTCTCCAAACTCTATGTTGGATCTTCAACCTCTTTTCTTTTGTGATGCTTCGTTCGTGGGCCTTTAAATCCACTAGGTACCCATTTCTCTGGGTCCTTCCCTTGTGCTTGTCGACTGCGCTGATAGGCGTGTTTTTCTCTTTCAAAGTGCGCTTGCTTTTGTACTAGCTCTTCTTGGTGGGCTGCCACAACTTTTCTTTTCATTTATTCTATTCTTTGTCTTCTTTCTTCATTGTCAGAGCTGTCAGTATTGTGCCTTTCCGGTGAGTTGTCAGCTGATTCTTCATCGGATTTATGAGATCTTTTTCCTGACCTTGTAGCTCTCGAAGATGGTTGTGCTGCCAAGATCCATGTGTTTTGGTCAGGAGCAGGTGGTAGATTGTCAGCCATGCCAATGGCATGATACATAATTATCGTCAAGACTTCTGGCACACCCAAGTAAGTGATTTTTCCTTCTTTCTTGGTGGCCTTCAAGGTGGTCACGATGTATTGGGCGTGGTCCACCGGTTGCCTAGTTGTTGACTTTAGAACTTGGGTAAATGTGGTGGCAACTGCGTGATTTGGCGTAGTGTACCTGGGTGGCCTTTTTTCCAAGAAATGGAAGTGCTGGTGGTATAATCTAGCTGGCTCTTCCACCTGTTTGTGAATCAAGTATACGAAGGTTGCCACGGATGTCTCTTTGGCAAAGGTTCCTGTTGTTTTTCGGTCCCTTGCTCTCATGGTCATACATTCTGTAGGTAGTCTGAGTGCCTCTGCCACTATATCTTTAGTGATGACAACCTTGATCTTGTTTCTTTGAGGGTCAGTGATATGTGCGGTCCCATCTTCTTTGATTGAGGATAGAAGCTCGTAATCTTTCTGAAAGTCCACTCCGCAAGGCTCTTGTTCGTAGAAGTCTTTGAGTCCAAGCCTACGGTTGGCTTCTTTGCTTTTTGGCTTCGCAACAACATCGTACAATTCCTTGGGTAGGAGTTGCAACTCCACCTGATTCCCCTCTTCACTCTTGAACCTGCCGGTGAAGATTGTAGTGTGATGCTTGATGCTCTTCTAATTGTTCTCTGGAGAGGTATGCTGCCTTGGCAACTTTGACTGAATCAAGGTCTAGTTGATAAGCACGTAGTTCCTGCAACTTCTCCTTTTGGTTGAGCTTTTTCTTGGCCTTCTCTACTACTTGCATGGCTCCTGTTCAGTGAATAGAGTGCAAAGTTAGGAGATTTGTTGGAATTCTCTCTGAAATGTCCTTTAGTCTGAAATGCTGATAATTTTGGTCCAATTTGCTTCAAATCAATTTTTGAACAAGCATAGATGCAAAAAAACATGCAAGGAATAAAACTGTAAAGTCAAAACAAATTTTTGCAACCAAAGTAAATAATCGCGATTATTTACAACTGAGCAATTTTTTTAACTTTTTGCAAACTTGGGTTCATAGGCTTGAAGTATGTACTAAATACATGCTCTGAGTGAAATATGGACTCATTTGGATGCATAGGGTAAAAATGATACCAGATTTTGTCTTTAGGTCTTTTAAACAGTAGATATAAAGGAAATTTGAGGCTTTAGGTCTTTTAAACAGTAGATATAAAGGAAATTTGAGGTTTATAAAGGAAATTTGAGGTTTTGAGCTCAAAATTGGTTCAAACTTGTCTAGTGGGCTTAACACATTATGTACTTTGGATGTATGACGGTAAAATATCCAAACTCCCCAATTTTGACTAGAAAGTAAATAATCGCGATTATTAATTTTTCTTCCAAAATTAAGATTTTTTGGCACAAATTGGTTCTAGGCATTGTATAGACCTTGTATATGAGATATAAGGTGATTTGGATCTATAAAAGTTGTCCATAACCAAGAAATTGGGTTGCAAAGACTTCTTTGCGTTTTTTGATCATTTTCCAAGTAATGGATGGTCATTTTGGCTCATACTTGATTTTTGGCATGTAATAGGTGTGTACACATGATAGGTGAGGTGAGGTGACAATTTTCAAGCAAAATTGATGCAAAAGTAAATAATCGTGATTATTTACAACAGTGACAAATTCTTTGCAAAACTTACAAATTTTGACCTAGACACATTCTATACACCTGAAACAAGTCCTAAATTGAATTTCGTCAAGTTTGGTCATGCCGGCATCACTTTGTGCTTTGTCGACTCTGAAATCACCGTATTTTGTGACTACACTACCGGTTGAGTAGGTCGATCAACTTTGAGGCTTTGGACTTGTCCGCAACATAGTCGTGAAGCAACCTGTCCATTCTGGCTCATTTGGAGTTAGTTTGACCCCATATGTCAAATTTGGCGCTTTGTAACCTTCGAGCCGTTTTCTGCTTTTCAAGGGCTTTGCTTGATTGATTTTACCAAACCAATCATATACATTGTATATGGACCTCATAAGCAAGCCATTTGTGGAGTCAGATCAGAATTTTGGCATTTGCCAAAAACCTAGCTTTTCTACTAGGGGCCCCCTCAAACCTTACCGAATGGTCAACTGATGATATAGAAAGGTTCTATTGTGTTAGGGTATGCTATGGTTCAAATCCCATGTGATTTGGTCGAGCTGGTAGGCCTCTATGGTCAGTTTTTGGTCGTAGGTCTTCATGCACTGCTCGGTTTCTAGGGTTTTTTCTAGGGATTTAGACTAGCTACCGGCCGTATAAAATGGATCACTAACGCGTAAAGAACTTACCCCTCATGTCTCGTGTAAGATGGCGCTGAAAATGGTCAACTATGGGCTCCGGAAAAGTCGCACGAAAGAAGTCGAAAGCTTTCTCTGCAAAGGCTGCGAGTGGAAATGAGCCGGTTTTGGCCTACCTTGGATATCTATACCCGGACTTTCTGAACCAATTTTCCCCAAATTCCCCCGTTAGTCCTACTAGGCGGTGAAATCTATGTTAGACTCAAAAATTTCCCGAATCGGATTCTTGTAGCTCATTCTGCAAGAAGTTTACAAAAGCAGGCTTGGCCGCCTAATTTAGGCTTTCCGCTTCCATCTTCTAATTTCATTGAAATTTTTTGTGCTTGTCCGTCTTGTCTTTCTGATCGCCATCGTGTCTTTCGTTTTTTCCATTGAACAATTTATTTAAAAAAATCATATAAAATAGCAAAATGCTCTAAAAAAGTAAAGTGAAAATCCAATACTTAAGAAAATCTGTGGAAAAACACTTTATTGTTTTATGCTGGATTTTTCTATTTTTAAGCCTCATTATCAATAGAAATGCTGAAAAATATCCAAAAAAAGGGCTATTTTTGATGATTTTCTAATAGTATATACACTATTTACACTCATCGGGAAGATATTGTCAGTGAATTTTCCCTTGATGATGAATTTAAAGGGCATTATTAGGTAATTTTGCAAAAAATCACACGTTAACATTGAATTTTTCCTCCCTCTTCAAACATTGCCCTTAATTACTTAGTACTTAGTGCCCTGCTTCCACCCTCCTAGATGGCGTACTCCGCGACGACTGTGTGCATAGGTTGAACAATCGTATCTATGAATAGATGTGGTTGGCTCTACCATTCTATGAAGATTAATGCAATTCAAACCAATATGTTGTGCAAGAGCTGAGTCTTGAGTAATTAACTCAAGGGTTTCTGATGTCGAGGTTTGTTTTTGATTTCTTCCAAAGAGCAAATTTTGTAGCTTGTGTGCTCTCTATTTAATTGTACCATTAGGATGCTTTAGCACGCTGATTGCTGGAGCTGTTGGTAGCACTTTTGACGGTTGTCGAGATTTTTCTCGCCATTGGTAGCTCGGTCTGCTTGTTGATGTATGGATTGGAGGAGTCTTTTGTGACTTAACTCACCATTGCTTGATTGGTTTTACAGTATGCGGAGAGGATAAGTGCTCCTTTTTCTTCCAAACCAATTTCATACTAGGTTCCTTGTGCGGGAGATGGTCGTCTTTGTGTCTTTACCCTTGGAACCTGCCTTTGCTTTGTTGGTGAAGTCTTAGGCACCCAGATCTGAATTGGTTTATCCTTAAGCTATGCTTTGGGTACCCAAATGTGCCTGACTCCTTGCATTCTACTTGTAGCATTTTCTTGTCGAGGGGATGGAGAAGATTGACTACTTTGTGGTTTGGTCCGCTGATTACTTCTATTCTATTCCTCTTTGCTTGGTGCAATTGGAACAATGAGTTGTCGGTCCTTAGGTGATAGCTTTAGCGGATTTGTATCCCAGTCTGGTACTGCTTCGTATGTCCGCATCCAGGGAATCCCTAGAATCATAGTATCATTCATGTGTTCATTTGGTAAGCATACAAACTGATGAGGACATGAACATCCATGCACTATCACGTTCAAGTTGACTACTCCCAATGTTGGGGTTGGGTTCTTGTTGCATCCTTTTATTGTCGCTATTCCTGTTGTCTCAATGCTTGACATGTTGCCTTTTTGTACGTAGAATAACTGACTGCAGTTACTCTAGTGTCTGTGTCGACGAAAGCATTCGTGCTATGATTGTTGAGCTGTACTTTGATGCGCAGGTCCATTCCGTCTAACCAGTCATCATCTGTTGAAACTGCATCTTTAGGTAATTCCCATTGTCGGTTATCTATTTACAAAGTGTTGATGGGAATCGATATCTGTTGATTTCTGAGATCAGCTTTTTTGTTTGAGTACCCAAAGCCGAGCTTTCTCTTGGGCTTCATCAATAACCTACTGTTGTTTAATTCTCCTTTGCTTGGCTGCATGCATTCTTTCTAGCAATTCATTGGTTAGTGGCAAATTGTATTTCTTTAAACAACATCCACTAATCTAATTAGCCATTGGTTCACCATCTAGGGTGGGCAACTTTACTGCTCCACTTGGATACATCTTCGATTACAAACGGTTCGTTTTCCTTTTTCTTAAACTTGGGAATGTGTTGCTTAAGTGAATAGACTAAAACTAAGTCCCCTTTCTTGAAGGATTTTGTGATCAAGTGGGAATCAAAAAATTGTTTTTGTTTCCGCTTTTGTGCATAGATGTGAGCTACAGCAGCTAGCCTTTGTTCATCTAGCTTTTCCAAATCTTCAAATCTTTCTGACAATTCATGTCCAGTCTAGTCCACTCAAGGTTTTGTGCTACCCTTAATGTCGGCAATAGAAATTCTATTGGTAGTATGGCATCAAGACCATAAACACGGTTAAAGGGTGTAGCATTTAAAGCTATTTTGAATGAAACTCGATAAGCCCATAGAGCTGCATGGAGATTCATTTCCGAATCTTTTCTTCCTGAACTAACCACTTTAGTCAGCACCGAGCTAAGAATGTTGTTCATATGCTCAGCTTGTCCGTGGGCTTGCGGGTGATAGGGAGCTGATTTGTTATGGATGACCATAAACTCATTAAGCAAATACTCAATTACCTCATTGAGGAAATGAATTCCCCGATCACTGACAATTTCTATTGGTAGTCCATATATCATGAATACATACTCATATAAGAATGTAGCAGAGGTTTTGGCATCATTATTTTGAGTTGCTTTAGCCTCGGCCCATTTGGTCAAATAGTCCGTAGCTACAATGATATATTGAGCTTGGGTTCTATAAGCCGGTGGCTATATTGGCCCAACAAAATATATACCCCATTTCGTGAAAGCTCTAGTCCCCCATCATTGGTCTTAAGGACATGCTATCTACGTGTGTTGGCATTTTTGCTGGTTGACAAGCATCACACCTTCGAACATATTCTTTAGCATCTGCAAAAAGGGTTGGCCACCATATGCCTGCCATCCAGATTGCCCTTGTGGTGGTCTCATTAGAAAAGTGGCCTCCTGCTAATCCAGCATGTGCTTGTTCTATAATTGGAATATACTCGTTTTCATTTGCACAAAGACGCAAATGTTGATCTTTACCTCTTCGATACAATTGGTTCCCAATAAGAGCATAGTCTCTTGCTTCGGTTTCAATTGCTCTTTGCCGACATTTACTCATATCCTCCGGAAATTTTTGGCTTGATAAGTAAGTAGTTGAAGCCTAATAGGGCCACTTTAAAGTGTGATGCACATGTGGTTGCCTATTTCCAAGCCAGCCTATCAAAGCGAGCAGCAACATCATATCCTCTAAAAGAAAGGGAATGTGCCCGTGTGTTTTGGGAGATCAAAGAAGGTGATGTAAACAGGGAGGTTAAATGGAATTGTGCCATGGTTGAGAAGTCTTGCACCTTGTATTCTTTTTGTGGTCACAACCAATAGGATGCAGCTACCATTGCCACAAGACCATTGGCATGCTTTTGTGATGCATGTATGAACCACAGTTGGAATTGTTGCACTAACAAATTTCATGTGTAGCCTTGGGATTATCACATTCTAATGCCATTGTCAGATGAAGTTGAGTATTAAGAAGATACTCCAACTGATGATTGATGCATAAGAGCAATATCCCGTCTCAATTTCTTTTGTATAGCCTACCAGCTAGTAACTGATACGTAGCCGATTGCTCAATTAAACTGATCGTAATAGGAAGTGGTATTTGTGAAGCCACTTGAGCTATTGTCATCAATGACACGATGTTTTCCGACCATTGAGGTATCATTTCCACGGAGAATAAATAAGCATTTGGTAGGTCATCGTCTACCCCCTGAGGTGATTCCCTTGAAACAATCCTTGAAAAATGATCTTCTCGTTGATGTGTAGTGTCTTTTTTTACAACCACAGTGAAATCAAATTCCATAAGAATAATGAACAATCTCACTATTCTTCCTGTGTTGCATGGCTTGTTGACCAAATACAACAAAGCTTGGTGGTCCACAAAGAACACAAACTTGTTGGCTAATAGGTAATGTCAATATTTTTTAACGACATAGATCATTCCGAATCCTTTCCTTTCAATGGTGGTGTAATTATTTTTATCCATTTTTAATGTCGGGCTAGCATAAGAAATAGGAAAGTTGATTTTTCCGTCTCCTCCTGGTTGAGCTAGTATACAACCGATAGCAAAATTGGAAGCATCTACATGTACGTGGAATATCTTATCCCAATCTGGTGCTTTCAATATTGGAGCTGAGGTGAGAGCTTGCTTAGGCTTCATGAAGGATTCTTCACATGCCTCGGACCATTCAAAGTGTGTAATCAAGCTATACATGGGTTTTGCAATGATAGCATACATGTAGATGAACCGTCGGTAATATCCACAATGCCCCATGAAGGCTTTGTCCCCCCTTGACTATTGTTGGTCTAGGCAAATCCTCAATGACATGAATCTTTTCAATATTAGTAACTATGCCATTTTTAGACACTATATGTCCAAGAATTTTTCCTTGTCTACCCATGAATGTGCACTTTTCAGGATTTAATAAAACCCTATAAAGACTACATTTTTTGAATACATTTTTGAGGTGTTCAAAGTGATCAGCTCGGAGTGATGAATGTACGCATACATCATCCATATATACTTCTAAGAATTTCCTAAGATATTCTTTAAAATCATGGTTCATCAATCTTTGAAATGTGTTTGGAGCATTAGTTAATCCAAACGGCATAACCGATAGGCAAATATACCCCATTCTATTGCAAAAGCAGTTTTATGCTGATCTTTTGGGTCAACCAAAAGTTGATTGTATCTATTCTTTTCTTGCAACTCATTCTAGAACATGCTCAGTTATCAGAAGAGGAAAGTTGTCTCTAATGGTAGCTACATTCACCTTTTTGAGATTAACACGCACTCATAATTTTCCGTTCTTCTTGGGTACTACCACTATTGGAGACACCCAATCCGTGTGTTCAATTTCGTAGATGAATTTGGCTTCCTTAAGTTTTTTAATCTCTTTTTTTATCTTCGTGACAAATGTTTCATTATACATGTATGGTCTTTGTCTACTTGATTTCGCATCATCTCTCATGGGTATGGTATGTTGACAGATTTCTTGATCAACACCCTTGAGATCCTTGTAAGACCAAGCAAAGATATCTCGGTATTCTTTCAACAAGCTTATCAAAAGCTCTTCTTCTTCTTCTGTTAGGTCATTCGCAATGTAAGCAGGTCTAGGCTCTTCCCCTGGTTGAGATAAGTCTACCTTTTTAGCCTTTCCAGGTCCTTCGTAAGATTTTCCCTGTTTTCGTAGTTCCCTAACAGGTTGTTCGACTATGATTTTTTGATCTTGGAGAGTATACTTTTTGTAATGGGATGGAACACGCATTACGTACTTAGCATCCTCGTCGGAGGTGTCCATTTCGGTCGTGTATATCTCCTTTAGAGCCTTTTTCAACTCTTGATATT